>NW_016690372.1:903764-1205780 GCF_001604755.1 Lepidothrix coronata
CCCACTTCTGCAGAATCTTCCCTGATTGTGCACTGTGACTGCAGTGCTTTGTTTTTGCAGTCTTGAGTACTAACCTAAAGTGAAGAAAAGATAAGCAAACTTCTCCCATGTTTACTTCTTTTTCTCCTCTCTCTTGAACTACCATCCGTCCGCATTAAGCTCATCTTGGAAAGACTTCAGTTTCTTATGAGCAGCTCCAGATAAAAGCACTTTCCAATGACTGATAATCATGTCTGCTTGAAGACTAATGTCAGCAATTTTCTGAATAGATGACCAATAAAAGAAAACTTAAAAATTAATTAAAAAATACACCTCCTCGTATTCCTAAGTAGTGGCATTGGCTGAAGCTTCAGGGGTAGAGGGTTAGAAACTTTTAATTTGATTCATCTGACTCACCATTGTCTTTCCTTTTTCTATTTGTTTCTCTCCATGTCTGTTTTTTCCCCTTCCCTTTCCCCTTTTTTACCCTCTTGAGAGTGAAGTCTGATTTCCCAAGCAAGTATAAATGTAATTAAAGTCAAACACAGCTCTTAAAAACGGGAATCAACTAATTTCTTTTCTGGGCCATTGGTATTGTGGACAGATTTTGATAATGGAAAAAAGCACCAACCCAGCAGCATGAAATGGGGTTATTGTAGTCACTGAAATAATGAAATGTTTAATAGTATGATGAGTAAAAATGCTTGTTTTACAGGAGACTATAGGCCTTGTGTTCTCAACGTTTCTTCCCCACCCTGCTCTCTGACAGAGGCTGTAGCTTTGACATACCCAAATCTACTGTCCCAAGGATTCTCAATTTTTTTTATATGCCACTTAGGATTTTTTTTTAATCTCTTTCACTAGTGGAAAGTAGTTCCATTCCCCTTTGGTGAGTTTGAGAAAGCTTGTGGTCAAAGAAAAATCTTAACTTAATCTCTTACCTGAACACAGAAAAAAAAATCCCCAAACCAAAATGCTCACTTGATCACTTTGAATAGATTTGTGAATGTTTTCTTTGATAACTGTGGAAAATATGTATTCAAAAAGTTATTATATAGTACATATGGACAAATATTTTGTGGCTGGGAGGGTTAGTACAAGGATGAGAGCATGGCTTTTCACCTGTGGATCTCTGGTTCAAAATCAAGTGCTTTAATTTTGTCCTTAAAATATACTGTAATTGTTCCCTTGGGGCAGGATAGTAGACTCTGTGGATCAATTCTAATCACATTACTTAGTGTTATGCACTTGAACATCTCCAAGATGTAAGCTATAAATGAACCAGAGGAAATTCCAGGTTAGTAGGGACTGCAGATTAAACTGAGTGGTATGCTGGGGTACCTTGGGTGTTTTTTGTGGACATCTCCTATTTCTAAATTAATTGGGTTTCTTTTTGCATTATAAACCCCACCAAATTCCCAACTCAATATGATACATCTTCTACCTCCGTGCAGTTCTGGTTATCCCACCTAGAAGAAGTCTGGAAGACATTCACCAGACTCCATCTGGTATCTCTGTGAAGAGGCATGGAAGCGCTGGTGCTCCTCAGCTTATAAGAGGGCTAGGGCAGGGAGTGCTCTAAAAGCCACAGTGGTCTGGAGAAGGGGAATGTGGCCTCCAGTTTTTAGGTTATAGCCAAGACTGAAGTGGAGAGGAGATGGATGGCTTTACTAAAAGTGTGTGAATGTGTGTTTAGGTGTTGAGGAGTAGGATGTAAAATGACTTAGCAGGAGCCTGACTTCTACCCTGGCAGTGGGCAGTATGAGACAACATTGAAGCAAGAATCCGGTGAGGAGGAAATGAGGGAGCACATGCCAGCCGCTCTTAATGCAAAGTTACTGCAACAAAGACAGGCTAATTCCTGTGTGCAGGGTCTTGTGTTTTAAGTCTGAAAGTACTAAAAGAGGATGCACTGGCTGGGGTGGCTGGAGGCACCAGTTTCTGACTGCTGTCTCAGGAAAATCCTTCAACAGGAGAATTTTCTCAGCAGAGAAAATTGTTGGGGAGTGTTGCAGAGTCTGTTGGGGATGAATGTCTGAAGAGGAAGATGTCCCTGTGGGTTTTAGGATTCTTAGCTATTATGGGTGTGAAGATTAAGGGAAGTTTGTTCTTGAAGTCTGTGAAATCAATTGAATCACTGTGGTGTGGGTTTTTTTTCCTTTTATTTTTTTTTCTCCCCAGCATTGCTGCTTAAATAATTTTTCTGACTTTATTGCTACTACCTACCTAAATATTCTGCTGAACACTACTGTTGCCTTCCTCCTCTGCTCAATCATGCACTTCTGCCTCTATGGTACTGTTAAGTCAGACTTTATTTTCATCATCATAAAACAGCCTGCAGTCCTGTGGTTTAAAATCAACTAATTGAGTAGTGAATGGCAGGTGTAGCTTGGTACAGTTGCAATCTTAGTTTCTCCCACTAGTTGAAAAAAGCTATTGGGAATATATATTTTAGGAGACATACTTTGAATGCCTCTAATTCTGCTACCCTGGATGAGCAGTGTTGGTCACAGTGAAGCTGTACAGGATCCTCTTGGGAAGCGTCTGACAGAAAGCCAAGAGTGAGCTGTAGTCCAAGGCAACAGACTGGCTCAGTGCTGCAGAGTAACTGTATACTTTTATAGACATGTATTTTTTAACAGGTGACTACTTCTAGCCTGTATTTGTGAGGTAATCAGAAGACCGCAGTGGACTCACAGGTTTTCCATATCCTTTTCCTTTTTCATTTAATTCTGTAGGAAATCCTACATTAGGGATTCTGTAAAGGAGTTTACAGTGATGTATGTCTTCTCTTTCCTGTAAACTGTGGAGACACTTTTACTTTTTCCAGTAGTACACATTGCACATATTTGAAAACCAGCTACTTTGAAAGTAGCTTTTCTTTTTTTTTTTTTTTGAACAATGTTCATAATTAAGTGTATCTAAAACCTCGTATTTTTTCATAATGCTGACTTAAATATACAAGCATGCTATTTGTAGCTTTCCCTCTTTATTTAGATCTTAATTAAATGCACAGGAGGACTTTCTCCTGTTAGATGCATGTCTTTTTACTTTGCCTTTATTTTTGGCTTTTAAAAGCCTCAGAAAAGTGGAGTCTATAAAGCAAGCTTAAATAGTTGTACTTAGCTGATCCTTAGTGCTGGGCAGTGCTGCATACAAGAAGTCTGCCTGACTTTACACTTTCCCTTCCTCTGAGCCTCAGATAGTTTAGATGACCACTAGTCAAAAATGGACTTAAATGTACCTATTTTTTCCCACATGGTTGACTGCCTGTTTTTGGAACCCCAGAGATGAGTTCTCCTTTAGGGAGTTTTGGGGGGAAAGAGGGGTTGCATTTCTCCTGATTGAGCCATGCATGAACTGTGGGCCGTGATTCCCACTTAAAACGCAGAGCAGCCAATGTACAGATTCACTTGATTTGTATTTGAGTGGGGAACGTGAGTGCCCCAGTTTCCTATGCTGTGTCACAGGAGGGAGGTATCATATAGCTGGGCATGGCAGTCCCCAGGGAGGTGCAGACCTGTCAGCTGTACACGACTGTGCTGTTGTGCTCTGAAAAAGCTCCCTGGTGCAGGTGGAGTGAGAGGGCAACTGGAGGAGGATCAGGAGTTGAGGCAGATGAAGTCTTCCCTACTCCCCACCATTGCCCTACCTTTCTCCCTGCTGGGTAAACCTGTGCTTCTTTGGGACTGAGCCATCAAGAGTAATGAAAGAAAATCTGCTATGTTTTATAGATGCATCTTCCCTTACTTAATTTGAGGGTGGACTGTTAATGCCATAAAGGAAGATAGGTTGCTCTTACGTTAGCTTGTCTTTTGAGTGGTTTGAGCACTTTATGATCACTAATTAAACTTTACTATGTGGCTGCTGTAGTCCTAGCTATATCCTCTGAAAGAGCGCTTTGCCTAAGGCCACATAAACAGGTCATGAGCCTCCTTATTTTGACTCATGCATGTACTCTGACTGCTAGAACATGAAGCTTATTGAATGAATCTTATTACTGAGCAGCAAAATATTGTCAGTCAATAACTAAGTGCTATAGATAAAGTGAGTTAAATTAATGTGTGATGAAGTTACATGGGGGAGAGGTTTAGCCTAGAATCTGGCACCTGGCAGGTTGCAGGAACCATCTGTTGCCTGTGGTACCAAGAAATCATTTTCATTAGTTACTTCTAAATCTCAGTTACTCAATGCAATTTGGAAACAGAAGTTCTGCCAGGTTATCACTTCAGGTATCTTCCTTGTAAGTGTTGATTAGAAAAGCTTTTCCCTCTGTTTCTCCCATACTTATTTTTGTACTCTTGGCAGGTGTGGGGTGGGAGACTGGAGTGCTCAGTCTACCCAGGAATGAGTGCTCTCACTAGTGAATTTTTTTCCCGCCCACATGTTTTAGCTGTATCCTAGGCAGAGTGTCTTCTTAGGTGTAAAAAGGAGTATTACTGTTTGTTCTTTTCCTTGCTTGCCTTATTGGTGGACAGCAGAAAGATTATCGTTGCTCCTGGTGAGGGAATTTGTGCTATTTAATTTAGAAACTGGGGCTAATCCTGCAGCATTTCTCATTGCCTTCCAGTTTGCCACCAACTAGCAAAAGCTGTATGTGGAACAAGGAGATGAAAATTGGTGCCAAAGTAGAGTGAGACCCATCACTGCCTCATGATGAATCTCTAGAGCTATGAGGAACTTCCCAGATGCATGCTGAGCTGAGTGCAGGGCTTGGTATGAAGGGGAAAAAGTGGGTGCTGCTAGAAAGAACTGCTCATAATGTTTTTGTCAAAATAATGGCTTTTCAGAATGTGAAAACAATGTTAGCAGAAAGGATGTATTATTCAGAATTTTCAGATTTTTTTGTTGAGAGGGAGGGAAATACATTTAAAATTGATTTGAAATGAAAAGTTATGCAGTTGCTAGGAATGAAGCTATTTATATAGCAGTCTCAGTTTTCCCACTTTTTCTATTCTATACTCCTTTCCCAGAAGAAATAAAACTAAAGTGCAAATAATGACTGGAAGTTACTATATCCAAAGCTAGGTAAGGTAGAATATTTAATTTTTCAATTAAAAATAGAAAATTCACTTAAAGCACCTCAGTATAATAAATGTTCTTTTCATTTTCACTAGCGGCTTTCATAACAAACAATCATCCCTTGTCAGCTGTATTGCCAACCATTCAGAGATTCGTATTTAGTATAGTAAATCACAAAATATGTCCCATGCAGATATGGAGTACAGTACAGAGATATTCCCTGAGCCACTATCACATCTGTAACCTGAGAAATTCTGGACTGGGGAGCTGCAGGAATTCAAGTATTTTCCCTGCACTCTCTTTTTTTCTTTTTTCTTTTCCTTTCCTATTTTTAAAATATGTGAGTTTGAATCCTGACTTGAGCAGGTCGAGTTGGGATTTTGAATTCGCAGCCCAGTCACTCAGAATGTCAATTGTCTTCCAGGGCACTGCACTGTGAGTCCCAAGGCTGGAAGCTCTTTAAAATACCATCTGACTTTTAAAGGAACATTTGCAGGAGAATATATATCTTTTAAGTCTTTCTAAATCTACCAAGTGTGACTGATTTATCAATATGTAGCAACTAATGTTTAAATAAAGAGACGTCTTCTCCAGTGGTGCTAAAATACTCCATTAGAAAATTTGAAATAATTTCTAAGGGCGTTCATTTCCTCTGTGCTTCTAGTTAGCTTCCCCCCTCCCCCCCCCGAGCTCATGTGAGGTATTAAGCTGGCTGACAGACTTTGCTTCCTGGGTCTGTGGCCCTGGCACACTGCTGGGTTTAGGGTTTTGATGCAGGGAGAGAATCAAGAGTGCTGTGCAGTGCCCCTAGTCTGCTTCTCAGGTGTTGAATGGTTATTTTCTTTTACTATTCCTTTTGGTTTTATTCAGGTTCGTTTTAAAATGTATCAGGAAACTATGCTCTTCCCCCACCTTCCTGCAGTCATATCCAAGTACTTCTGACAGCTCAGGACTGTCCAGCCTATAGACTTCTTGTTTTAGCTAATGTCTGCCTCCTTGTCACCCTGTGTATATTCCTTTTACACTTCGCTACGTGTGCACATTCACTGCCTTTTTGGCTTGTAGTGTTTTGCTTACTCCAGAAAATGTCATTACCTCATAATTAGGTGGTCCCACTGAAATAAGCAGATGAATCCTTTATACTTGAATTTTGTAGAAATCCTTTTGTTTTGCACATCTTAATGTTTATTTCTGCATTTCAGAGCACCAAGTTTCTGAGGAAAAGACATAACTAAAGAGAAAACTTATAGGGCAAAATAGCGTGAAGTACAAAAATACAATCCAAGAAGATGTAGATGAATTAAAAAACAAAAATGAAAACCCTGTTGTGTGTGTAACTTGTCCCAGTCTCTGGGCTCTTGGGCTCACGGGGTTCTTAAGCCTAAAATTATCTGATCAAACAGCCTTCCTTTCAAAACACATTCTGCCAAAAGCCCTGTATTTCTGCTTTGAGAGTCCCTAGGGCTCTCCCTAAAGCTCCAGGTAGCCTTTACTGGAGCTGTTTCAGTCCTTAGTTGTGGGGCCATTGCTGCAGTAGTGACAAGTTTGTTATTCCAGCCTTGCCAGCAGGCAGTCTAGGTTAGGTGGAAGATTGCTTGGTGCACACTGACAGATCACCATGTACTGCTGCAGGCAGAGGCCAGGCTGAAATGACTCCATGCAAGCACAGTGTGCTTAGTTTATTTCTTACCTGTCCCATAATTCCTGGTCAGTTTAGAAACTGACCCCTGTCATGCAGAGCTACAAGTAATTTATTTGATGATCTGGAAAGTTTTCAATATCCTCAGCCATTTAAAGTATTATCCTTTTCCAGCCAAGACACTGACCCTTAAAGATTTTTACAAGCAGTCTGTCTTGGCAAAGATTTCCACCTTCATTTCCCCAGCATGCTACGGCTGAGAAACCTATCTATGCATAACTGCTAATCATGTCCCCCCAGTTACCCTTAAGTAGAAATGGGGAGGGGGATGGGGTGAATTTTGGCAGGAATTTTGTATATCAGAGGATGAAAACAGCAGACAGATGGAAGAATGCATTGATTTCCCATGGCAGGGAATTCCCAGGCCGCCACTGTGTATACACCCACCAAAAGCAACATATTTCTGGAGCTAGTGATAAGGGAGGAATGGGGTTCAGAAAGCAGAGACCTAATCTAACAGTGCCTGTAGACTTCTTGAGCACTTACCAGGGCACCAATGTCTGCTCCCTGTGTTTGTCAGCATCAGTCACTGTGAGAGCTGTGTGAATATGGATCCCTCACGCTTCAGTTCCAATGCTTAACTGGGCTCCCTGAAAGGGATTTGGTCTGTAAATCGAACTTCGACTGTTTAAGGAGCTTAGGAACTGAGCTTAGCATTGCCTGTGCTCTGGACAATTTCTAAACACCTTTTGCTAGGTTTAGGTGTTTTTATTTGCTTTGCTGGAAGCTGAGTATAAATTTTTGCATGAGATTCTGAAGTTGCAAGAAAACGGAGTGCTCATTTCATTTAATTTCATGGCTGGGCTTCACGAACGAAGGGCACTACCCACGTTTGTTACAAGCGCGTTGGTGGCTAAAAAGACCAATATGAGATAGACACGTCCGGTTGCAAAAGGCACAGCAGAAAGACTCCTTAGGTGGTATATTCTGCAAGACACGATTCTTTCTGCGTTGCCTTTTCTCCTCAAGAGTGATCCTGCGTGTGTTCTCAAAAGCATCAGCAGCGTTATAGATGGTGTGTCTCCAGACCTCCCGATTGGAGGACAGAGTAGACCAGTTATGGTGATCAATATGGCCAAGGCTGAGATGTTGTTTCAGGGAGTCCTTGTATCTTCTCTTCGGGGCTCCTTTCTTGCGGCAGCCGGTGGCAAGTTCACCATAAAGCAAGATCTTAGGGAGGCGGTGGTCCTTCATCCTGGAGATGAGCCCTGCCCATCGCAGCTGTGTTCTCAGCAACATGGCCTCAATACTTGTGACTGCTGCTTGTTCTAGAACAGATGTATTGTTCACATAATCTGACCAGTGGATGTTTAGGATTGTACGGAGACAGTGTTGATGGAAGCGTTCTAGGAGACACAGGTGGTGGCAGTAGATGACCCATGATTCAGATCCATATAAGAGAGTAGACAGCACTATGGCTCTGTAAACACTGATCTTGGTGCTTTTCTTCAAGTGTTTATTACGCCAAACTCTTTTATGAAGCTTTCCAAAGGCACTGTATGCCTTTGCTAACCTGTTGTCTATCTCTCCATCAATCTCACCATCTGAGGAGATGAGGCTACCTAGGTAATTAAACTGCTGGACTGATTTGAGTTCTGATTCGCCAATGCTGATATGGAGATGAAGGAAGACTTTCTGAGGTGCCGGTTGATACAGAACCTCTGTCTTCTTTAAGCTGACTTCCAGCCCAAAGAGCTCAGCAGTGTCTGCAAAGCAGGATGTTAAACGCTGCAGAGCTGCTTCTGTGTGGGCAACAAGGGCGGCGTCATCAGCATAAAGCAGCTCCCGGACAAGATGGTTTAAGGTCTTAGGGTGGGCCTTCAGTCGCCTTAGGTTGAATAGACTTCCATCAGTACGGTATCGAATGTAGATACCATCTTCTTCATCGAGGTCTGCCGTGGCCCTTTGGAGCATCACGCTGAAAAAGATTGTGAATAGGGTTGGTGTGAGAACGCAGCCTTGTTTCACACCATTGGTTATTAGAAAGGGCTCAGAAAGTGCATTGCCATATCTGACTTGGCCGTGCTGATCCTCGTGGAGTGAGATGATCATTTTAAGGAACTTGAGGGGACAACCTAAACTTTCCAAAATCTGCCATAGACCTTTTCTGCTCACAGTATCGAAACCCTTGGTGAGGTCGACAAAAGTTACATAGAGACCTTTGTTCTATTCCCTACACTTCTCTTGCAGTTGTCTGAGAAGAAAAACCTAATGTGTTACATAATGGGAAAATCCACTGTAAATTGCAAGATGTCTGCAGGCCCCTTATTTCCTTTTCAAGTATATGGTGCTTATCTTCCTGTGAGCCAGCAGACTATAGGAAATGATCTAAATTAATTAGTGGCCATACTAATGACAGGAAAGTGTGGCCAGGTGCAGTGTCCCCCTCTATACATGTTATGTTTTTAGTACAATAACAGACTTGATTGCATCTGCCTCCTGTCTTTGTAATATACTATCATAACATTTGAAAACATGAAAACTTCTCTTACTTACCAGAAGTCAGGCTCAGGAGTGTAAAATATGTTGAAAAGTGTGAATTGACTATAATCTGTAAGTGAATGACAAAATGAGTTTTACCTTTGTTCTTATTGTAGTCTTTCTGATAGTCCTTTTAAGCTTTTTTCTTCCTTTTTTTCCCTATATGTCAGCTGCACTATAAAGGCATTTTAGTACTAACTCAAGTACAGAAAATCACAATCACATGTGCAGTGCCTAGTAGCTCTGTTCTTGACTGTGTTGTGCTAGATTCTGCCAGACAGAAAAGAAAATGTTCTTGCTTGCAAAGAACTTAAAAATGCATATGAAAGGAAGAAGCAGGTGGATAGACAGCTAGGAAGAGCAAGGTATTATTGCTTGGTGTGCCAACAATTAGTTTTATTTTGTTGTTGCTTTTTGTGCTTTGTACTTTTCCCTAAAGTTAAGTAGCTGACAAAGCAGTGCACCAGTGACTTTTCTCCTCTTGCTTCGAAGTTGGGAGTTCCTCACAATGTGTCTCTCCTCTGTGGAGTGTCTAATAGTAGCCTGCCTCTGCAGTATCAAATACATTTTGGAGGAAAAGTAAACCCATTCTACACTGATAATCTTAGGAAAATCTTCTTGGAAGAAGCCTCATTTTCAGACATTGGTGACATGCTCAAACTTCACTTTTCAGTAATGATAAGCACATTTTTAAAAGACTTGATTTTTATTAAAAGAAAATGGAAATACTGTGTATGTGTCAAATACAGGCTCTGGAAGAAGTTTTGCCTTGATAGTAATTCTAGCACTGTGAATTTGCCAAATTCCCTGTTAACATTCCCTGCTATCATGTGTGCAGCTACTGACTTTGCATTTGATATATTAGGATCTGGCAGAATAAACAATGCTACAGATCTGTCCAGGCTTCTTGGTAGCAGAAAGGAGAGGATATGGGGTGTGGAGACAGACCAACTACAGAAGGAGTAAAATAAATGATAATGATTCAGAGCTCTCCAACTGTTGAATTTCAAAGTCTTTATAAAGGCAGGTATTCTTTGTTCTCTTTTAAGGATGGTGGAATTGAGGGAAGGCCAGTGTTCCCAGTGCAGCTGCCATGGGAATTACTATAAAAGGCTGTTGAGTTTTGCAGAAATCGCTCTCCTGGTTAGTACTGGCTCAGAGATGGGGGAGTCTGGTTTCTCCTGTGTCGCAGTACAGAGCAATAACTGCTCAGCTGCTGCCAACGCTTCCTTTTAGCTAGTCCTTGTTAGCAGAGAGTTTGTGGTAATGGGAGTAATTAACACACTGGGAGTCATTTCTGTGTCCTGGAAGGGAACAGAAAGCCATCAGAGCAGCCCTAGACATGATTGCTCTGCAGGGTTATTTTCTCTCTCTCTTTCTTTCTTTTCCATTGTGCTTGGGTTTTGATTTTTCTTCTTTGTGTTAAGAAAGCTGGAGAGCTGAAATGGTCTGTAAATTGCAGTCATGCTGAGCCTGGGCTAGGTAGGCTAGTTAAAGGTCACTCTCCTGGACTAGATGGCCTCCTCTTGTGGGGTGGGGAGAGTGTTTAAGTAGGGAGTCAGGAGATTCCTTGTGGTTTTTTTAACCCTTCTTCTTCCAGTGTAGATTTGAAAAGCTCTGGTTCTAAGCTGTTTGTTTAAATAGGCGCAGGGTGTAAAAATGTTGAAGGGTGATTATGATAAAATGTTAACCCTTCCAACAATCAGATGACTTTCCAGCCTGTTGGGTCTGAAGTGAGGCTGTGCTGCCATAGCCCCATGCTGCTTTATGCACTAAGCACTTTATTAGCTTGCTCATATCCCTTTTGAGGCTGCTGGTGGCATTTCAGCTGTGTGTCTTGCCAGTGCAGGTGAGCTCAGATCCCACATAGATAGGTGCCTAGTTTGGGTATTACACAGTGTTTCTGGAGGTGAGCTCCAAGGTTACATTTGCCATAAGCAGTCATTCTTGCCCTCCCTGAGTGAGAACTAGGAACGGGGAGAAGAGGGGGAATGGGCTTAAACTGATTGCAGATCACATGCCCAGGTACCAGGAAACCAACCAGCCAACCACTTACCTACACATTACAATTTATGGTGTATGAAATGTGCATGTGCATATGCTAATCCACTACAGGGAAGCAAAGAAAAACTAATTCTAGCTTTATAGTCTAGGGTTTTTTTTACTTTCTTTTAAGAGGATACTCTTGAATTGCAACCCCAGACCCTTTATTTTCCTTACCTTTTGCTTGATACAGTTTTTTTGCCACTGTCTCCTAGGGAGCTCTGTGCTAAATTTAGGTAAGAATTGGGTAACTCCATATCTACTTTCAAGAAGGAAAAGCTAAGTCTGCAGTATATGTTAGTGGTGGGAAGAACCAGTGAACACAGGAGAATACATCTTCTCCTTGGGCTTGGAGTGGGGCAAAGGCATGTGTGGTTCTCACAATTATGTTAGAGACTGGTATGAATATTATATCCCTGGAAACTATCCAAAAGAAGTCAACAAGTTCTCTGTGTCACCCCCAGTCCCTAATTTTAAGATATTGGCCTTCATGTGCATGTCTCTCTACATCCAAGATAAAGCCCTAAATCTCACTGTTTCCTCTTCTGTTTCTCTCCCTGCAGCCAGTCAGCCAGTAATGTAAGATCCCATGAAGTTCTGCCAACTTCAGCAGGACCTAGGTGTGTTCAACTCTTTGCAAGGCAAATCCCCATTTTCAATTGCACTTCCAGCCTCTTCACTAAGCAGAGCCCATCTTATCTTACCCCTGACCCCTCTGAGCAATGTAGTGCCACCAAAGTCTCCCTTTGTAAGAGAATCGTAGAATTGTGTGAAGATAGAAGCTGTTTGCCTCTATCTTCATCCTAGTTCTTTCAGCTCAGCTCCCCTGGCACCACCCAGTCTTCTCCATCCCAGCAAGGGGATGATGCAGTGTCCAGATTTATTGCTGAGATGCAAATGCTGCTAGAGGAATTAAAAACTAAATTAATCCCTGTGGTTTTCTCTAGTCTCTTGAATTTCAAACCCTCCATGTCCCCTCTCAGTTCTCTGTAAACATCTCACCATGCATCCTTGCTGAGGATGCTGTGTATGGGAGGATTTTTGTGCTTTTTTTTCCGCAGTGACGGTAGCAACTCACAGTTTTCACATCTACATTTTTTATTGGAAGGGTTATTTTTTTTAGTTATTCTTTCACCCTTTGTTTTTAACCACAATTCAGCTGGGGATAGACCAGGCAGAAAGATTTCTGCATATGAGATAGGGGACTCTGAGGAGACCCACACTTAAAGCATTAGCCAAAAGGAGCCCATTGTTCACTAGGGAACTGGATGAGTGAAGACAGACTGAATAAATACTATTAATTCGCCATTTCTCTGCTGCTAGCAAGCTTGACTTTTATTATCAGTTATTGATTGTGAATTTTACTGGATTATTTTGAGCAACATATGTCATAGAGCTGTAATGAGCTGATTGCTGTGCTTCGGGCCAATTGTGGGGAACACACATGGACGCAGAGCCAAATTAGGATCCTGTTTCCCCCTTCCTAAAACTCCTCTGCTTCTTTAGGGCCAGGGAAATAAAGAAAGCCATTGGATTTTGTTTATTTTACAGTGAAGGCATGGACAAAAGTGAGTTCACATGGGGTATTAATACATGGATCTTAGGTGACCAGTGCGTATTTTTCCTTCCACTCGAAGTGTGACATAATGAATACTTCCAGTTACAGAAGGGAGTAGAAAACTGGGGGGGCTTGTAAACCTTTCCCATCAGTGTGTTGGTGGGATTTTGTCCAGCATCCTTAGGTGGAATAATAGGACTTCCAGCTTTGCATTGGGCTACAGTGGCAGGGCTTTGCAAGGGAAGCTAGCCTATCTTTGGCTTCATCTAACTCCCTTCTTCTTTCTGCACTAGAAATTGCTGAAAATTACACTTTCAAATACAAATAAGTCCATCCCCAAGCAATTAGCAGCCAGAGAGGGAGGTAGTGGGGGAGAGAGGGCAGGGAGTGACAAACCCATCTCCTGCAATCTTTCTGTGCAGTTGGGTAAATAAGCTGCGGAGCAGCACTGTGCCCAGCTTTTCACCCTCTTTCCTAAGCAGGTCTGTTGTGAGACGTTTTCAAAGATATTAACCCTGCATACAGAGTGTGCCAGTCAGTAATTATGGAAATTAGTTGGCAATTAGATAATGTCACTCACTCTCCACATACAGCTGATAAGCAGTTGAGAGCCACTCCAAAGCAAGGGTGAGACCCCCTCTGTGGGCTGCTGAGCAGATGGCTCTGACCCGGCATTAATAGGCTGCTGTCAAGTTTGGGAAAGTGTGCGGTGGTTGGGTAGCACTTGCCCATGGCGCGGCGGTGGGGGTGCCTCCCTTCCCCAGCTGGGGAACTTGTGCAGCTCTGTCGGTCCTGCGAGTGGGACGTTTCAATAATGCAAGTGGGTGTGTTTCCTGCGGTGGGTTTTGCGTGTGCGAGGTGCTGAGCCATCTGTTCAGTGTGCAGGTTCCTCGCTGTCGCAGCTCTCGGCTGGGCCAGGGAGGCAGTACAAGCTGTTAGAAGTGCAGTGGAGTTAACTCACTTGCTGGTGTCCATCATGAAGTCTTCTTTTGCAAGATGTGATCATGCTGTGACAAAGTTTGAGATTTCTCAGAGTTAAAATATGTAAGAAAATAATCTGGGATTCTATAGTTATTGTCCCAAACTGTAATGTATTGCTATGGTAGCAGTGTGCTGTATGAGGCTGCTAGGGTAGTATTTATGCTAAAAATAAAATGGTAAAGCAGAAAATTATTCATTCTCAGTGTGTCTTGGAGGATCATTGTGAGAATGGGTGAGGCATACAGAACTGGTGCGTCAGGATTTACTCTCTCAAGGTTAGGATTCAGATCCTGCCTGCTGCGATAAAGGGCACTGGGTCTTCTGAGTTTTTCTTGAAGACCCTGCTACTATGTAATGAGATTTGCTCTCACAGACTTTACTGTGTGAGACACAAAACTGGAATAATGGGAAGTGCCGTGAGTCAGGAATGACGTGTGCTGACAGAACTCTGGAGGAGCCGCAGATGGCCCCAACCTGTTAGTGGCTGGGTGTGGGCAACCTTCCCAAAATCTGAGCTGCAGTGTCTAAAAGGCAATGAAGCACCCAGCAGTGACTCCTGTATTTCATGGTTTTTTGTGTCATCTTCCTCTTCTGAAACAGAGCAGGCACTGTCTTCTTTCAAAACAGCTAGGAAGGGATTACCTTGGCTTCTCTCAATCAAAAGAGAGAGGGATTGCCTCGGCTTCCCTCTTTCAACAATGCTATTCCTATTTAACCATTTCTACCTGGTTTCCCTTGTTAACTGTGCCTTTTGTATTCTCCTGATGAACTTGTATCGTTACAGAAATCTGTAAGATAAGAGGTAGCCTACTCCCTTTACTGTAGCTTTGAAATAACCCAAGGATTGAAGCGACCCATGGAGACTGAGATTTCTTTGTGTGTGTAACGCAGGGTTTCAGCAGCCTGGGGTTGGGAGAGATTGGTAGGCATTTTGGACAGGTGTTTGAACTGTACATGGACATACACATCTCAGCTGTGGTTATCTATCATGTTCACACCTGCTGCTGCTGTGATTTACAGCATCTTTCACTGGTTATCAAAGAGTTGGTCTTTTAAAACAGGTAGAGAAATGTAGTAAGACTGAGGGCTGGCTTTGATGCAAATTGTGCAGTTCACCCTGCCCAGGAGAACTTAAAGCTTGGGTGAGAACTCTACTGCATTGAGTTCTCTGTGAGTGGTTGATGCCATACTGGGCTTGTCTCCCTTCTCAGTTCAGGGTGAGCATAGAGCTGTCTCTTGGAGCAGTGAATTTTGCTGTGGTGGTGGTAAATGTTTCAGGGAACTGTGAACCTGTGAGCTGTTGGAAGCACATTGCTGGCTAATTTACACACATTATGATATTCCTGTTCCCATCTCATCAGTAACTCCAGGCTTGGGTCATCACTTTTCACACTTACCTTCTCCCTCTATTCTCCTTCTCTGTAAATCATGGGCTATTTTAGTGGATCCTCTAGGGAGCACAGAGAAGAAAGGTAAATAAACAACAGCCACATATTTTTTTTTCCAACTGATTTTTCAATGCCCCCCAACACCTCCATCAATTGAGCCAGCATCATGATTATTTGGAAGACAAACGATTTGAGCGATTGGATCTGTGATTTTTTTTTTCCATTTTACACCTCTCCTAACACCTCCTTTTCCCTCCTTCCATTATTATCAGCCAAACTGTTAACAATTAAAAGGAATTATCTCCCCTCTGGTTTTGACTTGATTTTATTTGTGTTTATAGCAGTTTAGATAACACACTCCACTCAGGCAGCTGCAGGGAACAGGCCTGGTTTCCGCTGGGCACTGAAAGCTCACATTTCTCTCCAACTTGCGGGTTTTCTTTTAATTGATCTCTTTTGTTTTCTAAGTGACTTGTTTTTCATACTGGCTAAATTTGTCAGACTGACAGCTCTGGAGACTTATGGCTTCTGCAGGTCGCTAAGGCAGGCGAGGCTGTGACTGGGTGAACTCTCCCCTCGGTTTCCTAGTGGTTCTGCTCCAGCTCGACCTCTGCCCTTACCAAACAGAAACTTTTCAGCACTGACTGTTTCTGCAGTGTCTGTGGGCCTTTTCCTTCAGAGCGAGGTGGGCAGTGGGGATGAAAGGCATCTGCTATGAGCAACAGCAACCCAAACAACTCTCATTGTCCACAGCACAAAATATTTTTCCCAAGCAAATATTGCCTCACAATATTTGTGTTCCAGTTTGTGAAAGCTGTGTTCATCCTGGCTTCTGTGAGGCTCAAGGCCTTGATTCTCATCACCTCCTTTCCTGCTTTGTATCTATGCTAATGTTAGCCATTCCCAGAGCTGTTCTTGTGCCCAGCCCATCTTTGTGAACAAACACATCTGTTGATACAAAACTTACTTTCCTTTTAGGTAGACTTTTCAAGGAATGAGCATAGCTTTGTGCCGTCTTCTTTACCTGTCACTTAAAACATCCTCCTACACTAGGCATACAGTCACTCGCATGCAAATATTCAAAAGTGAGTTAAATTCCAGTGTTAACAGATGTAACTCAGAAAAGGCAGTTGCAATTGTGTGCTGTTAGTTAGGGGTGAATTTGGCCTTTTTGCCAAACAACTAGACCGGGGTAAGTGGTTAAGTGTTTAGACAGTTCTTAGCATCTAAGCTGCAAGTTTGCTATCATCTAAGCTGCAGGTTGCCATATATAATTTACATAGCACATGTTTCCAGGTTGCAGAGGTCCCTGATGGAGTTTCTGAAGTGTATGAGACATGTAAAGTAAAAGCAGCTATTGCATGACAGGCTGACAGCAGGGTTGTCTTCTCTAATGCTTGCTTGGTGTGCTAGGAAGCATAATGAAGGCAATGGAATGGGAAGTTTGAATAATGTCTTCTCTTGCCCTGTATCAACTTCTAAACTCTAAGGAACTCTGGTCTTTGCCCTAAGCATTTTCATGGGAAAGCTCCAGCACCATTTCTCAGTTAAGTCAATGAGGTTGCATCCATTAATAAATGTTAAATAATATGGTGTGTCTTTACATTACTCAGCATTGTTATGTGTGCAGATCACTTTGTGAGTTCTCTATTAGTCCTCTTAGTTTTTAGAACATAGATGTCCTTGCTGCTTTGGAGAACTGCATAGCCAATTGCAAGCATGAAGGAGTGTCTAGAGTATCAAGAAATGTAAATGAGTTATTGCACAAGATGTTAATAAGCTTCATGGTAAAGATATGGTGAGTAATAGGACTAACTTCTCCCTCCCTTTCTTCTCTTGGCCCCACAGGTCCTGCAAGCTCCGTGAGTGCCAAGCAGTGAGTTATGGGCTGGGCATCCACCAGTGCATCATGAAGATTGACTTTATTTTTGCCCTCTTGAGGTTCACATGCTTTATGAATTCGCTCTCTCTTCTATCTCACTGCCACCACCGTCAATATTGTCATCACTTCTAGAAAACAAGAATTTTAGGCTTGGACTTCAGCTCTGCCTTTCCTTACTTCTGGAACACCAGTATCACCTTTGTGTTCTACCAAAACAAATCACTGTGGGTTATTTTGCCCTTCACAAAAGTACACCATCTGGAGAAGTCTCTTCATGTATCCTGTACTTCTGAGATAAAAGCCTCTGAGTCCTAAAGGATAATTGAGATCTGCGGAGGAGACATTTCCTCTTGGTCACGTGAACGTGCTATCTCACTTTCCACTTACTCTCCCACTCTGTCACTCTTTCTGCTCTCCTCCTCTTCTCTTTGGATTTAGCACTCGGTGTTGACTGCTGGGGTTCTCCTCCCAGTAGTGTGGCTTCTGTTTTTCTCCTACGGAAGAGCAGATTGAAACAATGGGCTTCACTCTGCATTCTGTCTACTTCACCTTGAAGGTGAGTTTGCTGCTGGGCTCCTTGCTGGGTCTCTCTTTGGGTCTGGAGTTCATGGGCATCCCCAACCAGTGGGCCCGCTACCTCCGCTGGGATGCCAGCACTAGGAGCGAACTCAGCTTCCAGTTCAAGACCAACGTCTCTGCTGGGCTGCTTCTCTATTTTGATGATGGTGGTGTCTGTGACTTCCTCTGTCTGTCCCTTGTTGATGGGCGCATCCAGCTCCAGTTCAGTGTGGACTGTGCAGAGACAACAGTTATCACAGACAAGCAGGTAAATGACAGCAACTGGCACTTCCTGATGGTCAGCCGCAACCACCTTCGGACGGTGCTAGTGCTGGATGGCGAGGCCAAGCCGGGTGAGGTGCGTCCGCAACGCCAGTATATGAATATCGTCAGTGACCTTTTTGTTGGTGGAGTCCCACTGGACATCCGTCCTGCTGCCTTGACTCTCGATGGTGTTCTGAGTGAGCCTCCATTTCAAGGATTTATCCTGGATCTGAAATATGGCAACTCTGAGCCACAGCTCCTGGGTAGTCAAGGGGTCCGACTGGAAATGGAAGGACTTTGCTCAGAAAACCCCTGTGAAAATGGTGGCACTTGCTTCCTTCTGGATGGCGAGCCACACTGTGACTGTTCAGCCACTGGATATGCTGGCAAGCTGTGTTCTGAAGGTAAGAGAATACTTCCATGCTTCCCATTGATTTTTACATAATCCAAAGAGTTAATTTGTTATTTAGCAGGGCTATGACGGAGTTCTTATTCCTGCTGGTGGTTATCAGAGGAATTAAAAAGTTCCACCATTCCTATTTCAGCTGGAAGTAATGAAGTGGGAGTAGATAGCATGAACAATTGCAAGAAGCACCTTTCTGAAAGGATGCTGCGTTTGTAGCATGGACAGATTTTCATCATCATCATTCATTTCATCAGCAACTTCTTAAAAAGGGTAGAGAACATAATTGGTAAATACAGACGTACCCTAGGTTAGTGTTGGTAAAAGCAATGGCTATTCCACTACCCTGTGTCCCTGAAGAGTGATTGAAGTGTCAGCAAACAGGAACCATGTATATATGGCTAATGTAACTGATTGACAGGACATTGCATATGTTATTTGATGTTGGCTGTTGCTAGTCTGTGGAAGCCCCATGCTTCCCTTGAATTGCTTGCATACTAATTGCTGAATGGCACCTTGATTGTTTTAGCATCCTTGATTAAATTGCTTAAATTGCTTTTTAAATTGATCTTAGTGTTGCAAAGAGAAGAGGGATTTGCGTATTTCTACATTGTTTCTACTCTCTTATAGAATTTGAGTCTGAAAGTTTTAAGTCATGCAAACCCCAATGCTGAAGTGTATTTCAGGGTTTTTCCCTTAGTCTTTAGCAGTGTGATAGTAATTAACTCTGTATGTGCAGGAGACTTAAGTAAGTCAGCTGGAAATCCCAGTGTGAGTTTGAGAATCTCATCACACCATTTTTTGTGACATTTGGCATTAAACACAACAGTTGAAGCCAAAGATTAAACCTGGACAAGAAGTGTCCAATCTCAAGGGGAAAAAAAACACCCTGAAATTTTGTCAAAATAGAAATACTTGCAATAATATATTTTCACAACTAACATTTGTTTACTTATTTTGGCAATGAAACTAGATTAACCGGAGTTTAGTATCTAGAATGTGAGAAGTGCTGAAAATAGTCCTTATATTCTTGATATTCAAACAAAAAGCCCTACAGCTTATGTTTGCAGTATAGATGGAGAAGCAAATATGTTTTTATAGGAAGGGAAGGTTTGAAAAATAGACATAGCATCCCTATGTACATTCATTTTGAGGTCATTTTAATGATAACAAAAAATTTGTCTTTATATCCAAACAGCACAGTAACAGTACATGACCATTAGACAGGATCTGTGAGCCTGTGACGTCCTGAACAACAAAATTCTTTCTAGCTGTTTGCTCTGAACTGATTAGGTCCAAACTAATAATGAGCCAGCACTGTTTTCTGTGCTTGAGCCATGAGTTACATGGGGCTGTAGAGACTGCTTGGTGTGACTGGGCAGTTCAGGAGCTGGGCCTTGGAGTGTTTGCTTAGAGAGCAAACACTCCTCATATCTAAATGCCAGTTATGTTGATAGAAGATTTAAGAGCAACACAGGCATGTGGACCCTGAAACATAAAGCTATAAGGCTCTTTCTAGTGGTGGGCCATTGGATCCAGACTCCACGAGAGCCGCTCAAGGCATAACTGCATATGGTTTTCAGTGAACATCTTGAGAAAAGAGTGTAAGTGAGCAGGAATTCCATGTACCTGTGGGGCAATTGTGAGAGCTCTAACCAGGGCTCAGGTGGTGGAGTTTCTGCATTTCCTGGGTGGGTGGAACAATCTGAAATCCATCTTCTAGTGAATCCAGGGATATTTCTGTTGTAGACACCATGGATCAAGCAGTGCTATTGTTACCTTTTGAAGCTGTGAGTCACCATTGTTGTTTGTTTCCTATAGTGATTCATCAGTTTCCAGCCGAACCTTCTATTAAGGGTGAGCAAAGAAGTTTGTCACGATGTGCCTTCTTAAGTAAACATTTTTAACTTACTCTTAGCTGGTGTCTGTTCACTCTCAGAGAAGATACTGCGCAGACAACTTTTGCAATGGATCAAATGTAGAGATTTCCAGTCATTATCTTGTTTGGTTCTTGTTTTCTCATTTATTACTAAATCGTGTATATTTGGTTTACATTAGAATTTTATGATCAGCCTTGTTTTATGACTCCTTTATGCTGTAGCAGTGGTGATTTCTTTGTGTTAAATGCTGTCGCTGAAAAATGTTCCACTGTCTGTGCAGATTGTGAGAAGGGGAAAAACAAAAGAAAAGCTGTGTAGTAAGTGGAAACAAGCAGACAAAGAGAAGTGGCAAGAAAACAAAACAGGTACAAATTAAGTTTAGCTGCCTTTTTATCTGACTTTGAAAAATACAGCAAACTCCAAAGATGTTGTCTTTCAATTCTGTGAGTGTGGCAGAACCTCCACAGTAGGATGTGGCAGGAATGGTACAACTACATATAGGCACTTCCCGCCTGT
Organism: Lepidothrix coronata; assembly: GCF_001604755.1. Lineage (NCBI taxonomy): Eukaryota > Metazoa > Chordata > Aves > Passeriformes > Pipridae > Lepidothrix > Lepidothrix coronata. Next base: position 924,419 of record NW_016690372.1, read on the forward strand.
GGCTTGATTGGCCATTAAACAACTTGTATTTTCTTTGTTTGCTTTTTTTTCCCCCAAAGAGATTGAGATGTTTGTTGTCGGAACTGTTGCTTTTGTTTTGTTTTCTTATCCTGCCTCTGGATGTTTGCAGAAATAACATGGTTATTTTATTCCCAGTCTCATTTTTGAAAAAGATGTGCTCTTTCAACTGGATATCAACAGCTCTCTTTTTGGAGGGATCCTTAACTCCATTACAGTATTTACTAGTCTGTAGTCTGTGTGCGTATTTTCATTTTGTCACCAGAGCTGGCTCTTATACTGGGAACTGATGGGATCTGATCAATAACAAGTTCTGTTTGAACAGCTAAATGTGATATGTACTTTTTTAATAATGAGTTCTTTTGACAGTGTCCAGGCCATTACTTGGCTATTGACTGATACCCATGCCTGCAGATGGTAAAACCACAGCAAACTTGTTTATTCCGTGGCGAGAGATATAAGAAATAAATAGAGAGTGGAACCTGCTGATTCTGTAGTGTGACGGATTGAAGCTCCATTTACAGTATTAGGGGCTACTGTAAGTCCAAGTGCAGTTCCAGTTATACTGAATGCCAACAGAGAACAACCACTGCATATTGAGATAAGACTAGGAATCCTGTCTGGAATGTGCCCCCAATGTGCAGAAAAGATTTTGGCACTTCATGTGCATCTGGAGTTAGCAGGATTGTGTCTATCATGGCAGCCACATGCCCAGATGGGTAGCTGAGCAGGTACGATTTCAGTGTCTGAGTTTATACAGTGGGAGTGCAAATGCGTGCACAGTTTGTAAGGGTTGGCTGTTTTGAATAAAATGTGAGACTATTTTTATTGCAGTTGGAGTAAACTGGTTCATTGAATCTGACAGCTCTGTAGGGTACAAAGGATGGCTGATTTGAGTAGCAATTAGTTTGTATGTTTCTGGGCAATGGTGGCATTAGACGTGAAAGCTGAACTCAGAGACATCTTATCCTCTAATAAACCTCATCAGTCTCTGTGGGATCAGGCTGCTGCCGAGAGAATGATGTTCCTGTAGAATTTGAGCAGCACAGATACATTTATGTTGCTAGAAAAAAACACCAACAAAACCTTCCCCATGCAAATTTTGCAAACTGAGCTGCTGGAGAAGCCAGATGAGCATGTTCCTATCTGCTCATTCAGGATCACGCTGTCAGTCTGCAAGAAATTTTCTCTTTCTCCGACACTGCTGTATTTTGGCACAAGACTTCACCCCTCTTCCAAGACTCCTTCTGGACTTGGTGAGAAAAGGTGAACAGAAGATGTGCTTAGAAATGACACTCACTGCTTGTAGTTGCAGAACCAAGAGGTTGATGTGATCACCAACTTCACAAAGCACCATGCTGAAGCCTTTGTCTTGCCTGCAGGGGCTGTTTCTAAACGAAGCCTGAATAGGGGCTTGATTGCACCTCTTCCCTTGATTACAGAGCAAGATTTCCTGGGGATGCTGCCTGCTGAATGACAGAGGAGCCCGTTGCTCTGTAATTATCACACTTTTAACTGCAGCGGGAACAGATTTTTCTATAGTCCCTCAGCTTCATTTAAAGTGACAAGTTACTGCAGGATTTATCCTCCTCCTGCCCCTTCGCAGCAGCCCAGTCTTGGCTGTATCTGAAGGGACTGCTTAGCCTCTCTTGCAGTCACTGTATCTCCCTTCCAGCCACCCTAATCTTTATAATACGGGGAGGGGGCTAGTTTGGCCCTTTGCCATGAACCTGATGGTTGCACTTAATTTGCATATACATTTACATACATTTTGTAATCAGAAACAAATGAACATGACCACAATATTTGCTTCCATTTGCGTATTCCTTGATAGATGAATATAAATTGATTTTTGTTGAATTCACCAGCAATAAACAGTTGCAGGCCCTTCATTTGGTCTTCTGCTCTGCTGTTGTAGAGGACAGCAGGCAGCTCTAGGACACACTTTGGAGGAGCCCAGATCTTCACTCACCAGTGCAAAACTCTAGAATTGATGGTCTCCAAGGTCTGTGGAGTAAATATTGCAAGGGGCAAATCTGCTGTTTTATGTCACTTCTCATGTCACAGCACTGGCCATCGGGTAGAAAGCTGGTAAGAACTCTGCTCGTGACTTAATTTTGCAGCAATTTGTTTTTCCTCCTCTCTTTCTCTTGCTCATTCTTCCTGGTTTAAGTTCCTTTGGTCGTATTTAAAATTATAATATTTTTTCCAGTCTGGTTGTAAATTTTTTTATGTATTGCCAGATGAGCACCAGAGAAAGACAATGTGTTAAGATATTAATTGATGTTTATGAAGTGCTTTGAAACTCCAAAGTGCAGTTTAAGTACCATTTGTTATTCTTAATGATTAATATTAAAACTGAGCGGGAGCCTCAGAATTTGAATTTGTATCCTACATACCCTTTCACAGAAGATGCCTGGGACCCATGTTCCTTCACTAAGCATAGACTGCCTGCAACTCCAGAGCTAGCTGGATTTGTTTTGTGGTCTCCCCTGCTTTTAATGCAGGGGAGCGTCAGGGAGATTACAGGACTCTGCGTGGCAAGTGCCATTGATTCAAGTAGTCTATCTGCAATACATGCTGACAGCTATATTCTTCTTGTTTCACCCTCCTGTATTATAGATGACCATGAGACTACAATCCTTTTCTGCTTGATTGCAGATCAGCTGCAGACTTCAGGCAAGAAAGAAGTTAAAGCTCTCAGTTAGGCAAGGCTTGGACATCTCCTCTGATAAAATGAAGCAGGTGGTGGTTGAGTACAAAGGAGATTGCTGTTTGGTGTGATGTGGAACTGGTAAAGAGCGAGAATAATTTGTGGACCAGGAGAGAGTAGAACTCAGGGGAAAAAAAAAGGGATCAAAATGTTACTTTATAAATAGTAAACCATAGTTCATACAGACTGTTTACATCAGCTGTTCTGTATTGGTTTTACTTGCCTGATAGTATAAGAGAACAGTTCTTGGTTATTGCAAAGAGTAGATTTGAATGGGCTGAGCAAGCTTCTGGAGGACTAAATCTAGCTGGAATCTGGATACCAGCTTTCTCTGTCAGCCCATAGACCAGCCTGCTGTCCCATAGACCAGACTCTGTCCCATAGTGTGAACAGCTAGGAATTAAACTGGAATTTGTGGGCATTGCTTAAGAAAGAATGAAATGAAAGTAACTAATAATAATTATGAAAGTGAGCAGAGTCAGAAATTTCTGATTTGGACTTATGGTTCAGAAGAAAGGTTTATTTTCTTTTGGTTTTGCTCTAAAAAAAGGGAGGGGGGAGAGTTGATTTATTGTTACTGTACAGGCTTCTGCTGAGCTAGGCAGCTTGTCATAGAGGTCAATCAGCAGTAAATATAGCCCCAAGCAAGACAGCACATGCTGTAGCTGTTGCTTTCATCCTTATTCCAGTATGGAGGTGTGCACGGCATTTGCCACAGGGTAATTTTTGTTATGTTTTGGTGGAAAATGGAGGGCAGCAATCCTCCCAGATACCTTTAGGATGCTGGAAACGGCACCATGAAGCTCCGGGGAAAGAATCGGATGAGGAGCACATCTGTCCAGCACACTCTGTCACTACTAAGAGAAGATGCGCCTCTGCACGTCGACCTCAGCAATGAGTGTTTCCTGGTGCAGGAAAAGGTGGTAATCCATGTGATGAAATGGTAGAATGGCCACTTGTCCTGGGCCAACTTCTGATTTCCCTTTACTTCTTGTTTCATTGCTAACCCACTTTTAACTTGATGGACAGAAAAGCTTCTTTCTCTCCCTATAAAAAGCAAGGCAACTGCCATGTTATTGCTGTCTGGAGATAGCAGTGTGGCTTCCGGGTGTGTGTATGTCTCTCCCATAATCCTTCATTGCAGACAGGCTCACTGCCATTGTACACCTACCCTTCTTCCATCTGTGAACAGGTCCGGGAGCTGGCAAATGGGTGCAAAACAGCCCAAGGGCTGAGAGAAGTAGATATGAGGAGGGAGGGAGGACTGTGGATGTCACAGTCTACTTGATGCAGAACTGGTTTGTATTTTAATGTGTTTGCTCTGAAGTAGGGCTGGGACCTAAGTACACTAGATTCATATTCTGTGTTACTGGCACCATTGCCAGTTATGCTGTGTCAGCTCTCCAGACCCTGTCTGCATGTACACTTGTTCACCTCATTATTCTGTAGATACCAAAGTATACCATGTAAAGAAAGTGGAGTGGGGCAGCAGAACTCGAATGGTCTGGTCTTAAGAGCGTTAGCACCTAAGAGGCTAATTTCCATTTCTGCCACAGGCTTTCTGTGTCCCCAGAGTGATTTGCTGGCAGACTAAAAGACTCAAGACTGAATCAATTGACCTTTCTTTGCAGGGGATATGTACCTGGTTACCCTCTGTGTCTCAGTTTCCATATCTTAAATATGTAGCCAGTGGGGCTTCTGTACCTCCAGGTATTAAGAATCCCATATGCTTCTGTATGACAGTGATAGAGACATATAAATATCTTAGGATGACAAGTAAATGATTATCATTCATGAACACCCCATAGGATGACCTGGTTTGATTGTAAGTTTTTTAACTTGGCTTGCAGTTGGAAATTAAGGTGGTTTTCCTTGTTAAGTGTCCATCCTTGAGGAGCACTCATCTTTTTTTTCAACAGAAATCTCCCCATTTCCTGCTGCTGTGTGCAGTGTGACACTATGAGTACTCAGGCTCTTCCCAGGCCAGGTTGCAGTTGTGCTGGTAAAGACAGAACCTGAGCAGCAGCATAGCCTCTTCCCTGTCGGTGACATGGAGCAGATGCTGCACTGCAGGGTGCTGATCAGAGCAATGAGAGAAAGAGAGCTTTTGACTTTTTTTTTTTTTTGTATCTGACCCATGTACTCCATTGACTTCCCCCAAGTGTCCTCTGCCATGAACCACAAATGCTGATCAGATGCTTTTCCTTGTACGGTGACCCACCTCTGCCCACCTGTCTGCATTGGCACTCTTCCTGCTGTGGCTGCTCATTTCAGCCTGCTGCTTTCACCCTCCATGCTTGAGACTTGCCTTGACCTTGTGCTGTCAGGAAGAGCAAAGAGAGCTTAAAGGGTACCCGAGCAGAATGGCAGAGATTGCACTTCCTCTGTTCCTGTATGAATCATTGCATAAAAAGCAGGACAGCAGAGAAGAAAGCCCACTGGATTGTTTCTGAGTGTTTAGTTAGCACAAAGCTAGCAAGCGTTTTGTGGTTCTAAGGCGTTGAAAGGGTGGGTAAAAATCTTCTTTCTTTTCCTCAACTCTCATCAAAACAACTCTGCTTATTAGATACAGCAGGTGTATTTGTAACTGGCCTGCAGTTTGCAATGTAGGCCAAGGAGGAAAGGGATACTTGGCTTTTGGGATTTTGCTGTGAGATGTGATCTTCCTCCTCTTACTCATGGAATTTGACCGATTAAGTAACCCAAGTGGATATAATGGACTGGGTTTGGCTATGAGTATTTGGCAAGAGACCTTTATCAGAAAGGAAGAAGCAGCTCCTTGGTAGATGTAGAAATTTGAGCTGTACGTTAAAACCAGGCTTCAATCTCTAATGCTGCTGTCAGGCCCTGTAGTTTGCTTGGCTGCTGCATTTATTCAGAAGCCTTTCTTGGACTCTGTAATCTCTTGGGTGGATTTTCATTTCTTTGTGGTTTGTTGCCTTAATACTTGAGAAAAATGACACTGAGTTTTCTAAACCTCTGGTGTGTCCCTGCAGGCATGCTTTTGATTTTCTGGTCTTTCCTGCTGCTTCCATCTTGCAAGCCTGGCTTTCAGGGTCGGAGTGCCTCTCAGTACCTTTCTTTTCAAGGTAATATAGGAGAAATCCTTGGAACTAAATGCACGTTTGTCCACTGAGACTGGTCAGAAACAACAGTTGGGGCAGAGATGGCTAGCAGTAAAGAGAGTGGCTTGTGTTGTGATCTGCAAATTTCATAATTCAGTGGTGTTTGCAGCTAAATTCCTTAAGTTCCTTTCTGTATATGGCTGAAATTGCTTATATTCCCCAAAGATTGTTTTTAAATGGGGAAGAAGTATATGTAATAATTCCTTAATAAATTACTGATAAAAAAGATCAGGGGAAAAAGAAAAAGGTGAGATATGTGAAGAAGAGATGAAATAAAATTGCTTGTCTAGGACTACCTAAAAGAAAAAAAACTGGGAAAATATTCAGAATTTCTGTGCTTTTATTTCTGTCTTTTGCCTTTTTCTCCCTGGCTTCCGTGAGACCTGCTGTAGGACTTGGTTTGGTAGGAGGCAGGGGGCAAATGGACCAGCCTGCATGATGCCTACCAGACCTCTGGTGTAACTGGAGATCTGTGCAGGTCCTTGTAATTCACATAGCTTTGACTTTTAAGGAAGATAACAGGAGATGGATGGACATAAAAAATTATGGATCAATATATTGCCATCATGAAGCAGTAGCATTGTTATATCTCTCAGGATAACCAGAGCTAGAGGTACGTTTATATTAGTGTCAAAGATTAGGTGCAACTCATACAGGCATATCTAGCTGAAAATTTAACAGATTAGGTGCTGGTAGCTATGCGGTCACAGCAGCTTGGAAGGTAGCCATATGATGATATTGTTAAGACTATAAGTTTATTATTGTTTAGAAGACCCTCTGACTAAACATTGGATGCTGCAGGAAATGGCAAAATCCTCCTTCAGAGTTCCTCTAGTGGACACTGTGTTGTTGGAGATCTGATTTTATTTTTCTTCATTGAATAAAGTAGGGCTCCAAATTGTAATTTAGCTTGCTGGCTGTCTTCTCCTAAATTCTCTATTTTCCTTCATTGCTTAAGCTGAAACGCTCAGTTGTGTCTCAGCTTGCATCTACGACAAATTCCAAAGCTTGCTGGTTTTTTTTTATCTCCAGATAGGAGACCTATATACCTATATACATTTTCTCTACTTTGTATCCTACACAGAAATGTACCTGTAAGGCAGTCTGGTGTTTGCCCGCCCTGTCTTGCGGCATGTTTGAACGAAAGATGCGTGGTTACATTTTGACCAGCTAAGACACATCAGAATCAGACAGATTGGAAATGTTTTACTCGTGAGAAATGGTGGTTTCATTCAGATCAAAATATTTAGAAAAAAATACTGATTTGGTTGACAATCTGCAGAAAAAGTGATGTATTTTTATTTTGTAGAATTTCTGAATTCTGACTTCGTTTAAAATGTAATCTATATCTATTGCACATATAATTGTAACTTATTTTACAACTTACTGACGTGATTATTCCTAATATGGACCTACTACTCATGAACTGCAGTATATCACAAAAATTTTAAAGTGTTTTAAGGAAGGGGCATATACTCCCACACAGACCAAATGGCACTGGACTCAACCCCACCATGCTCCAGCTGTGGGAACTGTTAGAAGTGGAGGCAACAGGAGACTTAAGCATAGATTAACTTGACCAGAGAGGAGAACAGTTTTCTGGCTTGAAGACACAAGTGGAGCCTGGAGCACAGGTAGGGTGATGACCAGATTGGTGCCCTTTGAAACCTCCCCGGAGAGAAGAGTGGTGTGCAGCACTGTTATCATATCAGTTCATTGGAAGTGATAGATCTATAGCTACTGCTGTTTGTCAAGAGCTCCACTAAAGGAAAGGCCCAAGGAGTAATTTGAGTGGACTGGACTTGAATGAGCTCTTCCCAGTTTGCCTTCTCAGGTGTGCCAGTATCATTGAACAGTGCAGTCCCTCAACAGTGACAGTGAAGGCAGCAAGGCTGAGTATATTAACGAAGAACTAAAGCTGCTGATTGGAGGGGCTAGTATTGTCAGCAGTTTGGTCTTTAGCTTTTTAGTGTATTGGATTGAATCTCAGTAGTTTACAATGTAGCTGGACCTAAGGACTGTTCAGCAGGCATTCCCAAAGAAGAGCATAACAAATATCTCTCTGTACAAGAAATGCTCTTTGAAATGCAGCCAGCCCAAGCTGAGATTTGGGCTGAATGAGCAAGGCTCTGCCTATGAAAATCACTTGAGATCTGCACTGGTATGGCATGACAACCATTCTTGAGCTCTGGGATGTTTTCCTTGCCATTGCTAGTGTGGGAACTCCTAGTTTGCCTGAGGCAAAAGATAACTGAACCAAAGGACTAAGTAACAGATCCTCTATCTCGTGAGAACAATTGGATGTGACTTCAGACCTCATTTGTCAGTGGTGCTTAATTATAGCCCTGCTACCACTTACAGTGGTGGTCACTGCTGTATTGTAGGTCTATTTAATGCTCCCTCTGGTCTTAAAAATCTATGAATCTATATCCCACTATTTTAGGGCATTTGTAACAGTCTCCACTAGTTTTCTTCCAGAGCTGAAATCGCTGAAGTTTCCTCTTGGTTACTTAACAAAATATTGGTGTTGGAATGCTGACTAAAACAATTTAAGCCCCTTTTCAGGTCTGGAAGTGAAACAAAATGTAGGTTACATCTGGGTTAGTTTCCATCCTTACAGTTGTCCAGCTGTTTTTTCCTTGTGCACGGCTCTGCTGCAGTGTTGCTATGTGAACTGTTTGAACTTGCAGATGCAGATGTGTCAGGGATAAGCTGCTCTGTAGTAAATATATCAGATGTGCAGATCATTGCATAAAATGTTTTCTTGCACATCTGGTCCCATAAATAGTATTCAACTTAAAATTAACCTCATACATGAAGTTCTCTTTAGTCAGGCAAAGCTTTCATTCATACTGATGGAAGATGTGCTTAACTAAGAACTAAAGCCAAATGTACTTATATTTGTTGATCTTGTCAGTTAAAAAAATTACTTTTAAGTCACCTTGGAGCCTCATGACTGGTCTGGAATTCAAAATAGTAGTTTTGATAATTTTACCTTCATATTGTATTTATTCAGTCCATTTTCACCTCTAAAAATTTGGCCAAAGGTGCACATTACTCTATGAGATTCTTTCCTTCCCTGTGTTTGCCTTTAATATTAATTTTAATGATCTGATACTGAACTAAACTCAAGACCATTCAAATGTTCATTTTTTGAAACTGAGTGAAAAAGGAAAATTAATGACAAAAATCCTGTTTAAATGTGATATTAAAGTTGTGAATTTCAGAATTAAATGGTAGTACCTGCTACAGTCAAAATGCCACATGGCAATGTACTTCAGGCATCCCGCACTTGAATTGTGTGCGAGGCAGGAAAACAAAAGAGCTAAAATGCTGTCAGGTTAATAATAAATTGTGCATACATGTGGCACATTTCATCAGAGTACTCCTAAGCATCTCACAACTACTGATAAATCAGTCAGCCTTCACATCACTCTACTGCATTGTGAAATGCATGTTATCTCCGTTTTACTGATGGCAAAACTGAGAGGCAAGCAGAATGTGAATTATTGAAGGGTATCAAGTCAGAAGCTGCCTGAGGTGGAATTGGAATCCAGAATGCTAAATCCTAAGTATTAAACAATATAGTAGTTTATCTAGTTTTATCCAAGTGTGCTGGAAAAGCCACAGAATACCGTGGCTTACACTGAATGTGAAGCTTTGGATTTTAGGGATTCTTTTAAAAGTTTCAGTTGATTGAAATTCAAAGAAATACATATTTTTATTCTTTCTGATGGAATGGATTGTCCATATCCAAGAATTTCTGTCCTTTGGGGCTGTTGTTGCATAACTTTGTCACCGAAACAATTTTGAAACAGCTTGTTCCTTACTTCTTGCTAGTATGCTGCCCTACTTGGGTTATGCTTTATGGATTCCCCTGTTTGGTTTTATAGTTAGTAATGAGGAAAAATAGACTTGTAGCAATAAAAATTTTAGCTGTTCTATCCCCTCTGCGGTTTATGTGCACTTTGATCCAACTTTTCAAAACAGGATCCGATTCTTTTAAATGTTTCCAGTAGAGAACAGTTTATAATTTTACCTAAACTATCAAAATGAAACATTAATTTAAAATATTTGAATACTTTGCTGAACATCCCCTGGGTGGAAGGTGAGTAGGAAAAGTGTACTGTGTAAATGTACTGTGATCTTACATTGCCCCTCCCTTCTGAATTTCTGCAAACCTGCAAAGGTGATGCTCTCATGTAACCTTCTCATCCTCTCAAGCTTTCATTGTCAATAAGACAGTGAGTTTTACTGGAAACTTTGCTCCAGATTGGAGTGGCTCCAACAAACCACTGAAGGCAGGACTCTTTTGTGCTAGACTTTCAGCTGGGGGATAGAACTGACTATATAGACAGTATTTCATATATGATGGAAATAGAAGAATTTTCAATTTTTCTATTTTTTTTTGGTTTGGTTATTTTTGTAGAATCAATTAGGTTGGAAAAGACCCCTGTGATCATCGAGTCCAACCATTAACCTACCACTAAGTGCTACATCTAAATATTTTCAAAATACCTCCAAAGAAGGGTGACTCAACCACTTCCCTGGGCAGCCTGTTCCTGTGCTTGACAACCCTTTCCATAAAGAAATTTTCCCTAATATCTAACCTAAAGGTACCCTGGCTGCTTGAAGCTATGTCCTCTCATCCTGTCTCTAGTTGCCTGGGAGAAGAGACCGACCTCCACCTCACTACAGCCTCCTTTCAGGTAGTTGTAGAGAGCAGTAAGGACGCCCCTGATCCTTCTTTTCTCCAGGCTAAATAACCTCAGCTGCTCCTCATAGAACTTACTCTCTAGACCCTTCACCACCTCCGTTGCCCTTCTCTGGACATGCTCCAACACTTCAATGTCTTTCCTGTCATGAGAGGCCCAAAACCGAACACAGTACTTGTGGTGTGGCCTCACCAGAGCCAGGTACAGGGGGACAATTACTGTCCTAGTCCTGCTGGTTGCACTATTGCTGATACAGACCAGGATGCCATTGGCCTTCTGGGCCACGTGGGCACACTGCTGGCTCATGTTCAGTGACTGTCAGTCCGCACCCCCAGGTCCTTTTCTGCTGTGCAGCTTTCCAGCTACTCTGTCCTGGGCCTGTAGCACTGCATTGGGTTATTGTGACTCAAGTGCTGGACCCAGCACTTGGCCTTGTTGAACCTCGTGACATTGGTCTCAGTGCATCGATTCAGCCTGTCCAGATGCCACTGTAGAGCCTTCCTGCCCTCCAGCAGATCAACATTCCACTCACCTTGGTGTCATCTGCAAACTGACTGAGGGTGCACTTGTTCCCCTTGTCCATATCATCGATAGAGATATTAAACAGAACTGGCCCCAATACTGAGGACTGTCCACCAGCTGGATATAACTCCATTCACTACCACTCTTGGGGCTTGGCCATCCCGATAGGTTTTTACTCAGCAATGGGTACACCTGTCCAAGCCGTAAGCAGAGAGAAGATCACATGGAAAACGGATTCCTGAAAATACCTGTTCTTTTTTATCTTTACTCTCTTTGTGCAACTTAAAAAAACCCCAAACAACATTTTAGATAAGTTATTTCTTCTGTGTTTATTCCCCCAAAATCTCTCCTTTAGACACAAAAATGCTTCCAAAACGTCCCATTTCTAATGTTACACTTGAAACCAAATTTGCCTGGCAAAGAACAGTTACCCAAGTGAGCAGCAAGTTCAGCGTGGAATGGAGGCAGATAGGGCATGATGACCTTGTGCTTATGCTGGAAACAATAACATAATGGGAAGATATGAGTAGAGGATCTTTAACCTAAAAGTGCTCTTATATTTTCTGTTTAATTGTAATATACTGCATTTAACATGCTGTCCTCCAGCAGATACTCTTTTACTGCATAGCATACAGGATTCAAATAGAACTCGTCCACTCAGGGGGAACTAACAGTTCGGACCTGGCGCTTATTACACAAACTGTTTAAATTAAATTATTAGAAACTGTAAGCATTACATATAAATTATTTTAGTGCAGTGCACAACAGAATTGTTGGTGCTGTGAAGAAGCACATCACTGGAATTCTTTTATATCTGAAATAAAACTCATCATCAGAACTAGGCCAGAAGGAAGCAGAGCTAAACTAACAGGCAATCCCAAGATCAGGAGTGACATTTGTTGGTAGCGCTGTCAGAGTGGATCCCAAGATACTCACAGAAAAGCGAGTGGCCAGTCCAGGCTGAGATATATTTGTAGAGCTATTAGCTCCATGATAGATGATTGGAGAGTGGTCCACAGACCTGTAACTGTGTGGATCTTTTCCTTAAATCATTCTGGCAGACTTTCAGAAGCCAAACCACATCTAAACATCAACACTCCAGCTGTTCCTTTCTCAGAGCAGAACCATGAGTTGATTTTTGTAGCTGCTTAAGGTTCTGCTGTTTTTAATGCTTTTCCTCCAGCCTCTTGTCCCACCCAGGCTTGACCCTGGCTCTGTTTGGCTTATTGCTCTATTGGGAGAAGGAAGGAACAGATAGTGCTCTGACTTCGGCATTGACCCTCGTTCCTCTTGTCCTCAGCCCTGAAGTGGTATATGGAGGAGGCTGATTTCAGGGAGGGAAGGTGGAGTGAGAGAGATGACAGATAATATGAGGAGAAAGCAGAACTGTCAAGATGATCATGGCTGGCAGGGGAAGAGCCTCCTGGTTGTGACTGGCCAGGACAGCTTTTGCATACTGGCACTAGGAGACAAAGCTGTCTCTCTGAGGCAAAGCTGTGGGAGTCTGGGGGTTGGGCTTTGCAACTGGAGAAAAAGCAAGTGAGTCAGCAAGGGAGAACCCAGTCGTGCTGTGTGTTTGTGGTGGGAAGGCTGTCCAAGCATGGAAAATTGATCAGCCTTCTGGGCACTCAGTTGGAAGGTAAAGCTGTACTTCCATATTTGCGTCTTAGTATTTGTCTTCAGCTAAATGAGATGTTCACATCTTAAAGGATCTCCTCCATCAGCATCTGCTTTGAGGGTTCTAAATCTCCCTCCTTTTGATATTTGATTCCCTTGCTGGAGTTAGTCACCTGATACTAGAGACACACTCCTTACACCTTCCTAGCCCTCATCAACTGTGTTCCAAAAACCTTGACAGGTAAAAGAACAATGCAGTGATGCATGAATCTCCTTTTTTTCCTGCAACAATCTTCTTTTTTCTCATTCCTCTGCTCTTGGCTTTAGGGAGTGAAGTCTTCTAGGTCTTCCGACATCACTATGGGTCCTATTGGGCCTACACATTCCTCATATATGAAATTAGAGGAGTTGTAGGAACTTTGAGTATCCCTTTTCTTTAATGGGATAATGTAAAGATGTTGTGACCTTCTTTCATTTCCCTCCAAACCTTATGATGGAGAACTAGATAGTGGAACATGGCTATTACACTCAAACTGAGAAAATACTCATCTCTCTTATCACCTAGACCATTGCTATGAATTGTTCCTGTCTCCCTGAATGGAGTCCTCCTGAACCCTCAGGGATTCAAAGCCCTGCCAGCTTTAAGTGCTCTGTATTTTCCAAGGTTAATCACTATATGGGATGGACACAACAGGCATCTCTTCTGAGTGTGGGAGTCTCAGAAAAGAGCAGATGCCCAACAGTCATTCTCCACAAGAACGTGCAAATTGCAAGACATGAGGTAAAAGCTCCATCTGCTGGAACAGTCTTTGAAGGTCCTGTTGGAGAAGAGCTCTGGCCTCCTGCTTCCAAATGAGGTGGTTTCATTCAATGCCTCCTATAGCAGACAGGAAAGCAAAGACTGATGTGGAAACTATAGCAAGCAGGAAACAGCCAGAGCTGATGTCACTCATGGGTGACACCAAGGCTGTCATGGTCATCATTGGTAGTGGAGCCGAGTCCTCTATTTTCTAAGGTGATTGCAAAGGTCCTGCCTCAGACCTTGTCAGGAATAGCCTAAAATTGACCAGTATCCAGCGAACCAATGATAATCTGTATGCCATGAGACTGTGCACTGCTGAGTGATCTGGAGTCAGTTAAGGAGGTGGTGTGCGTTGCATTTGAGACAATGGAAAATGTCTTTCCCTACTGGTATGGAGGAAGACTGTGAACAGTAAGATCTAGTGAGAAAGCACTACTAAGGGTCACGATGTCTCACTTGAGACTATAGCTGTAATTCGGGGCAGGACTGCATGTTCTGAAATACCAGAAGGCCTGACTTGTCCTTTCTACGGTTTTGCATTTTATCATTGAATTGCAGTAAATGCACTTCTCAGATCAATAGATTTAACTTTCTTACCAACCTAAAATTTATTGAGATACTGGAGGATAAGCCTTGTCTTCTTCCCTGGTAATACAGCCCACACACATTATACACCTGTAAATTTGCAGTGGTGATTAGGAGCACTTTCAGAGTTTAGTGAATAAATCTTTGGAGACAGACTCATCCTCTTGTAAAATCAATATGGCCGTAGCTATTTGACCAATTTAATCTTTTCTATCTTTTTTCCCATTCTTTTTCAGGGTGTCACTTATAACAAAGCTTGCCGCAATAGAAGTGGGTGTTGCTTTCTTTTTGAGTCATACAAGAGACTCCCTAGGAGTGAAGAAGTAGCTTTTGCTCATGCTCTATTATGCCAAATAATAAGAGAGGTCGTTTCCGTGTTCCAAGTCTGAATGAACCTAGCAGATACATACATGCTGTCTTTTGTCTGAGGTAGACTAGTGAAGTGGGCCTTTATTCTCTGACATCACCGAGCTCAAGACTGGATCGCAGTTCTTGCATACCATTACCCAGTCTGTAGGGCATACCTCAGAGTGATCCTCAGTCTTTCTAAGACAAGTCCTGTTTTTTTATTTTCTTTAGCTCACTCTTCATGTTATTGTGGAGGGTTCATCAAGCATTCCACATTTGGAGTAGAAGAGTGTTCTACTTCCGCCAGTAGATAACAAGCTACAACAATTTCTCTTTCACCCATAACAAGCAATTAAGTTCATGGACATTATGACTGATAGGCAATATCCTCCTCTTGGATAGTTTCTTTTTCTCTAGAGATTAAACTGTATTGCGCTTGTAAGAAGGAATCAGTGCTTCTCAAATGGTGCTGTGCAGAGCTGATGCTATTTGTTAGATTTCACCTCTGTCCTTCTGGAGTATGGCCGAGGTCCATATATTCTGTCTAGGCACCATAAAGCTAGGTGAGTGCACGTTTCTACCTTAATGTTTTATGACTAATCCCGGAGAAAAAGAATGTTCCTTATTGCCCTTCCTGCAGTGTCAATGGTCATGACCATTCCAGGGCAATATCACTGTAAGGTGCAGATACCCACTTGAGCTATCTGCAGTGGTGAGTGTTGGGCTCTCGGAAGGAGATGGAGCTGCAGTTATCTCCTGGAATACAAAGTTGTCAGGGCTGGTCTGCATAGTGTTCTGCTTCTTTTTGCAGGGTTCTATTGTGGTCTGGCTGATAAGCAAGATGTCCATAAAATGTTACATGATATAAAGAGCCAGGAAGATGCACTCAATTGTTCTCTCACTGGGAAATGATCAGGATCTGGATGTAGTGTTAATCCTGTTGCTCTATGCTCTAAGCTGGTAAGCTTCCTCACCAGACTTTTGATACCCAGCAACTGATGGCTGCTGAAAAAAGTCCTTACAAATGTTCTTCTGTACATTCTGTTAAAACAGATATTTCACGACAGACTTGTTTACAGGGGAAGATACCATGTGCTCCATCTGCTTCTCTATATACTGCCTGTGCTAGCTTTCTACTGGCTAAATTTTTCAATTGTTTAGTTTTCTATTACTTCCACATATATGCTACCTAATATCCAGGATTGGATGATACATCGATTTTCCTGATTACCTTTTACCAAATGACAGTATTTGGGTTGTCATACCTCTCTAGATGTCTGACTGCCCCCCACCCGTCCTTCTTCTTCCATTTTATGTGAATGGATATCTGGCTATATCAGCTCTCTTTAAATGAACGAACTGTTTCGCATATCCAGGCACACTTCACCAACTGTTGCATGGTCCTCCATCTTTGAAGACAGTAAAAACCTGGCTAATGAAAGTTCTGAGCAACTTGCTCTAGTTTAACCCCAAGGGAGTTGGGAGGCCAGAATAGATGGTCGCGGCATGACCCTTCAAACCTCAATTATTTTGTGATTATGTGTTTCTGTGAACTCAGAAGCAGATGTTAGTGCCTGTTTCTGCAACATGGTATGAGGTGGCAATGGAGAATAATATTTTTTTTAAAAAATCCAGTTAAACATTATGTCTTTGAAAACACAGCTAGTTCAGGAATACTGTCCTTCAGCCACTCCTTGATGTAGCTGAAAGACTTTTCTCCTACAGTCCTGGACGGCTACTGCTTTCCAGTCATTTCCAGCGAGATCCACACTGACATATTCTTGAAGAAGAGAGAACAGATATTACCCTTTTTGTAATAAGAGGACATAGAGAAGAAGTTTCTGTCCCTCTTCCAAATCCCTCAGCAGTAGTGCTTATGTCCATCACCGAAATCCAAAGGTGAACTGCGTCTCTGCTTCATTGTTGTTTTGTTTCAGGGCTGTGTCTTCCTAGAGAAAGAAGTTGTTATTAGCTCTTTGAGTGTGGGACTGATTACTTACCTGGCAGTGAATGAGACTCTGTAGTGGGTTTTCAGAATATCAGAATAAGCTGAATGGCTTTCCGTGGTTCATACTGCAGTTACAGACCCTCAAGTAAGAGAGAGTTGTGTCTCTCTTTGACCTGATCAGACATAGAGGCACAAACACTCTGGAACAGCCTGACATATGCTAATGTCTTCCTTTTCCATGCTTTTCATGCATGAACATATAGAGCTGGATCCTGGCTGGTGAATAATAAGTTCCTGGAGGAGAGGTACTGGCTTTTACTCATGTAAGAAGCATCTGGTAGAAATTTTCTGCAAAGGGACTGCATTTAGAAATAAGAGACTAAATTGTGTTCTTTTTGTCCTTAACATCTAGATGAACTATCAGTTAGTGCTGGTGTCTGATAGTGTGTTTGGCAGTCTTTTGGTGGGAAGGGCCATTTGTGCTTTCTCAGTTTATATAGTGCTTAACACATTTGTGTACTTTGGAAGCCAGTTGTTATGGTGCTGGATTTTCTGGATTCAGAAATCAGCGAGGAGATGAATTGAGTGGTCTACTCAACTGTTTTCACTTAGATCACGGAAAGACTGCTAGCTGGGAATAACTTTGAATCTTTGTTGACATATAGTGGATTTGAACTGGTGGCTTAGAGGTGAAAAGCTTCATATTGTTCAGCAGTGTCTTTTATATAACAGATCTGAGATAATGAGCATGGAAGCTATTTATTGCACACACTCCTTTTCAGAGACTGAAGAAAGAATAGAGATTTAAGAACATTTTTTTTAATACCAAAAAGACGTACGCCTTTTTCCTATATCCTCGCTGTCTGTTTTCTGTTTTTCTGGGTATGAGCTTATGTGTATTATGTTAACAGATTAATTGAAAGAAAAAACAAATCAAATTTTTTTCTGCATGCAAGAGCTGGTAATTTTAGGGGCCTGATCCTAGTCCGTTCAATGGAGACATCTGCTGAATTCAGTGGGTATGAGGTCCTATGATTATGCACTTGGGTCTGCATCTGCATGAATCCTGCTGGAGGTCTACATTTAGACAATCACACAAGAAAATTTAGTGTTTTGAAAGATGAAGAATGCAGCTGTTTCCCGTCATTATGTTTCACATTTTACTGAAGTCAGCAGTTACTCTTTTCCAAGCAGCGCCTTTCAACAACAAACAAGGCAAATGCTACCAATAGAAGCTCCTGATGACTTCTGTTTAATTTAAATATATATTGCAGCAGCAAATACAGCAATAACATGGAATATAAAACCCACTAACACATACTCTAAAAATGATACATAAGTGTAGGAAGGAGAGGAAAAGAAGATGCATTTTTTCTGATTACCCATGCTGTATTTAGGATGATTACTGTAAGTTGGAGGAGCATGCACTATATATTTTATGTGTAACAGATAGAGTTCTCACTTTTCAGGCACACTGGAACTCCATCCAAATTGGAATTTGAGTGAACGAATCAATAATTAGTTAATTCTTATAGCAAATCCAGAGGCATGCTAAGTGCATTATAGATACCAAGTAAATTTCAAGACAATGGTCTTTATTTTCAAATCAGTAGAAAATTCAGGGAGATGAGTGTTTAGAACAGGAGACTGTGATTTCTTGGCCAAAGAGACCTACTGAAGCACAAATCTTAGCACCTGAAGGCACCAGCTGGCTAACCAGCAGCATGCTGGCTTTTTCTGAGGAGTCTTCCCCTTAGAGATGGGGAGCGGGTGGGTGAGAGAGGCATAGTGGGCAGGGATTTTTCTGGACCTAAATAAGAGGGCTCAACAACAAATGGTGTAATAAAATAGACACTGTTATAAGATATAATAAAAAGAGGAATATAGATAGTGATGAAATCTTACATCACTTCAGAGGCTGGGAACCCTGCTTTCATGCTCCATCAAATAGACCCTGGATATCATCCACCTTGGATGGATTTTCCTCCTCCTTCCCATACTGTAGTACCTTTTATTTTGGGTAGCAAAAAAAATAATTTATTTTTTCCTGATAGGTTAGGGTGTTATTTCTGTTGCAATGCCCACCAGCACACAGCACAGGCTGGCACAGAGCACTCCCCTGTAGTGGCTGCTACTGCTGCTGTATGGGCTTCTCAAGCCCCAAGAACAAGGCTCAACATAACAGACATGGTCTGGTGAAGCTCACTATCTCCTCAAATATAGTGTCTTGTGCAAGGCTCCCGATACAGAACTGAGTTTCAGATTAATCCAATCTGAATCCTGTAGTAAACCTAGATTTGATTCTGTGTTAGCTACAATTAGTATTCAGAAAGGAAGTCAGAGTTTTATCCCCTTTTTTTTCCATTAAGAGATTTATATACTCAGGAATCTTAGGGAGGTGTGTAACATTATGTAAGCTGGATTCAGTGGTGAAATACTAATAATTCTACTTAGACCTTCCAACAAAGAGGTACCGTGATAATGATGATACAATAATAACTGGGCTATTGGGTGGAGCCTGCTAGAGGTCCCTTTTAATGCGGGGAATGCCACTTCTCAGTTTTTCTGGGACAACCATGTACCTTGCAGATGGATGTAATATGCCATTTGCATCTTGGGGTGCTGCGATGCAGCACAAAGAGTGTTGGCATATGGCACTAGTAAGTGCCAGGTGTAACCAGATAAAGAAGTCTTCCTTGCTCTCCAAGTCTGCAAGAGCTGCTTTTTCTTCAGAGCTCAGGTGGTGGCTTCTGAGACCAGTAGTACAGGATGTCCTCCCTGCTGTGGCCTGACACCCCCTCCTCCTGTGAACGGGGAAGGGCTCAGATATCACAGAGCTCAGCTAGTGGCACGGCATCTTTCTTTCTGCCTCATGTAAGATTGAGTTGGCAGCAGAAGTGAGGATGGAGAGTTTTCCTCTTCTAGCTTTGCCCCTTCTTCTGCAGCCTCTGACACTTTCCAGAGCAGGCTGGGCAGGAATAAGCAATGCTGACAATGAGAATCAGGTGGGTTTGGAGAAGGGACCTCCTTCTTCTCCCTCCACTCTTGCCTGACTAGGCTAGTCACAGCATTCTGTGACTCCATTTCCAGTTCTTCAGATTGCTCTGAGGGGAATATTAATATCCTCTAATAACTCTGTCAGACGTATCGGGGGATTTGTTTTATTAATTCCAAGACTGGGTACAGCAAATAGATTATAGCTCGGGCCATTTCATAGGCTTAACAAACCCTTTCTCTGCTTACTTATCATGTTTTTTACCCCAAATCTTCTTGTGTTAACTCCCTTTTCTGTTCTTTGTGTTACTATTTATTGAATATCCTCACTGCTGTATATGTCATAGGGAATATGCCCGAAGTTCATTTGCATCCATCATTTTTTGGATGATAAGAGAGGAACGGAGGCAGCACAATTTGCAATGGATTTTGCGGTAGTAAATGCCTTTGGTAGCTGTCATGGTGACGTTCTGAGAACAAGACAAAGCTGAAAATACTCAGCATGTGTGCAGGTTCTTCCTCAACGGGAGGAGAGGTACTCTTTTTCTGTGGCATATGGTGGGTTTCCAGTCTCTGTGTCAGCTTTGCAAGTGATGCAGATGAAGGTGAAACACCACAGTCCTGTTTTCAGTACTTTAAGCACATTGCAGACTGCCTGCAATGAAACTAGTTTAAGCTTCTTGGATCACATGGCTAGTTCACTTTTTAGTGTAAGTCACAAGACTGCTCAAAAAGAGGTTAATTTTCATGGTGGTCATCTTGGGAAAATCCACTGTTGGGCATCAGCATCATCAAGCTCCTGATTGTCTTTATGTCCTGATAATCTTCTAGCATTACTGTCTTTGCCAGATCTGAGAGAACTGAGAAGCAGCAGCTATGTTGGTGAATCCAGCAAAGGCATTTCTGGCAGGGAGGGTATTTCATTTAGGGACATACATGCAGTTGCCATCCCTTCCTGATGCCTAAATCAATTAAAATAAGAAGACCTTTGGAGAAAAACTGACTCCTGTATCCTTAAGATCTGTTGTGTGAGTCATGTCCAGCTTATGAGAGTAACTCTTGCTATGACATGATGCAGCCACTGAAATGTCACATTGGTTGATTTAGTTCTTGTTAACGTCAAGCGAAAATTTGGCACATAATGGAAACACAGTTTCAATTGTAATTAAGACATGCCATGGGAATGTAACTCTCTTGTAAGTAGTTTTTGAAAGGCTTTGCAAAGTGTAAGACTTTCTCACCTTGAAAGAAAATCTGAATGAGGATAGGATTTCCAGCCATAAGCGTGTGCATAGGAGCAGATACAGAGATGCCTAGATATTGTTAGAGAAGTGTGAAAAAGCGGGGAGAAGTATAAACAATGTATGCTTTTAGAAAGTCACAGGTTCTTGTTTCATCCAAGCTGGGAGAGAAAGAGAAATCATCTTCCTCTCTTTACCACTGGAGATGACGTAAAAAAATTGAAAAACAACTTTCTATGTAACCCTGCCACAGCTCCTAATATATGAATGCTTTATAAATAGTGGTCCCAAATATTGTAGCTAAAGGCAGGAAGGTCGTTTAATCCTTTTTTTTCCCCCTGTGAGTGGCCTCTTAAATGGAAAAAAACTTTGGGACTTCCAATATGTAATATGATGAATGATATGACAACTTATGCTGTTTGCATGGAACTTGGAATGACAAATCATAGTGTTTGTGGAGGAGACTGTGGAGATGGTCTGGATCTGCACCAGGCTCTGGGGAGGAATAAGGGTCTCCAGAGAGGTAGAGTGCTCTTAGGCTGATTTGTTCAAACACAGTCTGCATTTCTTATTCATAAACTTTTCAATCAGTGTTTCTGATGAGAATAATAGGTTTGTTCTCATTGGAGTTTTGGCCAGATTGGTAGTACTGTATGCCCCTAAGGGAGAGACAAGCCTCAGATGGGTTTAGACCTGTGCTAAAATATACTAGTTATACAAATGGCCTGGTACAACTAGCTCAAGGATAAACTTCAAAACTATTTATGCTGTAGATAGCTTAGATGTCTTTTCACTGTACGTACAGAATGGCTGCCATATCCAGAGGGTCTTGATGGACTAGCACTCTTCAGTTTATAAAAGAAGTGGCTAAAGCAGGAGGTGAGGTAGATAGTTAAAATGAAGAATGCTGTGCTGATGCTGCATAGAGAATGTTTATTCATAGTATTTTTAAAAGCAACTGGTTGGGGATACCCAATGTGGGACATTCAGCTTCAGGTTTTAAATGAACATACAAAACCAGTTCCACGCCACAGCAATTCTAGTTCCAGAAGAGACCTGACAAATTCAAGGAGGGAAAAGTCCATCAAGGAGCGATAAGCATTTTGATGCAAGCTGTTAATAATGGTACTGTGAATTTTCTCAGTTCCTTTGACTCTTCCCTGAGTACCTGTGCATGGCTGCTGTCAGAGGCTTGGCCTTGGTGTCTGCCCTGCTGCTAGCTTATGGTGCCTGGCAGATGTTACTGATGGGATTGTCTGGGTAGAGTGTGTTTTGAATTAGAATAATAAAATCATAGAAAATGGGATTGAAAAAAGTCACAGGGGACAACTAGTCTTTCCAAGACAAGATCAGGTGAATCTGAAATATTAATGAGAAACACTTGTCTAGTCTTTTCTTAATAGTCTTCAATGCTGTTTGGTAAACTCTCAGTAGCCAAGCTAATCCAGAGCCTAACTACCCTGTTGCTGCCAAATTTTTCTGACATTAAACTTTCAGCATCATACGTTTCTTCTCATTCTGTCTATGGTGATATGAAGGGCACTCTGGTTTTTCTGCTTGCATCTTCCCTTCAAAAGTTATAAAGGTATCCGTCTTTGTGTGCCCCACAATACTGGGAACATAACTGTCTGAATGTAGATGTATGAGGGTGTTGTACAAAATAGCAGGGAGAAAATCCTCTATTTCTTCCAGTGCCCAGGCCCCTAGGATGAAACAAAAAGAAGTTTCATCCTGAAGCGCTCAAGCATTGTATCTAGGCAGCTTAAGTGAAGATCAACAAATTGTTTGGAGGGCACTGAGTAGTTAAATTCCAGTTGGATTTTTGCTAGTAGTGGGCTACAGAACTATTGACTTTTTTCCCAGCAATGTAGCCAGGGCCCTGAGGAATGTACATGAGCATATTTGTTGGGATGTGTGGTAGAGGATGGTACTTTCACTGAAAGCTGTGAAATCAGAAAGTAACTTTATCTAAGAATAGTAATGATACAGAGTTAATTAGAGGGATTATTAGGAATTCATTTCTCTAAGATTTGTATTGTTGTTTTTTACTCTTGCTGGAGTTAAGTAACTCTTTGCATTGGTTTCTGAAAGCAGCAGGCATACCTGATCCATCTATACCCTGTTGATATGAAGCACTTTTCTAAATGGCCAGGCAAGAGTTGTGAAACCGTAGTGGTTTACAGGTTTACAAATGTCTCCCCAGCTAGCTCTAGTGCACACTCTGCCTGAGTATCTTGATTGCCTGAGAGGAGAAAGCTTGGCTCCTTAAGGTATAGGGTCTATTTTCTTTAGCAGGTAAAGGATCCACTCAATTTTTCTATGCTTTAGAGGATGACATACTCAGGCACAGGTCAGTTGACCTCACATTTGACCCTGTGGAGAGGGCAAGTTGCCCACAACATTAATGTGCACAGTATGGAGGAGAGCATTGGAGGCCTCAAATCACTGTTAATCATTCAGATAAGATTTGAAATCAAATCCCTTCACTTCATTTAAATCACAAGTGCTTTAAAATCACACAGCACTTTTAGTACAGTCAGCCAAGTTTCATTCTGCTTCTTTAAGTAGTTCTTGCTGTTCTAACTCTGACATGCTAAAGTGCTGTATGGCGTTCCCATAAGCTGTTAAACATCTGTGTCTTTCACCTCAGAGCTGGCTGCTTTTCAGTACTGGATGAATGATTCCTATATTCACAGCTAATAAGTGCTTTGGGATCCCAAGTATTAGCTGTGCAAAGGCACAGTACCACAAATGTCTGCAATTCTATGCAACACATCAAGTGAATACTATTCCCGAGAGACTGGCAGCCTAAGAGATCCCGTAGGACAAAGGACACAGAGAAATGTAATTGATTGTAATGAACTTGTTTGTGTATGTGTCACCACTTATCTGTACTGAATAAAATCAGAAGTGTTCAACACTCCATTAACACAAATTACAGGGTCCTATTCTTCTGGAGTGAGACAATAAGGCCTACACCTGCTAGTACTGTGAAGGTCTTCATGATCCCAGTGTGTAGCTCAGTGACAGACATCATATTCTGGAGCAGTCTTGGATTTGTTTCAGTATCCTAAACCTTAAGCAAATTAAATAGAATTGGTCAAATTTACTTTTGTGGCAATTCTGTTGGAATCAGTGGAAGGATACCAGTGATGGATTCTACTACCATTGTAAAACAAAAGATGTTAAGTAAATATGAAGGATGAAATAATGACATTCTTAAAATAACTTTCAAGTATTTTATGAATTCAGTGGAGCCAAGATTCTAACCTAGTTAACCATAAATACAACAATCTTCAAAATGTCTGTCTCCTGTGTGAGCATGGGCACTATAGGGATGTGTTAATGCTTGGAAATGATCTCATTACAGACCCCATCTTTACCCAAGCAAATTTTTGTTAAAATGTGTTTATACAACCAAAGTACCTTTTTTTGGTGTGTTGTTATAAACCCTCCCAGAAGGCTTTGAACCCCTGTGTACTGAAGAGAAAGATGAGGAGTCTGTAGGAGGTGAAGTAGGACCATATGTTTACCTTAACAGACAGATTAGGATGGAATGAGACCACTTGTCAAATCAGCATGTGGAATTAACACTTTGTTTGATGAAGTATCAAATTAATAAAGAATTTGCTCATGGCAATTTGAGGGGTTTCTAGCTGAGCCAAAATGTAGCTCTTCATATTGTTAAAATGTTGCATCAGAGCCCAGTTAAGGAAGTCACCAACTTCTGAGTAACCAACACCTCTTACTACCACACTGCAGGAGTCTAAGCTGGCTCATCATGTATCTTTTTTAATCATTTCACAGGCTGCCATAAATGGATCAATCTATGGTCCCTGAACAGTTTATATATATATATATATATATGTATATATATGTCAGTAAGTCAAATTAAGTGACTGAGTTCCCAATCAGTCGTGCTTCTGTCAGTGAAATTTTACTTATATCCATTTTCTGTATTTGCAGAATGAGAGCAAAATCTGCTTTAGAAAAGCCTTTTAGGTATCAATATCTGAATAAGCTTCAAAATACAGTAATTTTCCTGTCTAAAAGCTGAATTTCTTCTTATTTGGGAGTGGGTCTCCTATACAAAAAATGCCTGTAAGTGTTATGACTTTTGCCCTCCTCCTCTCCCCAGTTTCTGCCTGCTCCCCAGTCCTCTCCATACACTGGTCTTCAGAGAGAGAGAGTCATCAGAGAATGCTGGAGGGGGATGCTAGAGAACTTTAGGGACTCATAGTACAAGACAGTGCCATTCACTTCTAGGTGCTTATTTCCACTTAGCCTAGGATGCTTCCACCTGCCAGCTTGTTTGTGATGTGGGAATTCAGTCAGTGGCTCACAGTTTAGCCGGCAGAAGACAGGTATACACAACACATCAAAGCAAGGGACAAGACTGAATGGACCACAGAGATGGAAACATAAGTAGGTCTCTTCAGGTCAAGGTGATGTGTACTGTTGGGCTGGTATGCATAGAAAGTCTGTGCTGTCCTTGTCTTCCAGCTGGAGAGAAGTGCAGTCTCATGAAACCTCCCCTTTTTGCTAAACTTCTTGTTAAAAAGGTTAGAGTGAAAAATACCTTGGATGTTTCCTGTATAGGCATGAAAATGATCTGAGCTATAATAACGTTTGCTTTGTTCCTGCTGCTCACCTTCATCCTCCTGCTTCCTTCCACCCCACCCAGATGGCTGAGGCTGCACCAGACAAAGGCAGCGGCCCTGCTGATCCCTCTTTCAACCCAGCTATTAGCATCAAAGAACAAAAGCAAACAGCACCGGCTTGCAGCTCAGCCCTTTACAAAGGAGCAATAAATGGACTCCCGTGTATAGGATAAAGCAAACTATGCCTTGTCTTTTGTTAAGAGGCAGACCTTTCTGTGTTTGAACTGCTCTGAGCTGAAAAAGTGGAGAAACCGTCATCTATGCGGCAGTAAGTCCCGTGGTCACTGGATTTTTTTGCTAGCTGAGGGTTCTGCATGCTCCTTGTTTAATTGGAATGCTGTACCTCTGTCCCTTTGTCAGGGAGGAGATCTGTGTGGGGAGACGAAGCTACTGCTGATGGAAGAGGAAGAGAGTGGAGACATGTATTAAACAATCCTTTTCTAAACAAACCAGAAAATCTTGAAGAGAATTGAGAGGACATCTCAGATGACAGGATCTGAAGGAGAGTCAACTCAGCTCCCCAGATCTGGTCACTCTGCCTGTATGCCACCTCTGTCTTCTACCTTTCTTGAGGCATTAGGTTTCTCCTAATTGTGGAGCCATCAGTCATAAGGTAGTGGTGGGTCCCTTTTGTCGATATATGCAACCACAGTTTTAATTGTGCCCCACAGAGGAGTGGCATACCAACACTGCAGAGGTGTTAGGTCCACCTCTTAGTCCAATGAGGACTTAAGTTGGATATTAGGAAAATGTTCTTCACCCAAAGTGTGGTTGGGCACTGGAATAGGTTCCCCAGGGAAGTTGTCACAGCACCAAACATTCCAGAGTTCAAGAAGCATTTGGACAATGCTCTCAGGCACATAGTTTGATTCTTGAGGCTGTGTAGGGCCAAGGATTGGACTTGATGATCCCTGTGGGTCCCTTCCAACTCAGAATATTCTGTGATTCTGTGATTTACAGGGCAGTTTCCATTGTCTGCAACAGTGGTATTTATTATAGGGTCTTTTGTGAGGACTGTCTGGCTATATGTTATGTTTTGTCTTTACAAAGAAAGCAGTGCTTTTTGTGTTGTTTTAAAACAAAAACTAAGTATTTTCACCATTTGAAAATCAGCATTTGCTAGTAGATGCCACATGGGGGGGTGTCTGCAATACAAGAAACTCCTTTTTTATTTAGTATGGAAAGTAACAATAATGAGCCACAATACCATGTAGGTAGATACTGCAAAAACTCACAGAGGTACAAACAGTGACTTTTGTGATGCAACTAATGTATAGAGAAGTTGTGTTGTGTGGAAACTTTAAAAAAAATACAGCAAAAAGAAAGGTAAGAGTAAAATCAGTCAGGATGGGGGATACTTGCTCTTAGGGACATGGGAACAAAAAATATAGGTAAAAATACAAGTAAAAAGAAAATACATTTTAGAGGTGCTTATGTTAGCTCTTAGCACTTCATTGTTCCCCTTCTTTAACAGCTTCATGACCTGTTTAATTCTCACATAGTTAAATAAGTATTATTTCAAGCAGTGTATCAGTTACAGCCCACCGCCTGTTCTCTTATTTACTTAATGTGTTTATCCCTTGTTCACTCTTAGATAGCTCTTTCCTTTGCCCTTTCTATCAGCTGATGCTTTTTATTCCCTAAACATCCCACAGATTTCCTCCTGGAGCACAGACACTGGTGAGGCTGCCTGCTGTTCCAAGCCCCTTGAAGTAGCCTGGGCTGTAGCAGTGCCTGCTGTGATAAGACAACATGGGTCTAGAGCTTTTTACTTGCTTAGAATAGGTTTTTGGGCAGCTTCTGGATTATCAGAAACATTTGCAGTACCTTGTGGTGCTCAGTTCTACCTCTTCTGAGATATGTGATCATCTCTAACTGCCACTGATCCTTTCTTCTGCCCCTGCTCTCACCTTTTGCTTTCCATCCTCAGTGCATGCATTGCTGCCTGACACTTGTTTTCTTTTCCTACATAAAAGTAATTACTTTCAGGTAAACTTTCAGTGCTAAGTGTCCTTCCAGGCTTGCATGCCAAGACACCAGTTCTTAGATACAATTATGTGTTAAAAGAGGAAAACCAACAAATAACCCTCATCAGATCTGACATATATGTTTAGTAGAAGCTACGGAAATTAAATGAGCCAATGCAATAGTCCCTCCCCTCTTTGTGCATTGTTTTATTTAGGTTGTTACCTCCTTAGGGAAGGACAGCTTGATATATAGGTGATATACCACAGGGACTTTTCCTCAAGTGGTTTTGGAGCCATTACAAAGTGATAAGCTAACAGCAACAGAAAGTGATAAACAAAAAGCAACATGAACTGGAATCACTCACCAATGAAATGCAGTTGACTCAG
Organism: Lepidothrix coronata; assembly: GCF_001604755.1. Taxonomy (NCBI): domain Eukaryota; kingdom Metazoa; phylum Chordata; class Aves; order Passeriformes; family Pipridae; genus Lepidothrix; species Lepidothrix coronata. Next base: position 952,062 of record NW_016690372.1, read on the forward strand.
GAAGACACAGCAACACAGTGGGTTTGGACAGGAGGGGGGAATACTGATGGAAATTGGTGGGTACATTTGGGGTAGGAGAATACATTCTTAGACCTCGGTGTGAAGCCAATGCACCCAGCATGTCATGCTCCTAGACTTGTGGCAGAAGTGGTCTGGGATCTATAGTCTGAATCATTAATGTATTGCTTTGAAGTCTTCCTGGAAAGGTGATACCTCTAACAGCACAACTTTTGGGCAGGGTACAAGCCTCCAGAGGAGAATGCTAATAAGTTATGGGGTTTTTTTGTTTGTTTGGTTGGGTTTTTTGCTTTGTTTTGTTTTGGTTTTTTGTTTGTTTTTTTTTTGTTGTTGTTGTTGTTTTTATTTTAGTTTTTTTGAGGGCTGCCTTGGAAGGAACATGTTAATCTAATCTAATCCCATGAGATTTTGGTTCCTCCCTCCTGGTGTTAGGGTAAGTGTAGCTAGTCAGAGCAAGACTAAACTTGGGATGCTAAAAAGTTGTGAGAAGTACATTCTCTGGGATTGGTGAGCACTGCCCAAAACAGACACTACATTCAAAGACATGCCTTTTCTGTGATCAATACTATGATTTACATAGTCTTGCTTCTCCCTTTTTTAAAGGACTTACTTGTTTTGAGATTTGTGTGATTGATTTACCAACTTGTGAAAAGACAACATGTGGGAGGTACAAGCCTCTGGCACACTCTTTCTCCCCTACTTCTACTGCTGTCTGCAATGAAGGATGTTGTTTGGGGAATGATGGGCAAGAGGAATGAAAAGGAAGGGTCTCTCTTCTAGACTTTGGGACTATGTTGAGTGTCTTACACCTGGTCATAAATTCACATGGCCCCTTGTAAAAGGGGAGCAGGTTCTTTTCTATTTTTCTGAAAACTTGCTTGAATTTATGTGCTATAGAAACCTCCTGCAGGAAGGTTGTCTTTTGTTTCTTTCTTTTGCATTTGTGTGTGAAAAACAGTAGAATATTTTAACCAATATTCTTACAGAAACTGACGTGGCTTGGTTCTATCTGATTCCAGGAACTCTCTCTCCGGACAGATATGATGGTGGATTCACTTTTACATGCACAGCGGAGAGGGAGCCAGTGTCTCCTCCCTTGCATGGCGGCGTGCTTGGCTGCAGATGGGTGGCCTTCAAAGAAACCTAATTACTTCTGGTTTTGCATGAAATTGATTTCCATGCAAGGATGCTGAGTTTCTGTGTGCATCTCTAATGGCTTTTTTTCTCTTCTCTTTCTCTCTCTTCTTTTTCTCCCTTCTGCTTGCCATGAAAACACCTCGGCAGATGTCAATCGTATTCCAGGTAAGTGTTGCTTTTGCCGAGCGGAAAGGCTGCTTTTTAAGGAGTGGTGGTGGGGAGTTGCCAGGGCAGAAATCTCATCCCACTTCCTGAGAGTGTACAGAACAAATCTTCCTACTGGATGTCACAAGGTCTGTATTGAACGATGTTTGCTGAAAGGAGGGCTTCATAGTAGCAAAGGTCACAAACTTCCTTATTCAGAGACTACACTGTGCTGGTCAGTTAAAGGGATGTTTTCTGAATAAAAATTACATTAAAAATGGTTGCTTGTATTGCTAATTACCTGGCATTGAACACTGCATTGTATATAGGCTATTTCTGATACATCTGTGTGTAGTCTGGCATGTAAATCTAGTTCAGTCATTTTCTTTCTCCTACTGCAGTCTACTCCATTTGCTACTCCCACTGATAACCTGTTGAGTTTCAGTTCCACTAAAAAAGGGGGTTTTTGTTATTATTTTATTTTTAATTTTTAAAAACCAGTGAGTGTCTTTCTGGCTGAATGTGAACGTGTGATCTTATTTAGGTATCAAAATTTTATTTCCACCAGGGCACAAATGACTCATTTAAGAGGAAAAAATAATGTGTTTTTTATGTGCTTGCTTATTTTTTGAGTTCTTTCACAATGATGTATGTTACCACAGAGAACTCCAAACCTCCCTCCTCAGATTGCTATCTCATTGTCAAAAGGCTCCCCAACTTCAGCTACAAGGGTTAGTTGAACTAGGCCACTTTACTCTATAGTCCACATCCTGTTGCCAATGAAGCTTAAGAGACTGATTCTTAACTCACACTCAGGCAGCTCCACCTGGTTTATCATTATGTGAAATGGAAATGAGAGCCCAGAGAAGCAGCTGACATTGCCCTGGCTGGAGTGGGATGATGGGAGAGTCAAAGCTCTTTTCCTTCTCAGCTCTCTGAATAACTTTTGCTAAACCTAACCTGGACCTGGAATTTCTCTGTTCAGTTTGCTTCTTTTCTACACTGGAATAATCAGCTTTTGTGCAACACTTCAGGGAGACACAGTGAGGGCAAGCCACTTGGGTAATTTTTTGGCTTCTCTTGTCAGCCCCCTTTTTGTTCTACCGAGGTCCTTTGCATTCTGTGTGCATGTCAGCTGGCAACAGCGGGGTTGGAAGTGGCCAAATGGCAAATGTTTCTTGGCATGCCTTGGAAAGAAAGGCTTTTTCAACTGTAACACTGAATATTTTCAGCTACCTAGGGGGTGAAACTGTACCATCTCTACCCCAATCTGAGGTGTCCAGGAACTCCTGTTTCCTTTTATCTTGGCTGGATCTGACAGAACATGCACCAAAGGCTTAGGGTCACAAGTATCTCCATTACACCATACCCTGAAGATGTTGATGTCTGTGGCGGAGGAGGATTGTTGAATTGAGAAGGCATGGCCTTGCTGTGCTCTACCAGTAGGACTCATGATATTATGCCAAGAACAAGTGTTGCCTCAAACAACATCAGGGACATCTCATGGTGTGCAGGATAATAGCATCATTAGTAAGGGCCCAAGCAGAGGTAGCACATCTAGTGCCACAGGACCATACTGCTGTGGGCACCATTCTGCTCCCTGACTGCTCTTCTGCCCCACTGCCCTGTTATTCCCATAATTTATATACTTGGATGTGCATTTTTTATTCTCCCCATTGCTCATATGCATGTTCTTATTCTCAGGACTGCTGTGTGCTTTGTCACATGGATTTCTAGTCATACGTGAATGCTCTTTTTCATGTGCTCCCTCACTCTTCCCAATGTTTTCAGTCTGACAATTAACCACACCTCATTATAGGGCTCTGTCACTGTTTACTCCTATGAGGTCTCATCCTTCTACTCAGCTCACCCTTGGGGGGGTATGCTAGCACTGCTATGTGACTGGGCAGGGACTTAGACCTCAGGAGGTTTGGGTCTACACTTCCCCTCTGCCGAGCTGTGCTTTCCACCTGATCTGTATTGTGAGGACAGAGCCCCAGGCCCCTGTCAAAATGGTTACTTTAACCATCCACTGTCTGAAAGAAAAATTAGGGATTTTATGAGCTAGTGGTAACTACTACAGGCAGCAGAAGGGCCGTAAAGAGCCCGCTGATTAACTAAGTATTCATTATTGTTGAACAGACTGGTTAGAACTAATTCCCCGGTAAGATGAGGTAGCTGTGAATAGACTGGGGCTGGCAGCAGTGGGGACCACAGGGTTCTGCTGAGTGCAGTTTCTGCAAGGTGCAAAGAAGTTGGTTTTGTTCTAAGTAAATGGAACTATGTGGCATGAGCCTTTCCTGGATGTGAGGTCTCTGCTTGTGAAGAAGAGTGCTCTAGCAACAGGGGCTCACGTGCTATGCTTGTTTAAAGAGCCAACTTGATCCCATCTGGCTTATTTCACAAATGAAAGAAATTTGTTAGATGTTAACTCACCTGTCCTGCACATGTTATATACCCAGTCATGAAATAACAACATCACATTGTAAGCAGTGCTCTGGAGTTGGGATTGTTGCTGTCTGCACTCAGCTGGGTCACTGACTCGCTGTGTCATGTAGAGGAGAAATAACTTCTCCTTTCAGTACTTCAGTTTTCCCTTTGGAGTTATAGCTACAGTCTCACCCCACCTTCACAACATGCTTAGAGTGCTTGGGTTGAACACTGTGGAGGTTAAGAGCCTTAATACAGAGGTTAAGTGCCTTGGCTGCGAAGTGGTGTGCAGCACAGACTAGAATGGATGCCTCTGTCACCTCTGTACAATATCTGCTCCTTTCTTTGCTCCTTGTATTCTTTACCAGTGGTGTAGCTTCTGAAAGGTAAATAGTTGGGAAAAGACCAGTAGATCAAGGAGCAAGTTATATGCTCCTGTCTCACTTAGATATTTTTTTTAGTGGAAGAATATATGCAGGAGAAAGAACAAATTATGGGTTCTTGATATTATGATGGCTGTTACTCATACCTGGAGGGTGTCAAAGTTTAAATAGTGCTCTTCCTATTCATCCTATGCTTATTTCCACTGTTGGAGAGATCTTAGATGTTTATGGGGAGGAGGCTAAGAGATAAAGTTCTGGTAATTTTGATGTCATGATTTTGCTGCTGACTAGAGTTTGCATGTAAGTGAATGGGCACAACCCAGTAGACATTAGCTAGGTAGTTCCCTGAGGAAAAATTAGTCCTTGTTTGCCTGAGCAACTCTTTCATAAAGATACAGAGATCCTTGAAAGCACAAGCACTAGCACATTTTGGATACAGCTCTTTAATCTTTTAAACTCCATCTTTAAAGGCTTCTTTTCCTTCTTCATCTCAGGGCTGCTGTTTTACTTGGTTTCCCTAATTCCACGTCATAGGGTCATTTAAGCAGTACCTGTATGCTGGCTTCTGCTTCTTTAAAGAAAAACTCTGCTTTCTGGGCATGAAAATGATGGGTTTCAACCCATCTGAAGTTTCCTATTTGCAGAAGGTACTAGATCAGAATAGGAATCCATCTATGCTGTATCTTTAGTGCCATTCATCAGGTGTTTGAAACCAGTATGTACAGGCTTAGGCTCTTCTTCATACGTGCCACCATTATTTTCATTCTTGCATGCCCTTTTCACAGGTATTGTCCCCTAATTGGATTTTTTTGCACTGAAATGTGAATGTTTTTCAGTTCCATGCACACCTGTTTGCAACAATGTGGCAGTAGTAGTGATCACTGGGGTCAGAGAAAGATTTCCTCTGTCCCAGAAGTGTCTTTTTATGAAAGTAGATGCTTTTGGAGGAAGATGAAGAAACTATGTTAGAATAGATCCATTTGTGCTTTCTGGTAGTTACCAATTTAAGGACTTTCTGACCTGATACTGCATCCAGTTTGTGGTGTTCTATAGTCATCGATTAACATATTTTCTGTGGATCTGTCCACTCTTTGTTTTTCCTAATCCACTTAAAATTTTCAACTCCACTGTATTCTGTGATGACAAGTCCCATTGTTTAATCATTGAAATGTGGAAAATACTTTATTTCAGCTGTTTTTACACCTGTTACTTGAGAATTTAATTCAGTGACTCCTACTCCTTGTGTTCCCCACAAACTGGGAAAAGGATATTTCCTGTTCACCTGCTCTGTCTTAATGGGGATTTTCCCACTATCACATATATAGTCAGATATGTCTTTTTTAAGCTGAAGAATTCTATTCCATGCCTAACAGTTCTTTCCCCAACTTGTGCACCTCCTTGATCAGGTGCTCTGATTTGCAGTGATATGCATCTTCTTATGGATCAGCCATAAAATGCATTCACCCTCAGGTCTTGCTACCTGCACACATTCTCCTGTACTCACGGCCATCTATGTGAGCACTTGCATGTTTGCTTTCATGCTTTCAAACACCATCATGTTTGTAGCCCTCCCCGTGTGAATACTTCTAGGAGTATGCCACATGCAGTGTCAGAATACTGTTTCTGCCTGGGGTGAAAGGGGATAGTGTTGTTCAATCACTATTGCTTCCATAGACAGTGGGGTAAACAACTTTCTCTTTGACTTCTACCTCATGCTCTTATTCCTTTGATCACTCAGAGAAGATGCTACTCACCCTAACTCACTGCCACTGATAATGACAAAACCTATCCTGGAATTATATAGGAGAGGAAGGAAAGGGATGGAAAAGAGGAGCTAGCACAGCTGTTGTGTGTAATTGGATTGGAAGTGGGCCTGCGGCTACAATAACAAAACTGCACTCCCGACTGGCCTCACTGCTGGGGCCTGAGAGCAGCCCCTTGGCTGTTGTGCATGTCACGGTTGAATCAAAGAAAACTGACCGCTCCCCAGCCTGTGCTACTTCTTTGCCCGGCTTGGAAAAAAAAGGCACCATGTATGTGAGTAGCCAAGGAATCAGGTCACCCTCTTGGCAAAGCTGACCTGTCTAACAGGTAAAAAGTCTTAACAGGGCTGCAGAATGATTTTTCCTCTTTATCCATTCTTTACATCTCTCAAGACAAGGGTTTTGCTCCTTCCTCTGAGTCCTATCCTTTGGCCCTGCTGGAATGCCCTTTTTTTTTAGGTACCTGGGGCTTCTTAGGGAATTTTCCTTGGACTTTGGGTTTTAGAAAGCCTCAAGATGGCTATTTTATGAGCGACCACGTGGAAGACAGGGTGCTTGTCAGCTTTCCTCGTGAACTAGAAAAGGAAACTGTTGATGGAGCTGGAGCATGAGGCTCAGAGTAAAGAAAGGCCTATTTGTTAAGGAATTGCTAGTTTTTTGAAGTTCGTAAAGAAGGTGAAAACAACAGACTCCATTACTCATCACAGTGCTCTTCTTTGTAGTGGATGTCATTTTATTTCTGTAAGAATCCCTGGTTTGCGTGATTTCTTTCTTCAGCTTTGCCATAAAGGATTGTTGTGTATATGCTGGACTAGAGGGCCTTATGTCCTATCTCAGACATATATTGCAGCTGGCCCTGTTATTGTCTGAATGGGTCATGGAGCTTGATACCAAGAAAAAGGATGCTCTATGGGCAAGCTTGCCCCAGGGGAGATCTGGGTTGCTGCTGCTGCCTGACAGTCTCTTTTCCCATTCATTAAGAGCTTTTGGGCTAATCATCTGGCAGCATCATTAAAAGGGAAATACTGAGGCTGCCTGCCTTAACGGAGCAATCGAGCAGTGCATGCACACCCACACACAGGCACACCCCCAGAGCATGGCCCAGTAGTACGGGACAAGCTGTAATTAACTAGATGAAGGAGTCCATCTTCCTTTGTTACTGCAATCCCTTGTCACTCTCAGCTGTGTTTTGTGATATCCCCACCTTTTATTTTCCATTTTAAGTCCTAAGTATCAAAATGGGGGGGGTAAATAGGCTTCAAACTGCCTCCAAGGTTTCCCTCAATTTCTCCTCCACACTGGAAATTGCCCCTAGCAATTCCTTAAAGATGAAGACTGCTGTTTAACTACATTGCTCTTTCGTATCATTAAACTCTGAAGCCACTTTTAAAAATTTCCTTCTGGGTTTGTAAGATCCAGTGTTGGCCCTTGATACTTTGTACAATTAGAGCTTGATTTTACTATTTTGATATAGAAAGCAGATGGTTCACGAATTTTTTTTAAAAAAGTAGTTCTTTGAAATGTTACTTCGAGATCAAGGGAGATTAGTAATAACTTTTAAGAAAATAATACTGATTTGGTAGTAGGTTAAAGAAATATTAAAAAAACTCCCAGACCTAAATAGGAAAAATCCGTTGTGACAGGCATAAATCATGGCCAGAGACCAGAGTTTATATGTCTGTCTGTCCTCAGCAATGGACATATTTTAATAAAAAATTGGTGTTCTGAAGAAGCAGGCCAATTTTGCTTCACATTACTGCCAAATGTCTTAAGAAGCTGGGGCTCCAGAGGCTGAGCACAAGCAGATGCTTATCATCATCTAAAAAACCTGTTGAGAGTCTTCTTCTGAAGCCATGGATTGTCCTTACTGTGACGCATATTTGAAGTTCATGAATAGAAAATCACCAGATTCTTGACTTTGACATAAAATTTCTTTACAGACAGATAAGTATTTTATTCTGAGGCTTTCCTTTTTCAGAGCACTTGCTACCCACCATTTTTGTTGGGCAGCAGTTGTGCCCAGCCAGTAAATCATTATAAGGATGACTAGATTGGTTTAGAAGCTTGCAATCCCTTGACCATTTGAGTTCATGCAGATTTGTGTAAACATTTTCCTAGTTCTACACTGTCTGGGTTTGCAGCTCTGAGGCTATAATCAGGGTTTCTTGTTGAACAAATCTAAGATTAAAGGGAAGGTATGTTTTCCTGGATTTAGGTGGAAACTCAGGTTTTCTTATAGGATTCCTCTGAAATGGGATGACTATTGGCACAAACAGTGGTAGAATATGTAAATAACATGCTTTGGGACCTGATGAGTTCATCTAGCATCCTGAGCCTGCTGAAAACTTTGCTGGTCTTTATGACTGATGCCCAAATAGCATGATGATACATGTCCCCACTATTCTGGCAACGTCTGGTCAAGTTTGCAGGTCTGAACAATGCACACAATTCAACTCTTGCATTTGTCATGTCTTGAAGCTGATGTAAAGATGAGACAAGTATGTCAGTTCATGTTTTCTATGTTCATTTTACTCTGACTAATTTGAGGCCTTTGTTACACATGCTGCAAATGTCACAGATTTTATATCTCAGTGGTTGAAGGTTTTGGTTAATGACATTTTGTTGGAGATAAACACACTTATTTTCACTCCTACTTTGAATTGCAAGGGAGGAAAATTTTCAGATGAGAAAAGCTGATATGTTATTTCATAATGTTATATTATTATTCTATCTAATAATGAATCTGGAATTCTGTGGATGTTCTCTTTGTTAAAATAAGGATCTGCGTTGATGAACAATTTAAGATATAATATTGATTTTTTGCTCCATCTCCAAATCTACCCTCCTTTTTCTTCACATTTTAAAAAGGAAAAAGTAGCATTGAGGGGGAGTGCACTGTTTTTCATTTATCTCCCTGCTTTCATTGTCCAGTTGGGACTGGAAGATCAAGAGGTACATACAACACCACAGCTGCTATTGTATTTCCAATTTATGAAGAAGTGTCAGAACATTTCTTAAGGACACTTCCTTCGAAGGCATTTGAACCAAGGCTAAACCAGGGACCACAGTAGTGGGTGTATTTGGGGATTGCACTCACTCCTTAACTGCAGGCAAAAGGCTTGGGGCTGCATCTGGCTGATGTACCTGACAGATAGGGCACACAGCACTGGCCTTCTGGGGATAAAGGACAAAAAGGGGTGTTGACATTCCTGACATTTTGAGGCTTTTTATAGCTGCTCTGTGACTGGTGGAGAGAGAAGGGATCTTCTTATGGTGTGATTCAGGATGTTTAATGCAGACTCTTGCTTTGAACCTTCTCTGGAGGTTTCTCTTCATCCGTGTTCAAGGGGACAAAACCCCTGCCAGCTCCAGCAGCTGCATCTGTTGGTGCTGGGCCTCTTAGGGATGACTTTCCTTTCCCACGGTCTACAAGGGCTGAGGACCCCTATCTCTGCTTCAGATCTAATGTTCTCTCCCTGTTCAGCCAGCTTCAGCTACATACCATAGTGACACCTTCTAGCCTTTTCTCTTTTTATGCCATTGCTACAGGGTCTCTGTGTGTTATAGGTCCTAACAATTATACTTTTGTCTTCTTGCCTTTTACAATGCCTTTCAAGTGTCCATTTGGTCAGACTTAAGATTTGCCTATCAAGAATGATGGGGTTAGTGGCCATAAATAGAGATACAAATTCACTGAATTATATCTTCCAAATTAAACCAGAAGTGTCCTACAGTATCAAATCTGCTATGTTTATTTATAGCTAAAAGAGCTAAAAAAATCTAAACCTATGTTGTGTTTCTGATTATTTTTCTAAATCCACAATAATCTTCAAGAACATTAAGATATTTGCATTCCTTAGACTGTACAATTATTAATCCCCTTATCTGGCTTGGAGTTCTCTGTGGGTGAACATATTCTTAGGATGATCTGGATTTTAGATTTCTTCAGCCAACATAAAGGAAAAATATAAAAGAGAGAGAAATAAACAAATTCAAACTCAGCATGCTGCTTGTTGAAAATTCTCCTTGTAATAAATTCATTTGACCTTTCAGCCTCTGTGAAATTAAAAAGTCACAGCCTTGTTTGATTAAAAAACTGACTTAAGATATGGTGTGTGTGTGTTGTGTGTGCATCTATCAAAACCCCTGCCATACTAAGTGCTATGAGAGACAAGAGATATGGAGAAGTAATCAAGCTCAGGGAAGTTGGTTAGGGAACCGAGTACAAAAGGGGTCACTTATGGCTTGAGTGGGAAGGACTTGATTTTTGTTATATTAGATCTGTGATATCTTGTATCACAATATTGACTGATGGGTCACTTAATGCTTAATGGCTTGGGCATGAATATATGTACAATAGTACCTAAACAATGTTTGTATAAAAAAAATTGTACAGTAAACATATTTGAAAATTTGGCCTAGAAATGGATTTTAATTAAAACAAACAAGGTTTGTGCCAGAAAGAATTATCAAACCAAAAGACTGGAGCAGCCCAAGTAAACACTATAACTTTGTCTACAGAGCTGACAGTGACTGTCACTACTGAGGGCAGTTATGAAACCAAAGAGTAGCTTTAGCTGAAGAGCCATAAAGTAACACACTGCCCTAGGAAAGTGAGTCTGCACATCTTCCCAGAAAGGGAACGGAGGTGTATTTAACAGGTTACTGGTAATTTTTTTAGTCCTTACTATGTCTGGTGTACTGGTGTCTAATTAGTAAGTGTGAGCAATCTTGACAGACTCCTAAAAATACATTATGAAGGCACACATTCAAGAATGAGGATAGCTGTGTGTATGTGTATGCACTTAGCCAAGATGTTTCATCTGGAGCAGATGTGGTGTGATCATGGCCTCCCTTTTACTGACCAGTGCACCCTTGAATTTAAAGTCTTCAGCTAAGGAGAAGTTATTTCTGTATCTCTTCAGAGAAGCAAATGCTCCCTTGCAGACTCTCATTGCAGACCTTGGCTTTTGTAGCCCATTTAGCTGTACTGGTGTGCAGTGCCTCTGGAGTTGCCCTCCAAGGGATATGCTGAACCTCAAACACAGTTCTGCAAGGACCAGCAGGTTTTTTCTGCCTGCAACAGATGCTTTCCTGCTCAGTGTGGAAAGCAGCACCTGTAAATGTTTGTGTCCTGTGTGCTACACCCATACTTGATCTAATTCAAGTATGTGAGCTCCAATCCTGACAGGTATTGGACTGCGACCAGTGTGCATGGATATTGCTGCTTCTTTTCCAGTTTTCTTTTTCTCTTACTTCCCCTCTCTCTCTCTCTCTCTCTCAAAGGCCTCTCACACCTGATGATGGGTGAACAAGGTAAGTCCTTTGACTTTTTCTTTGTTTCAGTCACTGATCATGAAAGAGCTTTGTCTCTGTTACTTTTCTGAGCTGGGCTTTGCATAACAAAAACAACTAAGCCTACTGAGTGCCAGTCAAGCCATTTGCATTTTTGCCTCTTTGTCCCATGAGCCAAGGCTGCTGATCAGCCTGGGACTCAGGGACCCAGGAGGGAGCATGAAATGATTCCATGGACAGAAAAGGGGTATGCTTCCCCCTTCCATGCAGCCCACCAGTTATTTTATCTTGCCATTTATTTCTTCTTGTGCCAGCTGTAATGACTCCCACTTCTGCCTACTAAATGTAGACCTCAGTGCTGGTCTTCATTTTCAAGAGTGCAATTATTACAAAAAGTATGTTAATCGCCCTCATGGCATGATCCTAACTCATTATGAATCCTGAGGAAAATTGCATATAATGGCCGGTTGTCCTGTGTCTGCAATTTAAAATACTCAAATGCGCACAGAACAAAATGGTTTAGAAGAACAACAGGGCTAACTCCAGAATGGGCTACAAATGGGATCTAGGCCCAGATCAGAGATCACATTTTAATATCTCAGCTTGCAGTGAGTTACAGATCTATTGATGGTGACATGATGGGATCATTACTCCCATTTTGCACTACGAGGGTGTGGAGTAAGAAGCTGGTGAAGACAGCTGAAGTGAGGTGTGATTCTGTTTTCCTCTGACAGTGCCAGAGGCAGTGCTGACATGGGTACACAGAAGTTAGCAGCACTACTGATGCCTTCTAGTCTTGTGAATGCAGAAGTGAAACGATTAAAGACTTAATGCAAGGTGTGTGCATGTGGTGCATTAGAAAGACCAGACCAATTGTTTGTCTGTGGGGAGACAATGTGAGTTTTGACTCTAAAGCCTGATGAGGCTTTCCTAGACTAGATGTACACAAAAGTTTTGGGTTTTTTTTGCTGTTAAGTAAGCGCATATCTGAGGTTAGACACTCCAATGAGTTAATAAGATAGAACATAGTTCATGTGAAGGCTCAAGAGTAATTAGGTGCTTGAATAAAAGAGAAATAGTTTCTGTGTATCTCAAAGAAATGTAGAGAGGCTTAGGACATAATCAGTTTTTATTCTGTTGGTCAAGTCTGTTCTGAGGTCATGAAAGGTTAGGAAACCATCAGAGGTGAAGTTGGGGCTCACTTATCAGTTTCTGTAGTGCTTAACATCTCTGTGTTGTAGGAAAGGTAGGAAAACTGGGCTTTTTATGGGTGCATGTCAAGACCACAGTGTTTGGCATGTGGAGCATTTGGCTAAACTCCGGGAAGCACTGAGCTCCTTCTCTATCACCACTGACTGTTCAACCGGTCACATGACTGAGAGGTAACACCAGCTGAGGGAGCATCCAGCAGAGAGGTCCCTTCAGCGTATCCTAGTTACTCAGGATGCGGTTGAGTATGGCAAGCTGTTAACAGAGGAAGGTATGTTGGAAGTGATCAGGACAGTGAACTTTGATGGCCACTTTCATTCTCAGTAACACTGAACATTTCTTTGTAGTAGTCTGTGATTTAGCACTGGATTATATAAACAGTTGCACTTGTCCATTTAAATTAAAAGTTGCAACCCAGCTGGCTCATGAAGACTTGCATGACCTATCCAGGCCTGTATGATCATCAGTACTTTCTATACTCCCTTGTCTGGCAAAAAAATGTGAAAACTATTGGCTTTTGGCACCTTTAGCCACCCTTGTTTATCTGTGACACATTGGGGAACAATGGCTTCTCTTTTCTTGCTAACAAACTCACAGATAGTGCTTTTTGATAAATATTTACTCTCTATAAAAATATGATAGATATAAAATATGTAAATATATATGTGTGATTAAATATGCAATGTCAACATATATTTGCTCTGGTAGGTGAGATATGTTTAGCAAATATATAACCATAAGATTTATTTTTTTTCTATACTATTCTGTTGTTTCCCTTGCTGTTTTGAATTTGATGTGGACTGAGGCATATCACAGTTTGCATTTCTCAGTAGAAAATCAAAGCCAAAGGGCTTAACCAAGCCACTGCTGGTTGTACTGTTGGTGGTTTAAGCTTTGCTTTGTGCTTTAGTTGTGGTATGTCTTGTATTTCCTTTTACATTGTATTTTGCTGGGTTTGGCTGCTACGTAAATATGCTCATTTCCTTGTTTTTCTAAGTATGGCCAGTGACATGTTTTTCTGGTTTTTTATGCTTTCTCCTTCTCTTCTCTTTTGCCTTCTCCATGATGGATACCCTTCTTGTTCCTCCTCTTAACTGGACGCGCATCTTCCTGTCTGTAGGTAGAAGTAAAGGTAGAGATTGCATTCTTTCTAAGACTTCATTGCTTGTACAATGTTTTTTAATGGACAAACTGTATTTCTATGAATGTGTTTCATATTGGAAATTAATGCTTTTATTTTTAAGTCTCTTAACAATCTTTTGTATTGAATTATGGAGGAAATATGTATTAAGATGAATGCTTTGAGGCCTTCTTAAGAGATGTTATTTTTCTCCCTGTTCACACTAAGTATGGGTGGCTCAATGTCAGGCTGTCTGTAGCTGGTGATGCTGGGGTGCAAAGGGACTGTCAGTTCAGTCAAAGACAGAGCCAGAGGCCAGTGAGCTGATAATGCTGACTCTTGCACTGGAGTGATGCCACTACTGCTAATTTTGGCACTGGCGTTGGTGGAAGCAGAACCTGGGCTTGTCCACCACCCTTCGAGGTCTTTTCAGCTATCGTTTCTCCCTCCAGATCTGCTTCCCATCCTTTCTCTTAGTGCAAAGTGTTTTGCAAAGAGAAATTGAGTTCCGAAAAGCTGCAGAGGAAACAGAAGTGATCAGCACTGCTAAACAGAGAGGTGCATTTCCTTTGCAGCTCAGTACAGCACAGGGCATGCAAGCTGTTCTGGGGCTCGAACTTGCTCTTCTTCACACCTGTCTTAGGCATGCAGAGGGCAGTCATCCATCCCTAATCAAACTGTCAAAAAGACAAAATGCTTCAAACCTGCTGTGGGTCTCCAGTTCGACTGGAAGGAGGGGTGAAGATTAATTGATAAATTATAAGCATGGCTTGAGAAAAATCTTTTTTTTTGGTCCTATTTTTCAATGAGATAGAAAGATTAAAAGGTTTTGTTATGCTGAGGCTTACACAACGAATACATTGCTGAAGAATTGATCTATTGATCAGCATGGTTTGAACATGTTGGAGGATGTTGGTTGTGTCCATGCTAATAAGATATTGGGGAATGAAATGACCAATTGTGCAACTATGAATTTGGGAGATATTCAGAGGTATCTTCTTAGCAATAGGTGAACATCAGAACATAATAATCAGATATATGCACTGTAAAAAATATGAGAACCTAATGCTTCTAAGCACACCATACAAAATGTAACTGTACCTCAACACAGCTGCCAATAATTCAGTTAGCTGATGTATGGCTTAGTGTGATTTAAGGGTCTTTGTAGATCAGGACAAGTCTTTGTGTAGTGTGGTATTCGCTCATGTTGCTCCCTTCTTTTCTTGGGTGGCATTTGTGCTGCAGGCCAGCCTATGTAGGACTAAGCTAAAAGTCTTTTCCAAGGCAGAACTCCTAACTGAGCTGGTAGGCATGAGGATTATAATATATAGTTCACAATTAATTCAAATGTACTGAAACTTAATGTATCATATTGTTGAGTGAAAATATCATTTCACTTCTCAGCTGTGTGTAGTTTTTAACTCTAGTTATACTGAGTGACTTCATCAGAGAACCATCACTCTGCGTGAAAAATGGCATTGCTTTCAGAGGGCTCAAACTGTAATTTCGAACTCACGCATGGCCTTCAGCTCACAGAGAAGGTGGTACCAGACCTCTTAATGATTGCATGGAAGGTTCATATTTTTTTGGCATTCTTGTAGTTTTTAGTAAAAACTGGCAACAACTCTGTCTCATGCCACATATGGAGCCAAAGCATGTGATGCATTTGATTTAATTTTGGATATAATGTATTTGATTTCATAAAACCTCTTCTCAACATATTACTATGTGCAAGTATGTAAGCTTGCATTCATCATTTGAAACAAGTGTTTCATTAGTTGTTTTCATTGTAGGAAAGCATCTATATTTTTAAAACGTCCAGGAGATTTTAATTTTTTTTTAATAAGTTCAGTAAGATGAATTGTAGGTGTACTGGGGTAATGGCTGGAATAGTTGAGATACCACTTGCATTTAAACAAACTGAGTGCATATGCATTGTTTGTGTTTTTATTTGATGTATAGAACTGGTTGTGGAGGTGAGGTAAATGTGTGATGAGCAGGGAGGACTTCTATTTAGTTTGGCATGAATTGCTGAATACAACTTCTCTTCTGGAGAAGTATTGACAATTAAGGAACAATTGTATTATGTTTATTTCTCTAACACTCCCCTACAAGTAAATGACACCAAAGAAAATCATAAATATCCAACTCTAATTTGCTGTTGAACTAGAGTTAATGTGTAGTCATGTTCTTCCATATAATTTGTTCTTTTATAACCCTTTGTTAAGGAAATGATTATTTGGCTTTTTGCTACCTTTCACGGTTGTCTTATGTATGCAGTGGGTTTTGTTTTACCATCACTCTTGATTTGGATCTGATTTTTTTTGAGATTCATGTCCCTGTTTAAAATTGTCAGTATTCCTAATGGGAATTTGCTATTTTTGGTAAATGAAATCCTTTGTCTTCTTGAAGGCAATAGCAAAGTTCACATTGAATCCAGTGAACCAAGAACCCAAAGAACTGAAAAGTCCTAAATGTCTTCTCTGACGCAGAGAATGACAGTGAGGTATGGCTGGTTTCTGGATGTGCACAGGACACTTCTGTAGCAGCCATGCAGTCTGCAGACTGCTGATTCTTCTCTAAGGCATGTGGGTCCTTCCTTCCATCAGCAGCTGTGCTTGGTGTGAAAAACTGTACAGTGGCACACTCATTTTCAGTATGAAGAAGGTCTTTTCTTCATTCTCAGAGAGAAATGAAAGACTACTCACATATTTCAGGGGTGGGACATTTTTAAGTGCATGTCGTTTAGAACAAAGGCTACCGCCAATGTCCCTGTGTAATAATCAGCCTTACAAGATCAGATTATCTCCCTTGGTCCTACCTGCTCAAGTAGATTTTTTAACTCTTGGAAAGTTTAGCATTGCTCTCAGAGAGCAGTGTGAGGTTCTTATTTTTTGAAATTGTTCAATAATATTGATCTGAAGGTAATGGCACAGAAAAAATGAAATAGGATTTGTGAGCTTGAATAGAAGGAAATGACTGGACCTTACTGATCTGGAAAATAATTTCAAGTTCTTTTTCACCAGTACAACCATTAGGATTTGTATTGACTTGCTTCAGAAATAGTATCGCCAGCGGGACTAGGGAAAGGATCATCCCTCTGTACTTGGCACTGGTGAGGCTGCACCACAAGTGCTGTGTCCAGTTCTGGGACCCCCCCCCCCCGCTACAAGAAAGACATTGAGGTGCTGGAGTGTTTCCAGAAAAGGACAACAAAGCTGGTGAGTGGTCTGGAGCACAAGTCTTAGGAGGAGTGTCTGAGAGAGCTGGGGTTGCTTAGCCTGGAGAGAAGGCGGCTCAGGGGAGACCTTATCACTCTCTATAACTGCCTGAAAGGAGGTTATAGCAAACTGGGAGTCAGACTCTTCTCCCAGGGAACAAGTGATAGAATGATGGGAAATAGCCTCAGGTTGCACCAGGGGAGGTTTAGATTGGATATTAGGAAAAGTTTCTTTATGGACAAAGTTATCAACATTGGAACAGGCTGCGCAGGGACTTGTTTGACTCACCAATCCTGGAGAAGTTTAAAAGACGTGTAGATGTGGTGCTTATGCTGGGTTAATGGCTGGACTCGATGACCCTAAAGGTCTTTTACAACCTAAATGGTTCTATGTAAATAAGTCCATCTGAATGGCCAAGAGTTTATGCAAATGTTGAAGTCAAGCATCACTAACAAATTCAATCATTTGTGCTCTATAAATGTCTAATTATACAAGGGGAAAAACAACACTATGTTCATCTTGCCAGCCTTGGCAGTGGTTTTTAAGCTCTGCTTTGCCCTGTAAAGTGTCTTAGTATTTGGGTTTTAAATGTGAATATTATATAGTTTTGTTTTCTACATTTAAAAGTATTAAGGAAAGGAGTAAAATATGTGTGGTAGTGGGTTTGTTTTCCTTTAGTGGGAAAAAAATCCTGCATTGTTGTAAGGATGGTGACTTTTAGTTTTAACTTGACTCTTAATGACTGTTTAAAAAAATCAAGCATTTTATTTTATGGTTAGCAAATACCGAATCTGCAAAACTTGTTTGATAAAATCAATACTCCTTGAATGAAGATATCATCCTTCTGAAATGTTTTTGTAGGTAAATTTTTGATGCTGGTTTCTTATTTTATTTAGGGAAGAAGTAAATATTTTAATGTAATTCATAGAAGTCTAATTTGGGATAATTGATAGTTGATGAATTTCAAATGTAAGATATTGGGGACGTTTCTGCAAGGTGTTCATCCTATTTTGTTTTATTCCAGAGGTGATGACATTTTCTGAACGTTGGGGAATGAAGTCACTTAAATGTTCAATATCAGCTAATGCAAAGGAATAGATGTCTTATTCTTCTTTTTATACCTCTTTGTTATATATTTATGAAGTCAAACATATGAGACATTAAATAGGACATTTCTGGTAAATTATTTTCTGTTTGTGCATATGAGCATGTGTGTTTACAAATAATCTGCATGCATAAGATATTTAATAGTGTGTTAAATATTTTGTAGTTTGTAGGTAACTAGTTTTTTCTTATATGTTTTCTTTTTACCTTATTTTAAAACGGTATCTTCCTGAAGTGTGAATAAACAGCTGATTCTTTGCTGGCTTTCATTTTCATTAAGAAGAATGATTCCTGTGAGAGTTAAAGGCATTGTGGTTGCCTTGTGTGTAAACAGGAGCTAAAATACTGTCATCTTAGGCTGTATTGTAGTCTTCTGTTTTCAGTGAGGCTCAGGTTTCACTCTGCCCAAAGAGAGTATTTAATTGATATCATTGAAAGGCTTTTTTTTCCTTCCTCTGTTTTCTTCATTTGAGGCATTCAATGTTGTGTAGAGATGCAGAGGTAGCAAAACAGGACACATGCTTTGTAAAAGGCAGGCTAATAGCACTTCTGACGGACATCTGATTTTTAAAGTGCTGTATTTTTCATTAAAATTTACATGTAAAGTAAGGGCAAGCACAGTGACATGAAAGCTAATGCAAGTTGCACATCTTGACATAATAACAATCACAAGAAACTGGAGATCCCAGATGGCAGCTTGGCCTTTGCCATCCTTTTAATAAGCTACTAACAGCTAATTATTGCACTGTTATGGGCAAGTTAATTTACTGTTGACTATCTTAAAGAGACATTGTGCCTTTTCCTGGCATTTAGGTTTTTCAGTTTAGATTTGAGAGTGTTTTTTTCCCTGCAGATTGGAGTCCTTCCAGTGGACAGTAACAAAGAGGCAAAAAAGCAGAGAGGGAAATGGAACATAATAAGCAGTGTTTTCTTTGATAATAGCAGAATATAGAGTTGTGGGGTTTTGGGCTTTTCTAGGGCATGAGTTGAGAGCTGAAAAGAACACCAGCGTGTGTATTAGGTCTAGGATTTAGGTTTTGCATTTAACAGAGTTAAATGCAGATTTAGATTTATAGTTAAAAATAAATAGAACGTCTTTCCCTGAAATAATTTAAGCTTGAGATTCTGAAAATAAGCTAACCTACAAATAGAAAATCAAAATTACAGGTTCATTTATTTTGTCAGAGATGGTTTGAAGGCAAAATTTCAACTCATACATTTGAAAGCTAAAATGTTCACTGTATTTTTTGAAAAATTCTTCATTTTAATGTTACCTGGTTGTTATAATACAAGGAAGGAGTGTTATCTGTAAAACATAAAATTTTTAAAGTGATCTTTTCCTTCTTACAGTTGAAAGGGACATTCAATAATGAGACCAGAGAGAAGTTTTGATCTAAGAACCTATTTAGGAATGAAGGAACAGCTGCAGTTTAAATGGACTCTAATTCTCACAGTTAATGCTGTTTTGTGAGCGCATGATTCTCTGTGATAACGTTTGGGAGGAGTGTGGTGGGTAATAGCTTATTTCCTGTGCTTTATGGTAATGCAGCAAAATGGTGATAATGCCATCAGGAACTGAAATAGACCCTGTTACACACATCAGACAACCCTGCAAAGATAGGAAACCCTGTGAAACAGGGGAGTTTCCTGTTTTAAGGCTCATTGTGGTCTTCTCTGGACTAAAGTGATAGTGTTATGGTATTGAACAGTTTAGAAAATATGTGCCGTGTAACCTGGATCTTATACATTAAGAATAAGGGCTTAGAAACAGCAGCCTTATTTGCAGGGCTTTACCAGATAATAAATGTTTTGACTAGAGATTAGTGAATGCATGCCATGCAAATGGTTGTAAAACTATTACTGTGAAGAAGGTCATGCCTCTTCAAATCCTCGGATATAACGCACACAGTATCATCTCTGTCAGTTATTAAGTCATGTCTAATGGTGTGTGATTTTCCCCACATCAGTATTCTGGGTTTTCATTCTGATTTTGGCAATGCACATCTTCCTGTGACACCCAGCACCTTTCTTTTATGTGGCCGTACTCATTGCTTTCGTGGAGCTACAGCTCCTTCTCATGCTGGTTTTCATCTCCACATTCGTTTCAAGAGCCTTGATAGTTTTGAGTGCACATATCCAAATAGAAATCAGTACTGATAGGCTATGAAATAAGGGAGGATAATAGAAAATACTGCTGCAGAGAGCAAGGAATCATGTGTGAACACAGCACTCACAGGTCGTAACATATTCATTTGTTTTTGAAGCCTTTTTGTTTCGAAATTTATGTTACAGATGACCTATCCTGTAAGTTGTGCTGAGTCTATTGTGTTCCATAAACTGCCAGAGAAGCCCATAGAAATAAACAGTGGTTTGAACCTGGGAATGTGTTGTGTACCTGCAGGGATAAAATCAAAAAATTCTGTTTTAGAAGGATTTTCTGTGAGATGCTGGTCTTATACTAGATATGCTTTTAATACTGAGAGGTTTGATGTAACGGTATTTAGAGGCATATTTTTCACTGCTCTGAAAGGATTTTATTATGGTACACCTGATACTGAAGCAGAGGAAATGCACTCACGTAAAAGAAATACTGCAGGGAAGAATCTGACTCTGAAATTGTTCCAACACTAACCTGAGAGATTCTGGATCATTCTCACTAAATGATGGCCTCAGTTCTCTTGTTAAAGGCTGCAAAGCATTTGGTAGAAATGGTTCTGTACCAGCTCTGGTTTGTGGGGAAAGGCTTTAAACAGAACTGGTACTTTTAGAATTTGTGTACACAGTTGTCACCATTAAAAAAGTCAGTAGCATTTGCCAAGCAGTACCACACAGTGGTGCCTGAGATATCACCTCCTCTCCTACAGTAGAGCAAGAAGATGGTATGTAGTATTTGTAGGTAAGTGTTTACGATTTGATTCTGTCAATTGCATGCATTTTAATCGAGCTTTTCTCTCAAGTCACAATTTGACTGGGGATCTGCTTATGGGTCAGATTATTTCTAAAGCAAAGCATGATTCCTTTTAATTGACCAAATTCTTTTTACTGAAGACTTTAAAAAACATTTCAGTATTTGTTCTAAAATAATATAGTTTTGTGATTGTTCATTGTTAGTAGTGGTAACAAAAATGTATAATTTTATAAAATAATTGTGTTTGAAAGAGAGCTGTGGTCTTATTAGGTACAGTGAATCATATTAAGCCAGCGTTATGAAGCACACACCTTATTTCCCTTATTACTGTTATATTAATAATGACCAGGTTGATGATGAATGTTCTGATCACCAGCTGGGATCAGATAATTACATTTGATTATGTAAAGAGTTAGTTGCTATAAGCCTTGAAATATTAAAACTTGGCTAGAATAAATATCACTGAAGAACCTTTGTCTTTTACATGTGTATTCAGCTGCCAGTTCTCTAAGCAATTCTTGGTTCACTCGATAATGTTGGGAATCAAACTGTGAACAGTTATTTTCCAGCCCTGTGAATGTTGATAAAAGGATCTTGCATAGCTGCTGGCTTGTCCTGTGAGGGGAGAGCACATTGCTGCATCGCAGCGCAGGGATTACAGGCTCTCGTTTAGCTCTGCATTAAAGATGTTGCAAGCTTTTTTAAAACCCAGGGCAGCACCTAGATCACCATGCATTTGCATTTCCCAGCTCTGACAAAGGGCACACACGTTTCAGGCACCAGTGCCTTGCAGGACTGGCCAGCTCCATCATCCAAATAATAACTCTGTCTGACCATTTTAATATTTATTTTGGATAATCTTATTCTGCAGACAGTGCCAGTGAAGTCTGCAGGCACGTGGGGCAAACTGGTCTCTACATGTTTTTTATCTTTCAGTTTACCAAATTATTTTTCCCCAGAATTTGTTCAGTTCCTAGATATCCATTGATTTGTCTTTTGCCTATTGCTAAATTGATGAAAAGACACATAACTTCTGTTACTTGTCTCCTGAAGTACTGTTATAAAGAACACTTTCTGGCATTGATCATCCCCAATTTGAACAGAATAGCATTTTTGCCACAATGTGACAGACCATTTATGCCAGATTGTGGAAAAAGTCTTTGCCTAAAGTTGGAAAAATCAAAATGTACAGATTGTAAGGCTGTCTTTAGGAATAACTTGCTTTGCGTACTCAATTCCAGCCCAAAAATTCAAATTCCCAAGCAAATTTTATATTACTAGATATGATACTAGAGACATGATTAGTAATTCTTCTTTGCTGCATTCTTGTACTGTACTCTTTCTCTCTATTGACTCCATCTTTAAAATAAATGTATTTTATGAGAAATCTGCTATGCTGCACCGTCTGTCCATAATGCAACGAATATATTGTGTGGAGGATGTGCTTATTGTATTGTCAGCCAAAAGTATGACTTTTTTTCTGTTAGTGCTAGTTCCCTTTGATTTCCCAAATACTGATAATTTTTTTTTATGGCTGGGGGAAAGAGTGGAGACATAATCTCAGATTTTTCTTTAGTTTTGTCTTCTAAGGTACTTTTATTTAAACCAGTGCAGTTTTCTTGCTAATTTTCTCCTTCAGGTGTTTGCTATCAATCTTCTGGGTTAAACTTTGTGCTGTTCCATCAGGCAAGTTCGGTAAATGTTGATCAGTGCATGAAATCAGTTCTTAAATGGTTGCAAAATTGCCTTCCTTCAGACTGTTTTGATCACAAGGGCTTTCAAGTGTCAAAGTCATTTGGAGAACTAGATAGATAAAATGCATGAGCACTAAGCTTTTTCCGGGATAGAATAAATAAATGTGTTTTCTACTGCCTTTGATAGTGATTTGTTAAAAAGAAAAAAAAGAAAGGCAATGATATTAAATATTTACAAGAGTGATTTGGTTGTGTAATCTTGTGCTATGCATCCCTGTTTAACAGTGAAATCAGCTACTGCTGAAGTAAATGCCATTAAACTGGTAGTTCTGTGAAGGTCACTGCCTATACAATGTCAAAGCAATTTACAGAGAATAATGATTTTTGTCAGCTTTCCAATGTACCCATGTCCCTCCTTTTTGTCTCCTTTTCCAAAAATAACTCAAAATAAATTTATTTCAGAAATCGCTTTGTCTCTCACTCTTTTCCCATCTGACTGATTTTGGAGCTTGAAACCTCTTAACAAGTTTCCATATTGATGTGCTCAGTGGATAGACACTGATTTCCTTCTTTTTGGCATTGAGCTTGTTACAGCTCTATTTTCTGGGATTTCCACTTGGCCATTTCTCAGCAGTTCATTTTAAGAGATACTGAGTTATGACCTCCACTCTTATGAATGATTGCTTTTCCTCCCCTGTGCTATTTCCAGCAATATCTGTCTGTGAATCTCCTAAAAAAATTCTCTTTGTTTTGTGTGCCGATTGTTTGTCATCAGTGCACATGTAGCATGTTGACAACCTACCAACCTCCTGAACTGGTAAGTGTATCATAAATACTTGGAGTACATTCCTGAAAAGCATCATGCTTAGTGGGGAGGCCTCAGAAGTGAGAGGGGTGTCTGTGGCTCTGCATCTGGCTTTTCCTGCGAATTGTCGGGGTCTTTGTGCCTCTGTGGTAGTGGAGTGGGGACAAAAGCCCTTCACCACCGCACAAGGAGGCTGCTGCATTGACAGTTACAGAGTGTCCTGAAAACAATGCACAATAAGTACAAAGCATTATCATTCAGCTTCACATTCATCCAGTAAGAAGGTTAATTATTTGTTTTCCTTGTTTTACAGTTGAATAAGCAGAAGCACAGGGAGATGGAGAGAGCTGGAGGAGAACAGGCAATAAATGCCAGAGTTCTCTTGTCCATTTCTGTTTCTGTAAGCACCAGTGCAATCTGTTTTATAAACCACCGGATAACTTGCTTGTTCTACTAGGGCCTCTCAATTAGATTTCAGTTGCTAAAGCAATACTCTACAAAGATTAAAACTGTATTTATCTGTTGATAAACACATACATGATTGCAGAAATAGCAGTCATATTTTAAAAAAGGAAACAACATATTCTCTTTGAAAAAAATCTGCAGAATGGAAAAACCTATCTTAATGCAGAGGTGCCCCAAGTGTGCTGTGTAAGGATTTTGTTGGGGAAGTATGTATGAGCACACAGAGACAATGTGGGTTTCTCCTCGAAGGCATGAATTTTAAGGACAAGTGTAAAAGAAAGAGGGCACTTAAATAATGAAAGAGTGTAAATCTTTTTTCAGTTATGAGTAAGAAGAATGGATGTACAGCATCAGCAGTGGAAAGAGGGAAGGTGTGGAAGCAGAAGGAAGTGCAGTAGAAACATACATACTCTTGTCTGGGAGGAGTGTCTCAGAGTAAGTGGTGGGAGAAGAATCTACTGTGAACACTGATCTGCTGGACAGAATGAAGTGGGAAGATAACATTACAATATTTTTTGCTGAATATTAGGCAGCTAGATATTGGTAGCTAATTTTGGTTCTTTGATTTTTGTGACATCTCATTCCACAATGCAATAGGAGAAGACTAAAGCCTTCATTTACTGACATGGCTTTTCATGGCCTTCCCTTCTAGGCCCATTAGCAGACCTTTCATATGTTGTGAAAGAGGCTAGTTCAGCAGGGTGTCTGGAATAGATATGTATGAGCATGGTTTAAACAGGCCTTGTGATTTTCTTTGGTCTGTTTGATCTGGTTCTTTGTCGCTTTTTATGCAAGTCTATGATTAACACTGAGTTCTTCCCATAATGCTGGCAATTATCTCACAGGTGAAAGGATTAAGAAAGAGCAGTGAGAATTACACTGGGATTAAATAAAACTGCCTTTGGAGTGTGTTTGTGGATGAGGGATTTTTTTTTCTCTAAGCAAAGAGAAAGGAGAGAAGCTAGCTCAGCCTTCAGGTCTCTCTAGGGAGGAAAATAATACCCTTTAATATGGAAAAGTAGCATCTCAGCTTGGGAGGAGGTCATGCTGAGAAAGGAAAGGTGATGTTTAGGCACAAGATTTAGAGTCCTCAGTTCAGTTCTTGGTTGCTCTGATTTTGCTTCAGACTGTTCTGATTGCCCACAGTGAACTTCAGTTTGTCCGTGTGTGAAATGGAAGTGGAGATAACTTTCCTGTCTTCTATTGCATGAAACTAAATTAATTACTCTGTGAAGGAACAAGGATCAGAATGGGAACGGTTTCAGGAATGGAAAAAGATATACAGCAATTGAAGGGACTTTATTATACAGACTTTGCAGTTCTTATGCGTTTACAAATACGTACACTGTATGTTTCCCCGAGATTTGTACTTCCCGGGCTTGCTCAGGCATGCCTGCTCCCTGCTTCCCTCTCTGATTGGCTGAAAAGGCTGCAGAGAGGAGAGAGCTACCATTCCTGTGTTCCTCCCTAGTCCCTCCCTCTTCGTTTCCCTGGTTGTCTGTCTCATGCTCCATCTGGTGCATTCCATACCAGAGCGCATAAAACCCTTCTGTACCCCCATTAAACTCGGCATTGCATTACAACCTCAAACCTCGCTGGACCCTTTTGCGCAGTGCTGGGGCCCTTCTCCCCTCCCCCACGGACCGTAGCATTACTCTGTAAGTGTGCTAGGTTTTGGGTGGTAGGTACAAAAGAAGAAGAGTATTCTTCTCATGCCTCATGCTGTGGTCACACATTCAACCACATTATGTCAGATGTGTTATTTCAGTCCCTCTCCTACTTCTCCCACTGAGTAATGAGTGGGGCAGACACAATGCTGGTAAAAATGGGGGGCTCAGCCCTCTCTTGGGATGAGAAGAGAAATTGCCCCATGGGACTGGCATGCTCAGACTCTGTAGGGGCAACACAGCTTGCAGGCTGGGTCATGCCTGCACCTTATCTGCAAAATGGCCTGGAGACTGGCCTGTGCTCCTACAGGCCTAGCAGATGTCACCACGGGCAGGAGCCTGGACTTCGGGCTGCAGCCCTGAGCAAAGAGTTTAGTTCACCTTTAGCCCTGTTCTTCACGTCTTCTGATTCTGGCACCACTTGCGTTTACAGTGCAGTACTGCCTGAAGATCCTAGAGAAATTGTGCTTTGGTGCTGAGAAAGCAAATAATGCCAGAAAATAGGAGAGGGATTATGGGACTGGGGCAAAAACTCCAGCAAGTGCTCTGCTGAATGTGTGCATGATGGGAACAGTGGCATGCAGGGTTCATGCTAACTTCAGTATTGCTGGAGAGGCTTAGGTGTTTCTCACAAAGATATAGCAGCTCTGCTTTCAAGTGAAATTGAGCTTTTACACTCAGAGCAGTTTATTTTTCATAGAATCATATAATCATAGAATAGTGTGGTTTGGAAGGAACCTTTAAATGTCATGTAGTCCAACTCCTCTGCAAAGAGCAGGGACATCTTCAACCAGATGTGGTTACTCAGAGCCTCATTCCCACCTGACCTTGAACGTTTCCAGGGATGAGACATTCACCGCCTCTCTGGGCAACCTGTTCCAAGTGTTTCATCACCGTCATTGTGAAAAATTTCTTCCATATATCTGGACTAAATCTACCCTCCTTTAGTTTAAAACCATTAGGTCCTGTCCTGTCACTCACTACAGGCCCTTCTAAAATGTCTATTCCTGAGACTAATTAGTTGCAGCTTGTACTACTCAAAGAATAGATTGGAAGGATGTTCTCTATTCCTATGCAGGGTAGTTGAAGCCAAAGACAGGCAAGTTAATATTTGGGGTGCTGACTTCCCACCTTGGGGCTGTATCTTGCCTCTGAAACTGCTGTTTGCTCTCCACTTTGCAGCTTCCAGCTTTTGGGAGTCATTGCTGCCCAAGCAGCAGCTGTGGCAGCAGTGACTGATAGGCTCCTGACATATTTCACCTGGGTGTGACACCTTCTTCAGAGAAGTGACCAGGGCAGAAAGTCTGTTTGTCCTACCCTTGCTACTACTCTCACTTTATGTTTCACCACTGTGTGTGCTGTGCCCATTCCCTCAAGACTTTTAGCTCTGTTCTTAGGGACTGCAATCACAACAGTGGCTATGACTGTATGGTCTTTACCGTTCTACATTACATGAACCAAGAAAGAGCCAGTTAACGTTTGTTGTCATTGCTTTTGTGGTGTCAGACATATTCTAATCTTACTAATTTTGCTCTGGTTCTAAGTTAGAGTACTTTTGCTCTTCTGTCAGTTAAGTGCACATAACTCTGGGCCTTCAACAAGTAGGGTTTGTTTGGACAGCAGAGCTAAAAACAAGATACGCTGGCAGAGCTGTGAAGAGGAGGTACTATGTAATCACTCAGAGCACTTAGTATTTCCCTCTCAACAGAAGAAGACAGTGAAGGACAGAGACTACCTGATTTTCCACAGAGATAAAAGTGAACTACTAAGACTGGGAACAGAGCCCAGAGAGTCAGATTCCTGTTGGCACAGAGCTACAGAGCTGAGTGCACTTTCAGCAGAACACACTAGGTACCGCAAGTCACATCGAAGTCACATTAGAAGTGAACCTAAGGAATGATATTATTCTTACACAATGTACAGTTTGCTTCTGTTGCATTTTCTTAGTCTTTCACAGGCATCTGATATTAATTAAAAAGTCCCAACTGCATTTGAGACACTGGCTTGCCAAGAAATGGGGAGATTACCTTTCATTGTATATAGAAATTTCACTTTGTTAGTAGAGTGCTTTAAAGAAAGGGGGAAACACTGGAAGAACAAGACTGATTAATGAGTCTCTTATTACAAGATTATCTGTCTTTTTACTGAGCTTTATATTTATTACATGGCCAGTCTCTAGTTACAGGCCAGCAATTGCCTAGGTTCAGGTGTTTACTTGGTGACTGCTGGGATGCCACATAAACAGCTGTAAATAGAGCCATTTATTCAATCCACTCATAGAAAGGTTTGATCGTAGGTCTCCAGTCTTCCCAGGTACAATGTCTGAGCCAAAGCAGACAGCAGGCTGTCCTGCTATCTGACAGAGCTCTCTGCTGGTGCCACTACTACTGCCACTGCTGGAAATGTTTAGAAATGTTAATATGAATTTTCAACAGGGGCAAAACAAAAGGATCTGGAGGCAGTTGGCACCATGGGGATGGTGCAAGGAGTGTCAGAGTCTCCTCTTTTATCCATCTGTGGTACCCCTTGCTCTCAAGTGTTGGCATGGTGGCTGCTCAGAGAAGGAAAGCAAAAATTCCTCTTGTTCTCTCACAAGGCTCTGGAGATTCATATTTCCCCCTTCTTAAACCTTTCCCCCACCTTGCTGACATTATTTCAAAGAAAGACCTTTAAGTACACCTTTCCTATTATTATTTCCAATATTTGAGACCTGAAGTCCACGAGATATCTTTGTGCTGTATAAGATGATAATGAAATATGTAAAAATTAGCCAAACCCACAGGCACTGGGATCATCAGTCTTTTGTTCTGTGAGGCTGTCAAACCTTTCTGGATTTCTCTAATAGTTGTGGTACATTGTGTGTATGCCTTAACTGTATTACAATAGTATAGCTATCATAACATAACCTGTAGTCCTTGTCTGCTCATGTTTCTTCTGGTCCTTTATATTATGCTCATGATAATAAAAAGCTATGGCAGCTTTTCAACAGTTAGATTCTGTGCATGGCTTAATTCTAGTCCTTCACCAAACAATTGCATGAATTAACTTTCAAACTATTTCTTAAAGGCCTTATCAGCCACTAATAAAATAATGGGAACAATATTAAGAATAATGAATTTGCAACTATACAGAGTAACAGAACCATGAGCAATTATCAGCAACATTTAATAAACAAAACTCATAGAAGACATTTGATTACTTTTGGACTCAGTTACAAAATTAATGGATGAAAAGGAGACAGTGGTTGTGATACATCTAGACTTCAATGTATTATTTGACAAAAAGCCCTATATAATCTTACTTAAAAAAAACCCACAATTAAAAATTGGCTTTAACATGAAGAGTTTTCTAGAATAAATTAGTAATTCAAAATGCAACAGCATTTTCATGAGCTGAGAAGGCTAGACAAATTGGAAGTTACTGTCATTTCTGTCTAGTGCTTTTCTTAGTGATAACAAAGAGGGGAAGAAATGACATATTAATGAAATGTGTAGATTTGACTAGAATGGGAAGAATTGCAATCCTCAGTGTGGATAGAAAACAGCATAAATGTTGCATAAATGCCATGACATCCTTCCTAAAGCAGTAGGTGGATAATTCATCTGTAAAGAGATCTGATAAGCTGCACCTAGACTAAATTTCTAAGGACCTTAAATACTGTAAGGTGGAGATATGTCAAACAATTTGTAAGAATTTTGAATGGGCTTGATGATTAATATCATGCATGACTTGATTATGAGGGAAGAGTGAATGGCCTAGTATGTATGCTAGGACTTCATGCTGAGAAAGTGGCAAGATGTGAAAGCTATCTCCAAGCACATACAGAACATAAATGTACAGAACAAAAAAGAATTATCCTGGGGTTATCTCAGAGGAGTTGCCTAGAAAGGGTACTGCTTAATCATACAAGGGTATTCTAGGTCCAGTATCAAGAGGGAAAATCTTAACAATGAGAACCATAGCAATGTCTATATTATAGAGTACTTTACCGAGTGAAAAGATGTGAGCCACTGACTTTTGACAATTGTATGGAAAATAAACCATTCTTGGCAGCCAGTCTTTCTCTTCCACACCTAGTGAACGTGAGGTGGCAACTTACAGAAGGATCACTTAAATCTTTTCCCTTCTCAAAAGCACAAATATACCACAATATAGATAACCTTCGTTTTCTGGAGGTTCTTTATCTGCTCCACATTGAAATCTTGTGTGTGTTGCTCTAGTTGATGTCTGTATCTCTGATGGAGCAATAATCTGTTGTTATATCAGCTAGCAATAAAAAAATAGTCCATCAAATGCAAACAAAATGCTTTCATAAAGGAAACTGGATGGTTTGCCATAGCTGCATTAGTGCTAATGCACTACCAGGTCTCTTTTTCCTTTTTCTATGTGTTAATTTTGTTCTTCAGTCTCCCCATCTCTTCTACCTTAATTACCCTCCCCAGACTACAGGCTGCTGCTGCCTTTTGGCTTCATTACCAGCTTTCATTTTCATTAAGAACCTTGTGCTAATGGACTGTTATAAAACAGAGTCATCACTGGCAGGTGTTGCCAAATGACTCTCAGCATGATGGCATTTCTGTGCAGTGGAGCAAACAGTCTGGACATTGGATTCATGGAGCATCCAAGGGCTTGCATTAGAAGGTGAAGAGAGATAAGTTTGGTGGATGCTTTCCATTTGTCCTTTTCTTTCTTACCAAATGCAGGCTTCACGTCAGCTAAGTGATCTATGTATGCTTAAACAGAGAGTGACAGTGTGGTATCGCTTGCCTAGAAGAAATTACTTCTATCAGGTTTTTTTTGTCCTTTCTCAAGGCACTGCTCCCTTTCTTTGCAGATGGACCCATCTCACAGAGTAGTCAAGGAACACGTGATCTGACTGGCTGCAGGATATGCATTTTGGCTGAGTGTAAAACGGTGTGCATTCCTCTAGTTTTTAACCTTTTGGCAATCTTTGGACCACTTCTGAGAAATAATGGCTTGTCACAGGCCAGTGCAGTTAGTCTGCAGCTGTTACTGGAAGAGAGCAGTGTCTATATTGACATGCAATACATGGCCAAATGCAGTTGCTCTTCCTTAAGCAGAACTTTTAATGATTGTATGGCGGATGGGATCTTTCTTACCCCTTCCTATGCCACATCATTCTCTCCTTCAAAGGATGAACTCAGAGAAGACCTTTCAGACCAAAGGAAAATGTGTGTAACTGGGTGGGGTGGATCATATGGCTGAGGGAAAGGACCTTCTGAAGTGTGCAGTGGGGCTTGAAGAAGATTGTGACTTTAATAGGCAGAGGCTTTGCAGCACAACATTGCTGTGGGAGAATACTGGCACTAGTAACCAAAAAGACAGACACAGTGTAAGGACAGACCTTTTTCCCAGGGACCCTGCTAGGACTGTGCACGATGTGCTGCAATCCAGATTATGAAACTGTGTCTTGGAAAGAGAAAAGGCCCTCAGCAAAAGCAAGACAGGTAATTTTAAACCTCCCTTTTTTTTTCTAGCCTGTCCTATGTCCTTGCTTTTCATTTTCTCCATCCTAAAAATACATTTGGCTTAGTTCTGAGTATAAAGCACTTGTGGTCCTGCTCACCACATGCACAAGCATTGACTGATGCACCTTTAAGCTCTGATCACATCAGGATCCCGTAACAACTTGAAGCAGACTTTTGGTAGAGAGTACAGGGTGCACATACTGGCATGTGATCACCTGAGCACCATTGCTGCAGGTGAGAATATTTGCCTGCAGGCTCTGCTGATCTTGCTCTTTGCAGCACTGAATAATGCCAGAAACTTTCTGGATGCCTAAGCTCCCCTGTGGAGGTACAACTGCTGGACTTCTGTTCTGCTTTTTAACCCTGTCTGACATTATCACTGTGTCGTCATTTTCTAGGCTGAAGTGGCTGCAGCTGAAGGCTCCTTTTGCATCTTATATTTGAGCAACTCTCATAGAAAATTTCTGTGTTTTAGAGTAAGGAGAAATTGCTCCTGGTTTGAAGCAAGGATAATGTAAATAGGTATAAATCTCTCTCTCCTTTCCTCCAGTAATTCTGTGTAGGTCACACTGTAGAGCTTTTCCAGTACATGCTTAACTGTGACCCTGTGTTTCTTCTGTGTCTTTTCCTTGTACTTGCATAGTTGTTGTGTATGTCTGGAGGATTCAACTTGTAAGTGATCAAAGTTAAACCTGTGCAGAAACTGGAGCTCAAATCACTTCAAAGTGGATTAGGCTAAATAATGAGAATACATCACTGGAGAATAATCTTATAGTGAATAGCAGACAGTTTGGGGCAGAGCATAAGTTGCTGTAACCTGATAAGACATGGAGAACGGTGTTAAAAAACATTCTGGTGGTGAATATTATTTATTAATACTGTTGTTTTTATGTTCTTACCTCTTCCCGTGATTTTTTTTTCTTTGTTGTTGTTCATATGTCAGGCTTCGTAGTGCTGGGAAGAATTTTGTGCTAGGAAGTTTCTCAGTACAGATGAGTCTATTTTCCTGATTGTGGGTCTTCTATTATGTTTCTGTTGGAATAGTAGAAAAATGAGCAGCCAGTACTCCTTACTCTCCCACTGGCGCTTCCAATCCATGAGTCGGATTTCTTTGCCAATATTGATTGTGTTCCCATAATTACTGTGTGGGCTAGGGAATGGTTAGTGTCTTGTCTTCCAAGGGGAAAAGGAGGAAGAGGGTCCTGTAGGGAATTAGTAGCATAGAAGGGAATAAACCTCAGATATTCTTGACTGTTTTGAGGCATTAATACCATACATACTCTAACCATAAAATTTAAGTATTCATTAAGAATGAGGAAGAGTTTGGTCTGATAAATTTAAAAATGCCCTATGTTAGGCAAAGCCATTATCTTTCTCAAGAAGGTGATTTACTTGTTATTGCTGAGCTGTGACTTAGGCCTTTCCTTCTGAAGGGATAAATCATTCCTCACAGAGTAAATGTCACAGGGAGATGTATCAGTGACTCCAGAAAAAGTTGCCCTTTAACAACTTCCTGGTAACATTTCCCTTGCAGCACTTGAGTAAATGCAATGACAAAAAAAAGGGAGCATCTATCCCCTTCTTCTGTCCCTCTTCATCACAGCCTGTCAGTCCCATCTTGGGGCCACTGCATCTTAAAGGGAATGACTCAGACCACTAGCAGAGCACATAATGCCAAGCCAAAAGGAGACGGGGCAACATATAAATCTTGGGCTTTGGGACAGGAGCTGACCAGGACCTCACTGCGTAATCACAGAGGCCACACTCTGTAGTTGAGTACATCAAGACAACTGTCTTGGAGTTCAGGAGACTAAGGCTAATTAACATCAAAGAAGAATCTTCTTGACAGATGAATGGAATATGAAGCAGGCAGTTCAGGGGAGGTGGGAAGGTCACAATTTGGAACCCCACAAATACTGATAAACTTTACATTTATGATTGTGAGAAAATAGAAAAATTATCTCTTAAAAAGAAGAAATTATCTGTTGTTTATCAAAAGAAGTGTAGTCAGCAGGTCAAAGGAGGTGGTTATGCCCTTCTACTCCGCTCTGATGAGACCCCACCTGGAGTGCTGCATCCAGCTCTGGGGTCCTCGGCATAGGAAGGACATGGACCTGTTGAAGCGAGTCCAGAGGAGGCCACTGAAATGAGCACCTCCCCAATGAAGAAAGGCTAAGAGAATTGTGATTGTTCAGCCTAGAGAAGACTTCCACTACCTAAAGGCGGCCTACAAGAAAGATGGAGAAAGACTGTTTCCAAAGGCATGTAGTGACAGGAAAAGGGGGGAATGGCTTTAAACTGAAAGAAAATAGATTTAGATTAGATATTAGGAAAAAAATTCTTTACTATGAGGATGGTGAGGCACTGGAACAGGATGCTTAGAGAAGTTGTGGATGGTCCATCTCTGAAAGTGTTCAAGGCCAGGTTGGATTGGAGCAGTCTAGTCTTGTGGAGGGTGTCCCTGCCTGTGGAAGGGGGCTTGAACTAGATGATCTTTAAGGTCTCTTCCAATGCAGGCCATTCTATGATTACATGATTCTTGCCTGTACCATCCTCATCACTGTAATAATGCCTGATTTTTTTATGGCAGAAGAGTTATATGGAAGGATCTAGCCAGACCACAGAATAAAAAATGGGATCTTTACATTTTCTCATGAAGGCTGTCACTCTGAATATAGTTACCTTGGCTGACAATGACTGATTACTCTTTTCTTCTGATAGCAAAATGAAGTGGTGGATTTTAGTCCTGCTGTGAACAGGAAGGAATAGGTGTTGTCATTGTAAGTCCTTGCCTCCTTCCCCGCAGCTACTTCAGAGGGGCTCAGGCACTGCATAACTGACCATTTCTTCTCTACTTTTTTAGATCTCTGAGAAAGCAAGAGTAGACCTATTAAATATAGGCAAGTTCAAGCTTGAGGAAACTGCCTCAATTCTTTCCTCTGAAATCTGCAAAAATAAGCAACCAAAGGCGTATCATTAAGAATAAGCACCTGTAGATGAGTTGTGTAAATATGTGGACAGGTACTGTGGTGAGAGATGTTGTGAGATGTGTGAGAGAACTCCAGAGTTAATCTGTACAGAGACCTTGGTTTGTCTTTCAAGGTGCAGACCAAAACTGGATCACATGAAGCTTTAGAGTAATGTAAAGAAGTTAAGGCCAAATACGGTGGAGGTATGTTAATGTATATTAACATGCTTAATGAGATTGATCAGCAGTGGCATTTTGCAGGGAGAAAGGAGGAGAATTCAGAGCTGTGATAAAACACTGTTGAATTACTATCCAGTGAAGAAAGACTTTCTTGATTTACTGTCTGGAGAAACAGGGCTTTCTATGTTGCCACACAACCCACCATCAGCAAATTTGCAGATGACACCAAGTTGGGGGGGAGTGTCAGTCTGCTGGAGGGTAGGAGGGCTCTGCAGAGGGACCTGGACAGGCTGGATAAATGAGCTGAATCCAGTGGTATGATGTTTAACAAGACCAAGTTCAGGGTCCTGCACTTTGGCCACAACAACACCCTACAGTACTACAGGTTGGGGACAGAGTAGCTGGAGAGTGACCAGGCAGAGAGGGACCTGGTGGTTCTAATCAACAGGAAGATGAACATTAGCCAGCAGTGTGCCCAGGTGGCCAAGAAGGCCAATGGCATCCTGACCTGTATCAGGAACAGTGTGGCCAACAGGACCAGGGCAGTGATTCTGCCCCTATACTTGGCACTGGTGAGGCCGCACCTTGAGTACTGTGTCCAGTTCTGGGCCCTTCAGTTTAGGAAGGACACTGAGGGGCTGGAGAGTATTCAAAGAAGGGCAAAGAGGCTGGTGAAGGGACTGGAGCACAGGCCCTATGAGGAAAGGCTGAGGGAGCTGGGGTTGTTTAGCCTGGAAAAGAGGAGGCTCGGGGAGACCTCATCACTCTCTATCACTACCTGAAAGAAGATTGGAGTGAGGTTGAGGTCAGACTCTTCTCCCAGGCAACCAGCAGTAGGACAAGAGAGCACAGCCTTAAGCTGTGCCAAGGGAGATTTAGGTTAAACATTAGAAATAAATTCTTTACAGAAAGAGTGATCAGCCATTGGAATGGTCTGCCCAGGGAGGTGGCGGATTCACCTTCCTAGATGTGGCACTTAGTGCCATGGTCTAGTTGACTGGGTGGTGTTGGGTCATGGGTTGGACTTGATGATCTCAGAGGTCTTTTCCAATCCGGTTGATTCTGTGATTCTGTGAACCCTTCAGATAACAAGAGTGTTGCAATAGAATTAAAAATAGTTATATGAGTATATTACCTGACTACTTCAGTTTCCAAAAATGGAACAAATTTCTGGTTGTAATAATTAACACCTTTCCTATCAGCAAATGGAGTTTACTGCCAAAATGCTTCAGCTGGGAGAATAACTTGAATCCAGGTATGTTTTAAACAGTAGCATGCCCCAAAGTACCCCTCTTGAGCACTGCAAGACAGACCCTACAAGACATACAGAATATTCCCTCCTTGGATCTAAATGGTGACTTTTAGTTTTGTACGACTCTAGTGATTTCAGCTAAGTAACTTCTAGAATTGAATATTGCATTCTCTGTTTTCAGAATTTCTTGAAGTTTTGGTACTGGGGACTCACAGCAGAGGTCACTGAAAGAGGACAGTGAGCAGTTTTTCTCAGGAACCTTGAATAATAGCCTTTTAAGGTAGTGTTATTGCTGCAGTAAATTCCCAAGGTTCAAAATGTTTCTCGTCTTTCAAACTCTTCATGATGTCCCAGCTGAACTAGCAAGGCCTATATCTTTCTATTTCCTCTGCTGAGACAGCTTAGATCTTCCTTCTCTTCCTCCAGCCCTAGGACTGTTGACATAAGGGCATTTGTTTCCCTGATCAACACTGGTTCTTGGAGAAGCTTGAAGTGTTTCAGTTTCCTATTTCCTTTCATCGCTCTTTAGCTGTTGCATTTTATTGCTCAAAACTTTTCTTCAAAGTAGAGGTGGTGGGAAAGAGAGAACAGAAGTTTTATTGCGTTTATAAAATCTTAGACAGTCTCTCCTCTTCTGGCTCTCCTTGGTAAGAATCCAGGAAAAAGCAGAACCATTTAATAAGTAAGCTAGATGCTAACCTAAGTTTGTAAAGAGAAATGTGAATCAGGAGTTAAGGATCTGTGAAAGCACCTCATCCATTTTCATGCCAGTGCACTTCTGCTTTGTATGGCATAAAATTAATAGAGTAGTGTTCTTAAGATACACTTCCTGCTGGTGTAGGTATCATGTGAAGAAGAAATGCTTGTCTGTGTGTGTGTGTGTGCATTTGCGCGCATATGTGTGGGCAGCTGGCTCATCTGTTGCTTCGGTATTCATTGGCGATTGCTGTAATTGTTCCTCATTTTATTAGCTTTTGCCAAGTAGTTCCACTTCTACTAAGGACAGCAGGGTTTATGGCAGCGATATTTTTCACACTGTCAGAGATAAAATATCAGGCTAATAAGAGACTCTCTGATAAATGTAAATCGCAAAGGAGAAGCAGTCTTGTTTTGAAGAAGTCCTGTTTGGGAGTTTTGTATCTCCTTTTGGATAAGCAGCCTTATCCAACTTATAAGTAGGTGGAATTTGGTACTTTTCATGCTTTCTAGGAAGATAAATGATTTGTCTTAAATGAGGGGGGCGGAGGGGGATGAGAGATCTAATTTCAGTTACTATTTTTTTTGGTAGATAATAACTCAGACTCTCTCATACCTAGGGCCTCATCCTTAAAAGCATCTAAGCACCTCGGACTCCACTGGTGTCAGAAATAGTTTGAGGTGTTTGGTCTCCTACTGAATGAAACCATTGCAAACCAATGCTTTCCAAACAGAATTTTTCTTGTGGAAGGCGGAGGTAAGGAAAGGAAACAAAGGCAAAATTGTTTACCCCTAATCCACTTCCTTTCCCTTTTTTTTTTTTCAAGATTAAGAAAATCTCGTCCCTTTGGCCTCATGCAGAGCATGATCTCCCAAAAGGAAGTGAAGAAGGGAAAGGGGTGGTAATATATTTGTTTTTCTGGGGGAAAAGGTGTTGATTCTACCCTAAAGTTAGGCATGTAAGAGTGTTAGAGCTAGGTTGCAGAACAAAATCTGTTTTGAGTACTGAAGGTTAGCTTCATTTCTGCTAACACCTAAGTGTCACTCTCAACCCTCTCTCAGTTGTTCCAAGGTCTTATAACTTGATTATTCTGAGGACTTCCCCAGGATAACACTTATGTCTTTGTGGTAACATATAGATACGGAGCATACAGTATCTAGCATGTGCTTTATTCATATGCATATTTTGGGACATTTGAAGGAGCTGCTGTCAATCACACCACTGTCAGGATCAAATTAGTGTAGAACCTAAAATCTAGTGTTGCATGAAAAACAGGGCCTGAGCACACAAAAAATAATGGGCAGAGTATCTTATAGTAACAGAGAAGTAATTACAAGCTGATGGGCTGAGCACCTTCATTTAGAAGCAATGTCAAGTTGGAGAGGGAGAAGGGAAAATCCATTGCAGAAGGCAGTCTGAAGAGCAGTCTGCCTCATCTTGGCAGGAGCACAGGCTCTGAGTTTTTAGAACATTAAAACAATGATGAAATTAGGTCACAGATTCTACTAATTCAACCCTGATCAGCTTCTCCACTTCTAGTAACAATTAAATGCTTATCTCTTCCTTTCACATGCATTAAATTAATCAGCCACGAGCTAAAATTAATACAGTGCTTAGGCTTAGACCTACCACATTTTCCTTGTAGCTTGGACCTCTTCTGGTTCACTACATGTGTAGAGGACTGAGAATATCTGTGGAAAAAGCCAGTATAGTGTTTCTTACAACAAATATAACACTATAGTACTCAATTGTGCCACTTCAGTGAGTGGTCACTAGAGGAGGGGAGATATTTGGGTACAATATTCAGCTAGGGAAATTGTGATCATGTATCTTTCAGCAGTGCTTATGTATTAAGCTGGGTGCTATCCATCTGGAACTAATATATGCACTCCGGGATGCTTTAAGGATTAATTTGCTTCCAGAATCCACTGTGCACAGCTATGAAGATCTGTACATAAAGAATAGTTAGTAAATTGTTTTCTTGGTGAAGCACCTTGATGCTTCAAAACTTTAAAACACCAACATGTTTTGAATCATTTTGTTAATTTTAAATTACAATATTTGTTATCGTTCTTTGCCATCCTTTTCTTAAAGAAGAGCCCACACTAGAAATTCAGGGGGTGGAGTGCTGCAATTAAATGTATCAAAATACTGTTGTGACATCCAAGCCTGGAAGCTGTAGGTCGGAGCACAGACCTTCTGCAGAGATAAGCGTGGAACTCAAAAGTAGAGCCAAAAGAAGCCATATCTAAAAAGGCCCACCATTTTATTTATTGTGTCTTTACACTGCACACAGACTTCTGCCACGTGTCTGAGTCAAGCTGGAATTTTCCTTGCCCCAGGACACAGCCTCTTCTTAGTGTAGTCTATCTCATTTGAAATGTTTTTGAAAAGTCTTCAGACTACCTACATTCTTATGCATCTCAGGAAGAAACCTACTATAACATGGAATGCTATAAAATTAATGACAAAGATAAAAATACGTGCTACAAGTGTTGAAGTGTATGACTTAGGAGTGTGGCTTAAGGAAGATTACCCAGCTTTGTCTGCCTGGGTAGACAAACTTCAATTTTTTGTGCCTTACAACTTCTGTAAAGGTATAGTTTTGCTTAGTGCTTTTTCCTAATTGGAAAGAACGTTACTACGTCCTTCAACAGCCTGTTGCTTTTTGTGCTCCCAGGCCAGGGAAGCAGTGACTTACAGCTGTGAAATACAGAGTAAAGCTGCTGTAACTGCTGTTTGAATGAGAGAGAACTTGGCCTTTGAGTTTTCCAGGGAAGAAAAAAGTGTCACAAATGCTGTTTTCCATGTGAAACTTATACAGGTCTGTTGGAAGTGCTCGCTGAAGTGTTGATTTGTGAGCAATGGACCAAGTTGGGTTTGAGAATAAGAGAAATTCCAAATGCAGAGTAGAGGGTTGGAGGGTGTCAGTTGAGGTTTGACACAAACCCATGTGTGTTAGTGGTACCCTGTCAGCCATCATTGGACAAGAACAAGGACTTTGCTGATAGGCGGGGGTGATAGATGGCCCCAGGGAGTACATGTAGCAGAAGTAATGTGATATAGGGTGCACATTGCAAGCAATTGCAGTTTGAATAAGTTGTAAAGGGAACGAGGTAGGGGACTGAAAAGCAGCTTTATTAATTCCCTGAAGTTATGTTCACAGCAGTTTAAAAAAGTTTATGTATTGTGTGAATTGCAATCGTGGTGACAAATGCCAGTGCCCAGAGAGTTTGTCATCACAGCCTCTCTAGCAGGCAGTGCTTTACCAGAACAATTCAAAGCAATCATCCGCATATATTCAAAGTAAAAGGAATGAGGAAGATGAAGCATAAAACTCTGGACAAGGACAAACTTTGTAATAAATCCTGCCTCAGGTTTTCTTATTTTGTTCTTTGGCTTTCCTGTCTCACGAAACAAACATTCCTGTTGCTATCTGTCCCACCTTGTGCTATGATATGGTTATTTAATTCCAACTAAGCTGAATGAACAGGGTAAAAAGCTGTGGGAAAAGCTTACTGACAAAATACTGGTCCAAATCAGTGTTACAAATTCAGGTGGAGCAACAGGGGAGGCACCAATGGGTGAGTAAAACAGTAATGACGGCTTTGCACCATCTTTGTGCCTTCAGGTTTTGAAACATCTTGGTGGAGGGGTGGCAAGACTACCTTGTGTAACTTTGATCTAGGTGGTCTGCTGATCGTGGTTCGACCCAGCAGCTAAGTCCTCTCTTTTCATCTGCACCTGCTTTGGTGAATCATCTGCTACAGCTTGTGAGAGGGCAGCAGAGCAACACATGCATTATTTATGTCTCCCAGGTTCTGTGTTGTGGGAAGTCCATAGCAGGGGTATGGTAAAGACTATCAAAACATTCTGCAAAGTATATTTTTGACAAATTTCTTTAATGAAATTCAATTTCTTTAAAGGGGAGATGAGTGAACTGGAAAAGAATTCTATTAGCAGTTTAAATTTAAATGCTTAATTTTTTCCCTAGTAGTAGCTTGCAAAGCCACTTGATATATTTCAGTGATCAAAGTATTTCTCTGGAGTTTTGACATTTCTCAAAATTTCAAACAATAAAATAAAGGCAGAAAAATCACTGTCTTTATTACAAGGTCTGCTCTAAAGCAGACAGAAAAATCTGCCCTTTTCTTTGGCAGATCTTTGATCTTTGGGCAGATCTGTGATTTCATAGGATCATAAAATAGCTCAGGTTGGAAGGGACCTTGCAAGATCATCTGGTCTTTGTTAGGCTTTTTCCTTCCCCAGATTAATGCCCACCACCAGTGCTAAGCGTACCATGACTAGTAGTTAAATATTTCAAAGGAGATACTTTTTACTTTTAATCCTTACAAATCCAGTGGTACTTATTCTGGAAGTCCTGAAGTTTTCACTCCAGAGTTTTAATTTCCAACTCAGGTGATTCAATTGCTGTTCTGCATTTCCGCTACTGTTTCAACTGATAACCATTCAGTCTGTACATCTGTTTTAAATAATCTGCTGTGTGCATTTAGGCAGCGTCTTCTTGTAAGAAAAGTAGCTGCATGTCAGGGATGGGCACAGATTTAATAGTTTGAAAATAAGATGCTTGGAGATCCCTGGCATGAGAGTTGATAGGTAAACACAGTGCTGTGTAATTATTGTTTAGTAGCAAAAATCTTATTAAGTTTATTTAAGTTTAGACTTAGATAATCTCAAGATTTGTTTCTCTGTTTCCTGACCTTTTGTTTACTTTTTTGGCATCCTAAATAGTTATACTTGCAAAGAATGTGGCTGAGAACCTTTAATGATACATTATTTGATTTGTAAAATAGTATAGTAACATTTATATGGAATCCAGGTTTTTTTTCTTGCTTTCTAAAGGGAGAAGCTGAGGAACTAACTCCTTTATCTTCCTTTTTTTTCCTTTCCCAATCAGCTTCTAGGAGTCACTGCACAAAGTATACCTGGGGCAGACACTGAGGTCTGTTTTCATACCAACACAGGAAGATTTTTCTCTGTTTAATAATAATTTCTGTCTTGGCATGGACAGACTATATCTGAATTTATCCTCTGTAAAAGAGATATGGCAATAGCTACCTTATGGGGGTATTTATATTTGTTATTATGTATTGTTTCCACAACACTACAAGTGTTTAATCTGCTTTTCTTGCAAATAGAAAACACAATCAGTGACTTGAATAGTTGTCATTGAGCCGACATACAGACAAATCTGCTGATATGACTTACAGAAAAGATACCTTACTTGTTTTCAATGAGATTAAGCAGTATGTGTGTTTATAAAGCTTAATTTTTACCATTTATAAAGAAATTGGTGTGGATTTCTGAGGGGTGGACTCGGACATTGCCCCCTGGCACTGTGCAGAACTAGAGCTGCTGGCACAGTGACTGTAGGGCTCTCACAGCTCATTTTTGTAGCCCTGCAGTGAGAGGTCTGGCTGCCACCTCACAGAGACACCACTGCTGTAAGATACCGTTTGCAGTAGCACACTGGGTGCATGGCCATGGGGTTGTGACATTAAGTTAGAAAACACTGAGTAACACTTTATGCTTGAAAATGGTTTGCAAGGCCTCTGAGATTCTTGACCACAGATGCTACAGAGAGGAGCAATGTTGTTCTACTGGTGGATCTGTTCTGGTGGTGTCACCCCCTGAAGAAGCCATCTCAGGTCCTGCAGCATAAGACAAGGAGGCACTGCAATTAAGGCAGCTTTATGTGCGGTCGACATGCAGAGGACAAACCAGCAGCCGTGGCATTAATGGAGAACAAGTTCATTCAGATTAAAAAAAGTTAATGATCACTTTGAAACACTGGGAGCCTGTGAGGGACCACCTGCCTGGAATAAGCATTTACCATATGGTGCCTTTGGAAGCTAATATTGATTCTCATTATTTTAAACGATTACAAACATTGCAGGTGTTTTGTAATAATCTCTATTGTCTAATTAGAACACTCTCAGAACTGGCTTGTTCTGCCTGCTAACGAATATTGATTTGAACAGCTGAGTTTGCCTTGTATGAGTGATGGGAATGTGCTAGCTGACACTTTGTAGTCTCTTTTGCTGAGTAATTAATCTAGGAAGAAGAGGCTAGAGCTGGGTGAGTAGGTATCCTGATTCACCTAGAGGTGTGATCAGCGTTGCCAGGAGGACCTACAAATTGCACCAGAATTTTCCATTGCATTGACATAGTTATAAAATTGTTGTTGTTGTTGTTTTTTCTTTTTTCCTTTTTTTTTTCCCCCCATAATGGGCCTTTTGGGGATTCAAAAAAAAAGAAAAAAAAATCAGAGAAAATAATTGCAGAAAAGCTAACCTATCATAGAAATATTTATATAGTAATGGGATATTTCAGTTTGCACATTTCTGCCATTGCAGACATAGAGTTATTATTTTTGTCATTGCTGATGCACAGTCATTTCTTGCAAAGTACTGGAGAAACTTCATGACCAGATAGCTCTGGTGAAGGCCACTAACAGAAGTAATGAAAGTGCCTTTCTTCCCCTCTCCTTTATAGTTGTTACTACTTCTGACAACATGGATACATAGACTAAAAGAAAGGCTTAAAGGCCATTGGAGAAACTGGACTTTTTTGTGTGTGTGAAATTTCAGTGGGTAAACGTGAGATACATGTTGGAGTAATCTGAAGAGATTTCTTTATCTGTTTTCCTAATGGACAGTTTCCTTTCAGAAATAAATTCATGCCTGAATTTATAGCAGGGAGAAAATTCATGTATTGTGAGGTCTTGGCCTCTCTAGTTCATAAGGAGTTAGAAATTGTCGTGGGTTAAACGCCACCCCGCCCCCCATCCCCCCGGGGCCAGGGGCTTGAAATGGTTGGTCCCAACTGAGTTTCTGGTCAGGGGACCAATCGCAGCTGTTTTTTCACTCCTGTGAAATTAGATATTACAACAGCCAGAAGTTGTTGGCAGTGAGTGTGAGAGTATCTGAGACAGAGAAGCCGAGGGGTGGCCAGGGGCCCTGAACCCGGGGAGCCCCTGGGGCCCCACAGCCCTGGCTTGGCCGGGGCTGGAGTCAGCGTGTAGGAGTGTGTGTGTTGTGAGGGAGAGACTCACAACCATGAGGTGAGAGGGGAGAGGCCTCCTACCCCTTACGGGGACC
This sequence comes from Lepidothrix coronata, assembly GCF_001604755.1. Taxonomy (NCBI): domain Eukaryota; kingdom Metazoa; phylum Chordata; class Aves; order Passeriformes; family Pipridae; genus Lepidothrix; species Lepidothrix coronata. The sequence goes on from NW_016690372.1 coordinate 995,132, forward strand.
AGGCCCTCTTCCCTCCCCCAGCTAGGCTGCGGGGCTTGGGACAGTTTATAACTGGACTGAGTACCCGTGGCCAAGGCTAGGGAGCTCTTTTTCTTCCCCATTGCCTGGGGAGGCGGTGGCGTGGACTTGGGGCTCGGTACTGGAATGGAGCCAAGAGATGGGCTGGAGTGGTCCACTTGCCTGGAGAAGCAGCTGCAATTCGTGCAGGAGCTGGAAGAACTCCAGGCAGAAATTGGAGACAGGCCAAAGGGGCTCGGAAGAGGCTCCATGCGAGGTTTGGGCGGGAGCAGCCGAAAAACCAGGTTTGGGTGGGAGCAGCCGAAAAACTGAAAGCTGAAGCTGCAGCAGCTAAAACAGAGAGGAAGCCAAACTGGCAGGCTTTTTCTGGCTCAGGATGAGACCTCAGCAGGAGTTGAGGGCTGGTGCGGGTGTAATCCCTTCCTTGATACCCCAACAAGAGAGAGACTTTTCACTATTGCCCTGAAGACTTCTCCTGAGCTGATGTGGGAGGGTCCAAGGGATGGTAGGGATTGTGTTAATATTGTGTATATAATTGCTTTTTAGTTTCTATAGTATTTATTGTATATAGTAATAAATTGTATATAATTCCCTTCCCCCATATTGAGTTGTGCCTGTCTGAAAATTTCTCTTTGGTGTTGAAGCAAATTATGGGGGGACCTTGGAGATTGGATTTTTGGGGTAAAACCCCCACAGAAATGCAGCTTTCTTACATCTTAAAAAGATTTCTGATAAAGGTAGATGTAGATGACTATTGGTGTTTGTGGGCTCCTGAAACTTCAGCATGAAAATTCAAGCCTAAATATCAGGGATGAGTAGATATGGAGGCATCTAAAAGATAAAGAGGTTAGGGACATCATTTGACCTTTCTTTCTCTACAGGTTTATGTATTTCACAGATTATTACACTATGAGAAAGCAGTGCAGACTGTTGAGTTGTTGATTTTTGAGGTCTTGGAGTGTAATGGACACATATTCTCTCCCACACCTTCTTTGAGAGGCTCATTTTCACAGCTTGATAGAAACATTCACCAAAAAATGATTGATGTTCATATTTTCAGAGCTGCCAAGTGTTGTTCATATGCCTATTATGATACATGCATTTTTGATGGGTCTTTCACGGTTTTCTCTGTGTCAGAAAAGATGTCAAGACAAAAAATGAGTGAGATACTGTTCCATAAATTAGCACATTATCAAGGGTTTGGGGTATTGTCCAGTCTCATCTATACCGCTTTTCTCATCTGATTTTAGTAACCATTTCTGAGTTCCTGGTAAGTATCATCATATTTATGGTGGAGTACGTATTTCATAGGGAAAAACTAAGTGCAAGGCTGCATAATATCAGGTGAAGCAGACTGAGGAAGAGAATCTTGTTCTCTGATAAAAACTGATCAGCAGTTCACTTACTTTACCAGTTTCCTTCTCAGGGAAGGAAAGCCTGGTGTACTCGGACATCTAATGTCTCTAGCTGTTAGACAGAAGGGAGCACTGACACCCAAGTCACTCAGGGCTGACTTGCTAAAACCAGTTAAAGAGTTGGGGTCCTGGCATCAATTGCTGATGTTTCCCGTGTTTTACACATTTCAACAGTAACTGAAGCAGTTGTAGAGAAAGAGGGATGAAAATCTCGAAGGTGTGTGTTTAAATCTAGTAGTGGCACCTGATAAGGGAGAAAAGGAAATCACGGTTTCCTTTTTGGTTAATGTAAATCCTTATTTTTGGTTGTACTTTTAGTGGTTTTCTTTTCATTAATGGAGTGGATTTAGGCAGTTGGTTAGAGGGAGTTTGAAGGACCTGAAGAATGAGGAAGATTTTCTTAGTCCTAGAGAGCAGAACAACATGCCTCAGCTCCGAAAAGGTTGAATCTCAGTTTGATAAACTTACCTTTCTGAACAAGCAGCCTTATTCCCCAGGTGCATGATGTTGGCATATCTAACAGACCAGAGGCTGCAGGACATTGCAAACATGTTATGATGCCACCCATCTCCAGGCAATTGTTTCAGTCCAGACTATCTCAATAGGAAATAGAGGATGATTCTCGCTAATGGATGTTTGGTGACATCCTTTAGGTTAGTGATCAGTTTGCAGGGCTTCAGTTCTTGTTTTTGAGCTGCAAATTCGTTAAGTTTTTTCAAGCTGCTGGGCAAACCCAGCAGAAGGGTCAAGATGAGCCTGAGAAAATACTGAACTGTTCATGTTTTTCTGAAATTAAATCACTTTTGCTCCAAGTATTTTAAAGAATTTTGGAAGGATGGAATGTATGTGAAACTGTCTTTGTTGCTACTGTACCATTTAATTTACTTCCTTGTCTGAATATTCATATTTTTAAATTTTAACCTTATAGTTACATCCAGCTTGTTAGCAAAATAATTATTTCATTCACATAATGAATCTTAATATTGTGTAGGGAGCCACACAAAACTTAATATCTATATTGCTCTGGGAGTTTTGTGTTGTATCTTCTGCCTCTTATTGCAGGAAGGATGAAAAATTCTGTTGTTCTGAAAGAGGAATGAACAACCAAATCAGAACTTCAGTTTGAAATTTAGTTCAGACTTGTACCAAGGTTGGGAAAGTATAAATGCTTTTCTTGTATTATCCTGAGTTTCTGCATGCATGGATCCTAGCCAAAAAGGCTTTTAATATGGTATTTTTTAATTGAATTGATGCAGCAAGTTCAGGGAATTTCCTCTCTATTTTAATCAAGTCTGTTCTCAAGAAATTCCCAGCCTGATTTTTGCACAGTGTGGAGGATTTCAGCTGAACAGGTGGAAAAAAATTATTTCTTCTTCTCTCTTACTCGTTGCTTCAAAAGTGTCAGTCTTGTTTCAGAACAGGGAAATTGATAAAACTTACACTTGATTATTCCCCCATTGTTTTAATGACTGTCATGTTTCTCCTGTTAATTAAAAGCACTGTAGTTGAAAGCTTTAAATATGACTCTATCCTGAAGTTCTAAAAATATCTACTTATCAAAATTGGCAGTAGAGTGCTACTTAAGATATATGTGAAATTTTGCAGGTGAAAAAGTTGGGCAGTGTTTAAACTCTAGACTGGCATTGAGAATATGTCTGATAGAGCCAGGGACTTCTGTTATTTTCTCTTGGGTGTGAGGGTGATGCTAGTTTTTTCTTGTTTTGGGAGGTGGAGCAAAGGACAGTGAAAAAGTATAGGTATACCTAAAAGGGAAAATGTGAAAGAGCTAGATTTTCTTCTGTTTGGTAGTTTCCATTGGAAAAAATCTGATATGATATGTATATTTTTAGCTTTTACTCAGGGTTTGAAACCCTGAAAGCTAAGAGCCCAGATGGTTGAGAGCACTTTTTAAGCTGCTCTTTGGAGTTAGATGAAAATCCATGCAAGGCACTTTGAGCTGATGGCTTTACAGAGGCAAAGGCAAATCCTGCTCTGTGGCCTGGACAGGAATCACTGCAAGGTGAAGCTGACAGTGACTCTTCTGATGGGAAATCCTAAGATCATAAAACCTGGCGTAGAAGTCCACCGTTTTTGTATTCCTATATGCCAGACAAGAGGGATGGAAACAACAGTTTTTGCCATGGATTATGGTTTTATTTAAAAACTGTATAAGAAATGTGAGAAATGTGGGAAAAATGATTGCCCACTGGCCACCACTTTCATTGCTGCAAGGCAAAACCTGACTGTGAAAGGGACTGGCACTGAAATATGCAGCTTTTCTCACAATAGCACTGCTTAGGAGTATACTCTTGCCCAGGATAACATGTAAATGTAGGACAGCACACTGATGCTGTTGTTCGTGGGTGTGTAATATACTTCCATGTGGCTTTGGCTTCTGGGACACAATTATCCTCCTCTCCTTGTCAGCCTCTTTCATTTTCCTTTCTCTTCTTTTGTTATTTAACTAAAAACTAGAACAAAATGTCTGTAAAAATAAGCTCCCGATTGGAAAAAGCTGTCAATTAATGCTTCTCATAGGTATCCCCTAAATCTCAAGTTAGGGGAGCCCTGCGTGTCTTGGCTCAGATTAGTTTTCAGTTCTGGACATTTGATAAAACCCTGTCATGATGTTTGTTGTGGTGTCAGACCTTGCTGTGGAAGAATGTGTTTGAATTTTATTCGAAGAAGAAAGTGATGAATGGCCTTATTTTGGGTAAATATTTTGGCAGAAATTGGGCTTTGATGGAGCAGGGCTGTTGAAGACAGGTCCTACCAGATGTGCCAGGGCCATGTGAGGACTCCCAACATGGGCATAGGGGCCTGCCTGCCCTGACAGCGTGGCAGGGGGCAAGCTTGGCTCCACACATCTGTGGCTCCATTTCAGCGCTGCTTTGATAGACAAAGACTTCTACAAAACACTCAGCTGAAAGGGGGAAATTAGTGTCACAGGGACTGTTTTCTTTATGGGAAAAGACTCGGTTGGATGGAGCAGCCAATAAAGATGTTAATGTATTTTCTCAGTGCATAACCCACATATTCCAGGTCCCTGGATGGGGTCTTTATTTCTCAGGTGAATGACTGAGGAACGCTTAACTCATAGCTTCCAGGGTGTTGAGAAAGTGCAAGGTTTTCTGGAAGGTGAGATGTTTCATTTTTAAAATCTCATGTTAACTTTTTAGGATATTAGTCCGGCTGGGTGAATAGAAAGGCATTACTTTCACAGACAGGAAGATTTTCCCCTGCCTGAGCTGTTGGGCCTATGGACATAGCACTCAGGTATATCACTGTCAAGGGACATTTGCCATTGTAACTTGTCCATCATTACTTTGACCTTGATATTCAACCTTTTTTTTTTATTATGTTGTTATTACTATTATTTTTATGTGAATTAGGCACTGGGAACTGTTCTGTGATGGACAGAACTGGAGATAGATTAAAATCTCTCTGTGTAGACCTGACTTGAAGTGTAGCCTCCATTCTCTGATGACTGCATCCTTTTCATTCTGTGAGGAGCAGAAGTTCCATCACTATTGCTGAGTGCACAATGATGTCTAAATTCTACAGGTATTACGTATGCAGTGCTTATTACTGGAGAATATGAAATGTCAGCTTGTAGTTTTCCCCTGCCTTCTCTATGTACTCACTATATATGTTGCAAGTGATTTCTAAAAATCCTGGAACTGCCAGCCTGTAATGAAGTCATTGCAACTGGTGTGCTCTGGTACACTCAGCACAGGTGTCTGGGAAGATTCTTATGAGATGGCAAAGGACTGTTCAATACACACATTTCTGTGCCTGTAGTTAAAGCTGTAGAAAATGTCTTAGATGAGGGTTGAGAGTCAAGAGTGGAGGTGTGTCTAGTTAAGAATACCAAGTGACCCAACCCATATTGGGTTGTCCCAGCATCCTGAAAAAAATTGTGTAATAGCTCAGTGATGTGTTGCCTAGATCGACTCTTGCTGTGAGGCAGATCTTAAGACAACTGGTGAGCGACCCAAACTGTCTGGAGCAGGCACACATCACTGAAGGGGCCTACTGGAGATGTGAAAAGGTATTGTCTTCCTTTTTGGCTGATTTGTAGTATGAGAGGGCAACCATAGACTGGGACTTGTAGGAGGTTAGGTTTGGGGTTTATAAGTCTCTTAGCTAAGGGATTCAAAGAGTTCTCCCAGACTTAAGATGAGTTTTGGAGCTTGTAGGGTTGTGTTGGGGGGGACATTGGTACTGGGGTTCTGTTTTGTCTTTCAGAGTTCCTCAGGGTGGGCACTGCAGGTGTGTTGGAGCTCCGAATGCACTAATAAGCCTTAGTAGCCCTAATAAGCCACACCTGTGGGCCCAGGAGCTCTCTTTGAGCTCAACACTGGGGTTTCAGTCTTTGTCTGAGCTATGATGGAGAAGGGCTACAGATCTTTGGTTCAGCTACAGCAGTGCCAGTGCCTAGTCACAGAGATGTGTGATTTGGACCTCAGCTTGTGGTTTTTGACTGCCTGGCTTGATTTTTGGCCCAACTTCATCACCATGCCTGGCAATTGCAAGACCTCACCCTAGTTCTGACATGTGGAATGACTTCTCAATTTGTCTCTGGAACTGCCTTGTCATCATGATACTACCTTACGATCTGGACTCTTGATTGGATATGGCTGTCATCTCCAGGTTTGTCTTGTGTACTGTGGGACAGGCCGTAGCCAGTAAGGCTCTGATCCTGCTGGTCACGTTATTTCTCTCAGTTCCCATTCCTGAGGGAATGGCTGTTCTGCAGTGCTCCCTGACACTGAGTTAGAATTGACCGGAATCTTTGGTTTACTGTTAAAATTGTTATCTCTAGAATTTCCTGGGATAAGGTTGCAGTTGTGATTCATAAAAGGTAGGATTTAGGGTTGAGACCTATAAGGCTGTCCTGAGCCAAATGAAGTTGGTAATCTACAGGTTTTTGGAGCTGCAAGTAGCATTACAGACTGTTGAAATGCCCAGGCTAGAGTGAGGAAAGTGCTCTGGAGTGCCTTATCTTCTCCCTTCCCAAAATGGCTGTTTTGAGATTTTGGTCTGAAGGGTTTCAGGGTAGAATTGGTTGCCTGCGTTGATTATTTCAGTATTTCTAGATTTGGGACCCCAGGACAAATCTTAAGGAAAATATTAGGAGCATAGAAGTCCACAGCCAGGCTACCTGCCAGGCTTTTTTTTTTTTTTTTTAATGATTTAAATTCTGGATTTAAGCTTGATTTAAGCTGGATTTAAGTTTGAGGCCCGGAAGCGTTGTTAGACTACCTAGGTCAGTTACGTTCACATTTTCTATCATATGTACCTAAGGAGAGAGATCTTGACTCTTGAACTCTTTTCTTGCTGCTCTAGTTATCTAATAAGGAATGAAACTAGGGAACTGAAGTATAGCTTTAATTTGGCTATGAGTTTGCTATTTAACCATAAGTTGCCCGTCTCAAACTTTTGTGAATTCCCTCTCTCTAGACAGGTAACTAGAGGGGTGGTAGATGTGTTACTGTTGTTTTTATACTTCACCTTTGTCTAGTGAGATGGAAATTATTGTGGACAGCTCTAAGAGTTACTGGGCTATATGTAAGAAAGGAATAAAGTACTAGTAAGGAACTGGTAATATTGCTGGTGTATTGCTATGGAGACCTTTTGTCTAAGAATCTGATTATAATAAACTGACTTATTTTATGGTACTGGATGGGGACCAGACTTGAACTGGCAAATACATTATAAAAAGGATAAGTAAAATATAACTGGCTGCTGAGTTGATAGTCCAAGGTCCGAATTTCTTATCTACTTGAGCATCCATCTTATTGTTTGAGCCTCCGTGGAGCAAAAGAGATCTGTCTGAGCTGGGCAGAGTTAGGGTGGGAGGACAAGCAAGCTGAATTTGGCCTGTCCACAACAGCTTCAACTGTTTCCTTCCTACCATCAGTGTGTTTGGTCCTCATGCTGTTTGCAGTACTTGAACATCTATCTGTACGTATGCAATCTCCCAGGGAAACCACGGAGATGGTCTCTTTTACTGTTATGGAGACTGAAAGCACATCAAATGTATCACTGGCCTCTGCTCATTTAATGGGGGGCAGTGGCCACTTTTCATCCATTTCTTATGTACATTGATGGATGAGAGAGTTTGGTTGAGGAACAGAAAGGTCTAATCCCAAGTTTTCCCCAGATCTCCCATCTACAGGGACAAGTGTAGATATAACTTGTGTCATGAATGAAATTAATACGATGCGTATCTCCTAATTCTTGATTTTCATTTTTTGTTCTGTACTATTATCTCTTTGTGTACAGGCACAGTAACTGTACAACCTGTGTGACTCTCTGCAATTAGACATAATTATGGATGAGCATTCAGTGTGTTAAAAAAAGTGTTGTGTATAAATCTCCATTGCTTAACTACAGATATAGTTTATATAGATAAATTCTTAGACCACAGTTCAGTTACTGTAGAATTACTGTTCATCTCTACCTATATTCCTTTAACAGTTCTTTCCCTCCAGTCTATTCTGTGGTCTTTCTAGAACTGACTTGGTTCACAATCTTGGACAAGCAGCAGCAATGTTTTCCCCAGTAAAAACAACTTCATTGTTTCCTGAGTGGGATTTGTGGGTAATCAGTGTGAAGGGAGAGCAGACAAGGACTTACTTTTTATATTTTTCAGAAATGTTGGCTCTCTGAATGGCCAATGTGAGCGGACTATGTGTTGCCTGAATAGGAAATTCATCAGTGAAATTCTTTTTCAGAGAGGGACAAAATGATTTGATTACTTTTTAATGCACAGAATAAGATAACAAGAACAGTTAATGGAGAAGGAGCATACATTGCGTTTCCTCTTGGAAGATCACTCAAGATAAATCCTATTCATTTGACAATCCAGTTTTGAAAGAATTGCAGTGCAAGAGAATGTGAGACAAAATGTGCAGGAATCTGAAAATGCGATAGTCCTTAATTCCTGCAGAACTGGCTGAATAGGACTGATAAGAGAAGGGAAGGAACTACCTACCTATATTGCCTTGCCTATGTGAAGACTAAAGAAAGCAAGCTAGCTGTCCTTGATAGAATCAAGATTGACAGCTTGCAGAGACAGGATGATGTTTGTTGGTTAATGTTTGTAGCTTAACAAAATTAAATAGATTTTTGAAATATGCCTGCATTTAAAGTTTGGTTTTACTTTCTTTGGTTGTTTTTGTTAATTCTAAATAAAATGGAATTAATCAGTGAAAATTTTTAAAGTGGTGACAGCTGTAGAAGGTTTGCAGCAGGGAATATAAAGCTGGAAGGACATCCCTGAGCATTTGTCTTCTTCCAGCCACTTGTAATTCAGTCATGGATGAAGGTCAGAGGGTTTGGGATTTTTAACTTGATTTTTAAACATGGTAGTCTTGGGTCAGGAAAATGGGCATGGAAATCTCCTGAGAAGCATGTTTGAGAGTTTCATAGGCAGATTTTTCAGGAAAGTTACCTGATTAAAGAGGAAAGAAGAGTGCCTAGATTCCTTCATTTCCATCACCACACTGAATTAAAATTTAGTTTCCTAGTCATAAGGTCTTAGTGCACTTCTCAGTCTTTGAGTTAGGCATCAGGTTACAGAGAAGGATGGTAGAGTGAGCCTGGTATAAACAAGTAGGAAAAGTTGTGAAGAAGGACTTAGTGAAGTAGCTAGAGATAGATTTAGAAATGAAAAAAGGAGAAAATGGTGGACAGAAAAGGAGAAATGAAGTGGTAAGGTGAAAGAATAAAAAAGACACAACAAGTGCACGGAGAGATGTACTGTATTATATTGCAGCAAAGAAAAGTCAGAATGTAAAGACAGATGTAAAACAAAGGAGGAGTAGTTGTATATTTACTAACTAGCAAGTTAAATGATGTTATGGTTGTTATGTGTTACAATGATGTTACAATGGTTATAGTTTGTTTCACTTTAATTAGAAGAATGTCTTGAGGTGAGTAGGGGTATGGCTTGTCACATAGTAATTACTCTGAACTAGTAGATGCTCTTGGCCCTGGATTATGGGAACAGGAGAGGAGGTCTCTTGGCTGTTCTACACCTTCAGGGCAAAGCAATTCAATGAGTTCAAAGGGCCTGTGCATGTCACTGGCCTTTCTGGAGGTGGGAATCCAAAGCCTAGGAAGAGTGAAGACAGCTGTTACAAGTAGCTGCAAACCTACATCTTCATTGTGATGTGACCAGTCGAGCTTCTTTGGGTCTTTTTTTTTTTGTGTAGCGACCAAGAAATCACACTTCCAGTCTCAGTTGCTGGATTACATGGATAATTAGTACCTCTAAGATTCAGGGCTAATGTGGTTCAAATCAGAAATAAAAAAATAAGGTATTTTGATAACAGTAAAACTTTAAATATTGCACTTAGCAACTTGCCTACTGTCCTAACCAGCTATGGCAGGGTTAGGAGCAGAGCACAGAAATCCCAACTCCTTTTACTTTGTTTTGGCTGCTGCACACATTTTGATTCACTTGCATTATTCCAAGAGAGAAAGTCTTGTGACCAACAGATATTGGGGATGTTGATGGACTTTGTATGTCTGCAACCTTTACATAACTATCCTCAAAAATGGAAGGTTTGTACAGTTTTTTTGTGATAAAGTATGCAGACAACCCCCTTCCCCCCTCGTCATGGTCTTTTGGGATCAAAAAGAAAAATTAGTTGAGTGGGAGAGAATACAGTCACATTCTGGTCAAAAATAATAGCACTGTAAGCTAACAAATATTTAGATTCTGTAACTTTGACTATTCCAGTTGCCATAACAACACACCGAGGGTGTGCCATATTTAACTTCACATACTTTTAAAGAACTCTGAGCCATGACCAGAAAATTTCATCAGGATTAATAGCAAATAAAACAGAGAACACACAGTTATTAGTTTGCTACAGCTTATGTAAAACCTAAGAAATGCAGGGTATATGTTTTGTGCTCAGGTGGAAGTAACAGGAAAACCACCTCATTTGTGGTAACCTTGTCTCCCTGTCCTGGTTAACTGGGGAAAAATGCATCTGCCTGGGTGACTTTTGGATTTCATCCCACTGTGAAATTCTGCCGATTCGAATTTAGAGCCTGTGAGTAGAACCTCCAGCCATCCTGCCAGCTGGACCAGAAAGAAAGCTTTATGTGCTGGCTCTTGGGTTGGAAGGATAACATCATAACCACTGAGGAGAGGTAGAACATCTTAGAAGAACAGCAGTCTAGACATTGTGTGTCTCCTACCCTGAATGCAGAATTTCTGCTTTTGGGTTAGAAAAACTGTCTTGTTTCTAATCTTATGTGGATTGTTTTAACTCAGTCTGCCTTGATTTCACCAGCTGAAAATTTAGCTGGTGTTTTTCTAGATATTCTCTCAGAGATGCTGACCTTACAAACACTACCTGAAAAGAACCAAAAAATGATTCTTACCTGTGTCTGCAGCCTTGCTGAAGGGGCCATTTTCAGAAGAAAATGTGACTCATGTGACCAGTGGTTGAACTTACAGTGATTCATTTTAGGTCAGCACTGCTGGCCTTCCCACTGCTGACCACTGTAGCAGAAAGAGCTGCTGCAGAGAAGCATATCCCACAATCTGAAATTGCCTCCCTGTCTCCTCACTGCCAAAAGATGCTATCATCAGCTGCCAAAGCATAGTTGGCTTCCTCTCAGTTTCTTTGATGGACTTGCTTAGTGTCAGTTTAGAATTCTGTGGAAAATATTTGGACAGCACAAAGGAGTGGATTTTATATCAAAATAAATAACACAGAACAGCTATTTTGTCATCTGTATGTGTCGTCTCCCTTTATTTTTTAATATTCAAAAGAAATTAATTTCTTCTCAAAACTTCTGTGGCATGTTAAATCACATTTTTAGTGTGGTGACATTTAGAATTTTCTATCCTCAGAAGCAGCGTGCTTATTTTGAAGTTTTCTTGAGGTTTTAAATTTTGTTCTGAAGTTTATAGGTAAATGTAACTACTCTGAATTTTTATTTAATTTCTTTCAGAAATAAATATATTTAAATTTGCATAGCTTAAATCATAATGCAATCAACATTGTGAGAAGTGAAGCAAGAGTTGATTAAGACCATTTTGTTTATTGTTAAAGTGAATTCAGTGCCCATTACCATCATTAACTTGACTTGACTTTGGGCTGGACTCTTATTACACACAGAGAAAAGTCTTTAGATACTGTACTTCTTCCTATATCCAAGTAATCTGACAGCTAAGATTAGCAAGGACGGATCTATTTTGACCTATTATGCAGTGGTCTGAGAGTTGTTTCCCACCTTAGCAATAAAAAGCACAGCATATTATGAATAAATTTTCGCAGTCAGTGTTGCTGTTCTCAGTGTTGTAGATTTCTTATACTTGTTGGTTCACTGATCTGGCACTTCCTATTATGCAACATTTTAATATAAATATTTTGCAAATTGAGACTATTTGCATTTTGGTCTGTCTTGGTCTGAAGACCATATTAAGGTATGCAGACAGCCCACTGAAATGTTTTAAATGAAGAATACGTAGCCATACAGTATATCACCTATGTAGTTCTCCAAATGCGGTATGAATCCTGGATTTTTTTTTTTTTTTTGTTACTTTTTTGGACAAGCTAAAACATTAGGGATAGGGTGAACACTTTTAATCACAAAAACTATTACTGATCATGTTGAATTTCGGCATTTCGTTCATAATCCAGACAGCACTTTTATCAGATCATTTGCCTGCCTATTTTTTTCCCCTGCTCAGTTTCAGAAATAAATGGTATCTCCAGTTGAATTGATAAGGGATAGGATTGTTGGGGAAAGGAACTCAGTTCCAGTCCTACAGGAATAATATTTCCTGCTCTTATTTTGCATGTGTCAGTGAGTCAGATGTATTCCTGACACAAGGAAACTGTTAATGGTGAGAATGCTGTTGTAAAGGAGTGCTAAGGTTCTGCTGCCTTGCTGCCTCTGGCTTGTCTAGTGCCCACTGCGTTGGTTCTGCTGTGTCCCTTGTGTTCCTGAGGGTTTATGTAACAATAAACTGGTGCTAGAACAGGAGAATTTTAAACATTTTTTTGTTATGATCCAGGCATTTTAGTAAAAGTATTGTTCAGTATTGCAAGTGCAGCTGAAGGTGTCATGCCTGAATAAGAGCTCAGGGCTATACATAACCAGAATGAGAAAATAATCCATTAGGAGCAGAAAGTAGGAATTGGAAATAAACCTGACACCCACAGGGTTAATCCAGTGCTGGGGTGTATGGTATTTTGTTGGAGGTGTGGTCATACTTCTTTTGTCTTTGCCTTTTTGATGGAAACTGCATAGCTTTTTTGTTTTGGAATTGGTTAGGATGTGAATCCCACTTGAACTGGTGATGCACAAGTGAAGTTGCTGCTTTACATGCTTGTCAAGGTAAAATGAACAGAATCAGAAAAGAAACCAGTGTGGGATAGGCAGCCATGTCTTGGTAACGTGCTATTAAATGTACTGCCATGCGATTTCTTATCCCCTTCGTCCACATCTTGTTGTTGCTATCTTTGCCACAAAGTCCATGACTAATACAATTTGGTCCTTCCTTTTCTGGTACATCATCTACATTAATGCAGTTTCTGCCTCTGGTGAAATGTCAAGGCCTGATTTGCCAAGCCTCTGAGTGTGCACATGTCCAGGACTAGCTTTTCCATAGCTATTATCAGGTCAGCCTGCAGCATATTGCTGGACTTGGACTTGCCTTCTTGGGCACAAGAAGAAAGATGGTCCAATCCTATGTTTGGGTAAATAGCTTCATGGCTTTCTATTCCTTCAGTAATTCATTTTAGGGTTACATGCTTTTTGTTTTAAATTCTCAAGCTATTGCTTTCTTTAGCTAGCAGAACAGCTGCAGAGCTTTCATGTAATCTGGTCATTGTGTGAGCAAAAGCCAAACAAGATCTCTGTTTTATCTGAAACTACTTTTCTGTATTAAACAAATTTTCCTTGTACTATGGAAAATCTCTTCTGATATCAGCTGTCTTATCTTTCTTTTCCTGCCTTGTTGGTATGCAGCCCAGTATTTGCATCTGCAGATATAGAGAGACTTTAAAGATGTAGAATTTAAGAAACTATAGGATTTTGGTCACATATGTTGCCTATGTACCCCTCATTATTTGAGAGAAACAGAAGAACTGATGGATCAATAATTCCGAATAACTTTGGGAGTGGAATTAAAAATTAAGTTTTTTCCTCTTCCCCCGTGCTAAAATTATAAGAAATAGAAGACAAGGAAAAAGAAAGAGGAAAAAAGCATTTTTGAAGCAAGGTATTGCATTCTGAAACTCAAACATATGGTGGTAGTGGATTTTTGGGGTTATGACCATCATCTTGTTCTCCCTCTGTTTTCCTTTCCAACCACTGTCTATCTTCCTTTCTTTAAATGAGTCATCCTTTATCGGAAATGGAGATTTTGTTCATCTTGAATAAAAATATAATTATCCTACTTCATCCTGCCTAGATCAAAGGAGGGGATGTAAAGATCATGTTTTATATAAAACACATTAAGGAAAGAAGGGAAAGTGTTGTGGTTGCAATAAAAAGAGGTCTGTGAACCGGATGCAAGACTCTCTGCTTTTAGGGCATTCAAATCAACTGTAGTCCATCTCTTGTCTGAGGGAAATGATCAGCTCTGGGGCATTGGCAGTGGAGATACGCCGTATTTATATTCCAACCTGACCCTTGTTTAAGCACCTGGCTAGCTGTGAGGAATAGAATATGGTTTTTAAACTCTTAGAGTCCAATTTAGAACAAAACCCAAAGCAGCTCTGTGGTCACAAAATTATCTAATGCTTTTTTACTTGTAAGAAATGGATTGTGCGTATATGTGTGCACATAGGTGCTGAACGGGCTCTTCCATTTATTGGCTATTGTACAAGCTCTGGGCTGAGTTTTGTGCAGTATTGGACCTGAGGCTGACAACTGGGTGAGACCACAAGATCTGACAATGACCAGCAGCACTGACCTAGAAACACTGTTCAGAAGAAAGATATTGCTGCTCAGGACAGAGTGTTGGACTGGGAAGAGGGAGTTTGTCTTGCATCTATCATGTGAATTAGGTGACTCTTGAGACTTTTGGATGGAATCTTTCTATAATTGTATGTTATATCAAGTACCTGATTTAGAAGCTTGTTATAACCAGTGTGTTGTCTGGTTGTTTGGCTGCCTCTTTGGGTGCTGCTGAATCCTCTTACTAGTATTCACTTTTCCAAAGCAGTAGTCTTAGCCTGTGAAAGCTCTGGGATCAGTCTGATGGCTGTTGCACTCACATAAAAAATGAGGAACTGTATCTTTTCTTTCAATTACTCTGACTTTCTCTCCAAGTAACTTAGTCTTCTTGTCTCAAGCTTCCATACAGCGAGAAGATCGTAGTACTAAGATTTCTGTTAAGCAATTGTCTTGCTGATATGTATAATAATAATAATAATGGCCAGTCTTCGCGAGCGAAGATTTGGGAAAGGTCATTAACCCTTCGAGCCTGCGCAGTGGATTTTTTAGGTGAGACCCAGCGTGCGCTGAACTGAGCCCACCCTTTAATCCTGAGGTTCATCTGCCGGGGCCAAGCAAACTTGGACAGTGGCAGTGAGGTCCCCAGGACGTAGGTTTGTTTAGAGTGACCTTCTCTTAGATGGATTGCCTTACAGGGCTGACGAGCTCCATCTGCCCGGGGGGCTGGGAATCAAACCCGGGTCGCAGCGGTGAGAGTGCTGCACCTTAACCACTAGACCACCAGAGGCCCTGATATGTATAAACAGTTTTACTAAATAGCGCCTCTGGATGGTGGAGGCTGCAGGGATGCATTTGGATGTGCTGCAGTTGCACAGCAAAGGAGATGAAGACTAAAGAATTCAATGACTAAGATGAGACTTGTGCCTTGTTCTGGCCTTAGATGGCTTTGATGAATTCTGGAGGACTGGATGAGTGCAAGTGTGTGCCAGTGTACCAAAACAGTAAATCCTATGTGTTGTTTTCTTTTTCTTTTTTATTTTTTTTTTACCCTGGTCCTCCCCCATATCTAGGCTTTCAGCTTCTTCTAGGAACATTTGCTCTTGCATGAATGGAATCAAGGTTATCATAGGAAAAAGTAACCACATGTCTCATTTTTCTTGGTGTTATGGTGTGACTCATTGACTTAATCTGACCACAGTGTATTGCACAAGATGGTTCTCTATGCAAAAAAGATTCCTCCCTCTGCTGTGCTGCTCAGGGGAAGACAGATGCTTTCTATTGCTGTAGATACGAACAGAAGACACATAGTAAGCCTAAGCTTGCCATTCAGCCACTTATACCTAGTCTGTATGTGGGCTTGCTGATTCTATGTCAGGCCCCCAAGCAATGGAATTTCCACAGTATTCAGTAGGATGACTTTCCATTTCAATAGGCCTTTCTGTAGCAAAGGTATGCTTATTTTGAAAGTTATTTTTAATTTTTTATTTATTTTTCTCACTGCTTGTAGGAAAACTAGTTGTGACGCAGAACCCCCCAAGTTATGTAGCTTTGTTTTGTGGAAAAGCTGGAACACAACCTGTTGGTTTTGTTACACATATAAGTAAAGCTTTACATGGTCCAAGCCTTGCAATCACAATGGAACCTCCACACTTCTGTTCTAAAATGAGTTTCCTTAAAAGCCAAAATGAAGTTAAAAAAGGACCATTATGGTATTGAAAAATTCAGTGTGTTTGATATGTAACTGGAATATACATAGCTTAAAAAAAATCCTCTGTAAAAAGAAAGTAACATGCAGACCCTTATATTGTCAAACGAAGAATGAACTACAGATGTTTGAAGCCTTCTTGAGGTTTTTTTATGTATGTCAGACATGATGACATGCAAATAAGATGTTTTAAATAGAAGTTTTAGGAGACTTTGAATGGGTTTCAAGCATGCTCTCTGAGGAATTTTACTTGTAGCCTTCCTTCTGACTTGAGAAATTTGACCAAATTTAACATTGTAGTACTATGGTTGGTTGTTTTTCTTTTGTAGCACTACACTGGTTGAATTTAAAACTTTTGTGTGATCAAACAGTTCTGTATTATTACTCAGTGTATTTCACCTTTTTTCCTTTAAAAATATATTCAGTGGCATAATGATGTTCTTTGTTTTGGCAGAGATCCTTCTTTAATAATTTCTAACAATTGATCTGATGTTTTTTCCTCCTTACCTCTTGTGGGCATTTAACCGTAAACCTGGAGGTGTTTTCCAGCTTTCAGGTATGGATGTGACCATGAGGTGCTTGCTGACTGTGTGCTGGAATGAGGCCAGGGTGAGAAGCTGCCTTCATCTGTTTTGCTTTCCACCAAATAAAAACTCACAGTCATACAGAGGGGTGGAAGTGTTGTCTGGTCCAGTACGGGACTAGGGCTGTATGTACATATAAAAATGCATAGTAATTTCTTAATTAGTTCTCAAGCATCATAGGTTTTCATCTGTGCACTTGTGTAGAAAAAGATGTTTATGTATATATAAATACACATCAATAGACTCATAGATTTGTTTAGATTGGAAAAGACTTTTGAGATCATTCAGTCCAACTGTTAACCTATATGTATACATACACACAAAAGATGGTACTTTTCTCTTTTTTTTTTCCTTTTCAAATCAAGTGCAGCTTTTTAACAACAAAGGATTGTCCACAAAGAGGGAAGTTTAAAGCAACAGAAAATAGAAAGTCTCAGGAGAAGGAAAAGGACAGAGGAAAAAGAAGTCAAATGCTGGTGAAATATATATATATATATAATATTTTCTCTTTGACTTGGAAAGAAATGGGAGCCAAATTCAAACTAGTACTTTTGTGGCTTGGAATTATATGGGTATAACATATTTTGGTTTATTGCTTGATTTCAGTCCTTGGACACCCTTTTCACAAAAATGCAGCTAGCACCTCATCCCTGGGTTGGCATGTTTAGGCATGTAAGAGGGTGTAAATAGGTATAGTTCCTACATTAGAGAAATAGAGGGAAGACAGGACCAAGAAAAGTAGTGGAGAACAAGTTGTTGAAAGTGTAAGCTAATGGAAGAATGGAAATTAGTCTGCTCTGGAGATAGATGTTGTGTTTGTTCCGTACCCAGGCCCTGGAGGTTAGTTGTATCCTGGGTGCACAGGCTATGCAATGTTGTCTCCTCCCTTTCAGGATTAGGGAAGACATCAGTTTCAGGACTTGAATTTGTGTCTGTTTATTTTCCCAATGTATCTGTTTCTTCCTCTTTCCCTCTCTTTTCCCCAGGGCTGGACTGATGAAAGTATTTTGGGATGTTTTAGGCATTTATATAAATCAAGTAAAATCTGTTTTATGATTTTTATTCATATTGAGTTGGCTCAGTGGCTTCTCATGAAAGGAAGAGATTTTTGTGCTGTGTGTTTCCTCGTTGGCCCCTCTTTATCCCTCCCAGCAAGAGGCAGTGCTGGAGGTCCCCACAGTAATTCAGTGCTTCCCTTTCGCCCCACTCCTCTCTTGTTTCATTGGTAGCTACCTTAACAGAAGAGAAAGCAGAGAAGTAGCTACAAATGGTCAATGCAGGCAACAGAAGTCAATAAGAAGGCGGGCAGGGAGTGAGATTGAGGAAGGCAGCTATAGATTTCTTTGCTTATTTCTTGTGAGTTTTTCAGAATTTGTGTGATTCACTCCTGTCAGATACTATTTTGAGCCAAGCAGAGATGAACACATTCCCACAGTGAACAACAAAAAAAAAAAGCTGCCATAATTCTTGAGGTTTTTTTGCTTGATTTTTAGCAGATCCTTAAGTGATAAAGTACGAATGGGAAAGATGATCTCTGCTCTTCCTACAATAAGGTACTCTCCTGAAAGACTGTGGAACAGGGAAGGGCAGACAAGCATCCTAAATGCGCATAAACCGGGGAAGATTTTTTTTTTCTTTTTTATGCAAGTGAAAATGAATATTGGTAGCAGGAGTGCCTGGACAAAGAAGGGTTCATCTGACTATCAGTGAGAATTGTCTTAATAACTGATTCAATCTAATTTTGTATTGGAAGGGAATCGATAAAAGTTCAATTGTTTGATGCCCTTAAAATCAATCCTAGAGAAAAGCACTGGTTGGTAACTTGTATGGGCTGATCTTGTTCTAGCACTGACACAACCTGGATTAACCTTATGGGCATTCTCTTAATTCTTAATTGCCAACTATCTAGTACTACTGCCTGTTTTAACCTTTGAAGGCTACTTCAGAACTTGCTTTACTGAAAGTCTTTGATTTGGACCGTATTTGTCTCTGTTATCTAGAAGCTTTCTTGATCGGTCTGGTCTGATTTGCTGGGGGGGAGCAATTATTTATGTTAACTTGCTTTACAGAAAGTAGGGAGGAGATGAAGAGAAATCAAGGTTTCATTTTTGCTTTCTCAATGTTGAAATCTTGGAAATGAGAAAAAGTCAGCCTTTTATGTCTTTCTTACAGAAGCAATAAGATAAGCTGGAGGTGGAGAAGATCTCTTCCTCAGGGCAGGAAGCCCACAAGCTTTTCTTGGAGTACAGGGCCTGTAGGGGCAGGCAGTGCCAAAGAGTAATAGGGTAACACAGTTGTGTGGGAGAATTGGCTCATTGCTTTGCTCCTGCCCAATTGGATTACCTGCTTACTCATCCGTTCTCTTGAGCAGATGTCAGAGCAAGGAGGTGACAGAGGAATTCATTAATACTGCAGGAGGTCAGTAAGCTTGCACAGGAGAAGCTGAAAGGAATAAGGGATCCTCTGTGTGAGTATGTACAGGCACGTGCCAGTTTCTGCCCTCCCTTGGACCCAGTGGAATTTGCTTTTAGAAGCAATTACAGCAAGCCTGCTCTCTCCATGGAGAGCACTGGCGTTACACCCTCCTCTGCTGTGGGATCGTGTGGCTGACAGCTTGCATCGCCCCAAGAGCTTGACAAGAGCGCAGGGAACCAGAGGCAATGCGTATCCTGTAGGCGCCTCAAAGGTGCTTATTTTAGAGTTGCAAGACAAGCAGTTGCTTGTAGAGAGCACAAGTGTTAATCCTCCCAGTGGGAAGGGAGGAAGCTGTATTCCTGTAGGGACTGAAATCCGCTACAGCTAATGCGAAGAGGCACCTGCTACAAGGAGGAACATTCTTCCTCTGCTGTTCCATCTCTGAGCAGCAAGGACGTGAAAGCTGTGTACAGCTAGGCAAAATCGGGATTTTACAGAGAGAGCTGGTGTGGAGGTTTGGAATGGAGTGTTCACCTCTGTGGCTACCTGAACATTGTTCATTTTAACCACTCATAAGATGAATTGGGTTATCATCTGGCTGAGAGACCAAATGTGTTGCCTTTTCCTTTTTATGTGTCTCCTGGTGGTATGGTCTCTGGGAAGAAGACAACATCATTAGTTCAGTTGTCTGCAACCTTTACATGATACTGCCAGTTTCTTATTTACAGTGGCAAGAGAATGAAAAAATCTATTTTGACTGTTTTCCAGTGAATTTCAGCCAAGAAGTTTACAAGTGAGACATCTCTTTCTGGAGGAAGAGATGAATAGAGATTGTATGCATTGCACTCCTCCAGGAATTGGTTTCCTTTTTGCCAGATCACCAGAGGATATGGAGCTGCTGGATACTGTGGGCACAGAAGGGAACTGTCTTTTTGGAGACCTTTAAGGAAAATCTAAATACTACGGAAAGAATGTTTCAATGAAATTGCTGATGACTTGGAAGGATGTAGTGAGAAGTAATAATAGGAAACTGAGCACAGCAGTATACATTTAAATAGTAAAAACCCCTTTGCAAGCTGTGTTATGTTACTAGGGAAAGCTATGTTACTAAAGAAAGCTTATGTTACTATGGAGTCAGTGGCTTAATGTATCTGAAACAGGGATAAAATAACCAGCAAAGTCAATGGGATTAGGCCAGAAGGGCTGGTACAGAGAATATTGAATTAGTGGTCAAATAAGTCTTCTCCAATTCCTTGCATGGGTCTAGGAGTTGTGTGAAGTGCTCCACTGAATTACTCAGAACTTTCTTGTTTTAGAATGTTGGCTCCGGTGCTTATATACAACAGGATGCAAAGGGGTGCTGCTGAGGCTGTCAGTTGACTCAGTGAATGTGTATGTCTGTCAAAAAGCAAGGGTCAGATAGAGGAACTAATGGTGAATGAAACAGTTGTTGATTTGAAGGCAGTATAAGCCGTATCCTCGTAACATTGCCCCTACAAAAAGCCAGCCCAACTGGGTTCAAAGCAGATTTAGCTGAGGTGGAAGACTATAGCAGTGCCACAATCTATTTCCAGTCCCTGTTTGTTATCTCCGGAAGATATCATGCTGTGACATGCAGAAATCCCATTCTGTTCAGTGAAAATTTAGGATTCTCTACTGTAATCCAGTGCATGCAGTAGTAGGATACTACTTTCATGGTAGCCAGCTAGAGAAATTTATGTGAGTTTAAGCTATATGTTGAGGAATGAGGTGTTCAGACCCCTTCTGCAGCATCAGTAGCTCCACCAGCCAAAACACATTCTTCAGGAGCTGTCAGAGGTGAACTTAACCTCTCTTCTTCCCCCCCTCCTCAGTAACATTCATTTACCCTGTGCATCAAATTCAGATACCAGAGTAAGTCACACCCCAACTCTTTTAAATCACTACTAATACATATTTTAAGTGACAATGTTGTATTTTATTGCTGAAGTACTATTTCCCTATACTCCCTAATGTATGTCCTTGGGTTTGGTTGCCTTGCTAAGCTTGGGACTGCTGTATAGATGTGACCATCCTGTGCTGGCCTTGTGTTTCCCAGAATGAGGAGTCATGCCAGTGCAATGCTTGAGAAATAAACTTAAGATGGGAGCTTTTCATTACACTGCCTAGAGGACCAGATGGAGTAACTGATGAGAAGTTTAAATGTCGAAGCGTGTGCAGCTTGGAAGCATTGACTGAAGTTGGGTACCTGAATTCTGCCAGGTATTTCATGGGCGCTGACACCAACCAATCTGTCATACGTTTTAGGAAAGAATCCTTGTCAGGAAGCAGGGACGGTGCCTACTGGGGAACTGTGAAAACAGGAGATGTGCTGTTGCCTGTGTGCCCTGTAGGAACACAACCCATCTGTTTGGAGCACCCCAGCAGATCTCCTGCCATTTGTGAGTGAATGGGACAGAAAGAGCTTATCAACATAGCAAGTCTTCATTCATGCCATGGTGGTTAGGCCATTACTACTGCTTGCCTGCTTCTCAAGGGCAAAAAGTGGCACTGCTGCTTTCTGTGAGGTTGAAATGTTTTGTACATTTAAAAGCAGGGGTAGTATTGTGGCCACCTTCTATACACAAGCAGCCCAGCAGTTATCCTGTCTCTGGAAAACTTTTTATGGACAGAGAGGAGTTTTTTAAAGAAAGGGGATACTATATTCAGTGAGTTATAAGAGGATGAATGAGACCAGTAAGAGAAGTGGGTGTGCAGTGAGGGGAGAAACCCAACCCAAAACCAAAGCAACAACTACTCTTCCATGCAGCAATGCTTATGTTGGATGGTACTGATGACTGTTGGATTGCCTTTATTATTAATTGCTGATTTTGGGCTTCAAGTGTCATTCTCTTGTACTCAGCGTAATTTCCTTTTCTTGCTGTTCAGTGCCCTTCTGACCAGAAGCTTGCAGAGCAGAGTGGCACTGTTGAGGCTGGGCACAGCCCTGGTGCATCTGAGTGAGGCGTGCAGTCCATCCTGCAGCAGGTGATGGGTCATTGCTCTACAAGGCAGCTGGATCTCACATACATGGTTTTCTTGGGTGTCTTACAGCCTGCACAACAGGCTGTATTGCAGAATAGAGCACCTTGTCTAATATAAAAATGACCGACTCTTTTCATGCCTACAAGCTGCACCTAGGACGTGCCTCTCCCTGAAGGACTCTCCCGGCTCCCTGTGCATCTCCCGTACAAGGTGAGGTGCATGCTGCTGCCAGTTGCACCCAGTGAGCAGTATCCCCTGTGAAAGGGCCATTTCTGGGAATCTGAGGTTAAGGACTAGGAGGGAAGAAAGCGCAGAAAAACTATCATATTGTGAAGTTCTGGGAAAGGATTGGGAAGAAGATTGCTATTTTACAGTTTAAAGGAGGGGGGAAATTCCTTCCACTGCTGGGTTTGAATTCCTTTATGCTTTAGAGTTCTTGCTTGTGTTGTAATAAGGTGAGTGTGATAATGCTATTTTTTTTGTTGTATGTTTGTTAGCAACTTATCAGTGTATCATAGCTATTAGACTAAAGCCCTCTCACTGCCAGAGACCTCAGAACTGCTCCACAGAACCCTGAGACGTTAAAAGAAATAAAAAGTTACTTCTAGAGTTGAACTAGGGGAGGGCAGTCTCAGGTCTCCACCAGTTGAACAGATATTACAAAGATCAACCACTGAGCCAAATGGTAAAATAGTAAAGTCTGATCCTTAGAGAGCTTGTGTACCTGGGAGCTGAGCACCAGGAGCAATTTAATCTTTTACTGCTACATCAAGGAAGGAAATTGAAGACTGGCGCAAGGAAAAAATCAGCTTCAGGGAAGAAATCAATTTATTATTGAATAAATGGAACGATTGTAGTACTCATTGCAGCTATGCCTAATGGACATACCACAATTGGTCTTAAGCATCTTTCATCTTGAAGGATCCTGAAGTGCTTTCAGAATTCTGTAGATGGGAGGATTTATTTAGCTTGCAACTAAAGTTTTGTCATTTAACAGCACACTAATTCAACTTGTGCAGTTAAGTACAGGAACGAAGAAATATTTCCCATCTGATTGTAACTTCAAAGGAGATAATTATTTATGTTGGAAAGCAGCCAAGATAACTTACTTTGTTACCCGTGAGATCTTTAAAAAACATGTTGGGAAAGCCCTCTCTTCTTATCTGTTTCAGGTATGTCATCTCCAGTGATGCTGCAGGCTCTAGCAATCAATGGCTTAAGGTTAGAGAATTGACTGATACCAAGTTAGTCTGTTTCCTTACTTCAGCAGGGTATTTCCACGCAAAGGTGTTAGTTCTTTACTGATTCAGATGAAAATGCTTCTAGAAATTTTCTGTTCTTCCTGCATAAACCTGAGCTCTGGAGGTTACCCATTCTAGAATAACATTAACATCTGTAGGTGTAGCCAGTATTTCCAGCACTGTTTGAGAGGGAATTGGGTGAAGCAAGGCATTTTCCTGTTCTGTTATCCTGCGTTTCACTTAAGTCTGTGTAACTTGAATGGGAAAAATAATCTGTGTCTAAATGCAGTCAAAAAGGAAATACAGAATACCAAAGAGAGATGGCATTTGTTGCACACCAATCTGGCAAGCACGGTAGTTGGTAGAAAGATCTGATGAGGATGGTCTTCAGAGGGAGAATTTCCCACTGTCCAGTTATTTATGAGGATAGATTTGTTAATGATTTGGAACCACTGAAGTGTTGTTGAAATTTATAGCTGAAGCTTGAGGGGAGAGTGATTGATCTATGGTCCTATGGAGGGTCCATATTTGGAGCCACTCTGTCCTCTCTGACTCATCAGACTTCTACTCTGGAACACTGACAGTGGCCTCCCCAATTAGGATCTTGTAGTCTGGTGCATATAGCACACTTGCAGTTTAGTGTTTAAAAAGACAAAAGCAAGATGGAACAAAAACCCTTCTTCAGCAGCTTTTTCACGTCTCTGTTGGAGGAACTGCTTTGTTTTAAACTTTGATGGTGCCTGCAGCTTTATTTTGAGATTTGCTAAACCTCTCTGCCATTCACATGGTAATTCAGAGTCAGATCCAGCAGCAGCACTCAACCAGAAGCTTGTTTGATAATCTCTGTAAAGTGGTACCTGCCTGTGATGGGGTCCACAGCTGATTCTGTTTCATTTGTCTTGAAATAGAAACTGGCATTCCTGAGGCAACTGTGCCACTCAAGATTCAACTGATTTTTAATAAAATGTTTAAATGCAATAATCTCTAACCTGCATACTGTATTAACATACAGGAAGACAGGAAACAAGCTGCTAGGAGGTTTTCTAGGATTTCTTTAATCTGTAAATGGACAAGGCTTGTTTACATTGGATCTGTAATGCCAACAGGCATGGGTTTGCATAGACACATTTAACTCTCCTAAGGAATAAGAGATAGGCAACAGTGTCATATAGGCAGATTCCAAAAGGGAGCTTTCAAGGTTAACCTCCAGGGCTCTCTTACTTGTGGTTGATGTTGTCAGACTTTCTCAGGGGAGGCAGAGCCTCAGAGTTGGTTACCTGTAGAGAGGTGACACCATCCAGCATGCAGGAAGCTGACTTGGTGTTGGTTTTGGATTGTTCTCATGTGGAAGCCTACGTTGTCAGTCTTTTGTCAGTGTGCATCTCCTGCTTTCCTCATTTTCCTCTTCTATCCTGTCATCCTAATTTTATCTGAGATTGTGAAGTAACCCGACTGTTGAGCCATGAAGTGACCTAAATGATTTTACATAATCAGATTGTTGGCTGGCCAGTGGGATTTAGCTATAAAATCTCAGGATTCTGTAGCTCTCACAGACCTGTTGCTTCATGCATCACATGAAGAATACAAACTGAGTTTAACTGGACTACGTAGCTTTTGTTTGTAGGAAGAACTTTTGCCCCAAGTTGCAATAGAAGCACTGTATGACACTTGCGGGAGTTAGTGTCAACATGTGAAATGAATGTGAAAGCAAAGGAAAACAGATGATTTATTCTCTACTTCACATTAGCAGGCAACGTCCACCCGTGTTCTGGAAAGTCAGGCTTCAGTATGCGTAGTGGTTGCTTTGGAAGACAAACTTTGTAATAGTAAATGTCTGTGTCCTCTGCTTCTCCCACTTTCTCCTAGCTTTTATTGCTGAACAAACAGAATCAAAATGGTTTGGGTTGGAAGGGACCTTAAAGATCACCTAGTTCTAGCCCCCTCCTCCCCCTGCTCCCCCCCCCACTAGATCAGGTTGCCCAAAGCCCTATCCAACCTGGTGTTTGAACACTTCCAGGGATGGGGCATCCACAACTACTCTAGCAACCTGTTCCAGTGCCTCACTACCTTCTGAGTAAAGAAATTCTTCCCAACTTTTAACCTAAATGCCTAATTCTCTCCTCTTTTAGTTTAAAACCATAACCTCTTGTCATATTACTGTCTGCCAGTGTAAAAAAACTTGCTCTCCCTCTTTTTTATAAGCCACTTTTATGTACCGGAAGACTGCACTGACTTCTCCCTGGAGGCTTCTCTTCTCCAGGCTGAACAATCTCAGCTCTCTGTCTGTTTTCATAGGAGAGGTGCTCTAGCCCTTGGATCATCTTTGTGGCCCTCCTCTGGACTTTCTCTAAGAGGTCCACATCCTTCTAGATTTGGAGACCCCAGAACAGGAGTATGCCAGGTGGGTTCTCACCAGAGCAGAGTAGAGGAGCAGAGTCACCTCCCTTGACCGCACTGCTTTTGATGCAGCCCAGGATGTGGGTAGGCACAGTGGCTGGAAAGTGGCCCAGCCGAAAAGGACCTGGGGGTGCTAGTTGACAGCTGGCTGAACATGAACCAGCAGTGTGCCCAGGTGGCCAAGAAGGCCAATGGCATCCTGGCTTGTATCAGAAATAGTGTGGCCAGCAAGACTGGGGAAGTGATTGTCCTCTGTACTGGGGAGGCCACACCTTGAGTACTGTGTCTAGTTTTGGGCTCCTCAATTCGGGAAGGACATTGAGGTGCTGGAGTGTGTGCAGAGATGGTCAACAGAGCTGGTGAAGGACCTGGAGCACAAGTCCTATGAGGAGCAGCTGCAGGAGCTGGAGTTGTTTAGCCTGGAGAAGATGAGGCTCAGGAGTGACCTTATTCCTCTCTACAACTACCTGAAAGGAGGCTGTA
This sequence comes from Lepidothrix coronata, assembly GCF_001604755.1. Taxonomy (NCBI): domain Eukaryota; kingdom Metazoa; phylum Chordata; class Aves; order Passeriformes; family Pipridae; genus Lepidothrix; species Lepidothrix coronata. Next base: position 1,021,332 of record NW_016690372.1, read on the forward strand.
GCCAGGTGGGTGTTGGCCTCTGCTCCCAGCCAACTAGTGATAGAATGAGAGGACACAGTCTCAAGCTGTGCCAGGGGAGGTTCAGGTTGGGCATTAAAAGGAATTTCTTCACAGAAAGGGTGATTAATCATTAGAATGGACTGCCCAGGGAGGTTGTGGTGTCACCATCCCCGTAGGTGTTTAAGGAAAGACCGGATGCGGCACTTAGTGCAATGGTCTAGTTGACAGGGTGGTGTTTGGTCATAGGTTGGACTTGATGATCTGAGAGGTCTTCTCCAGCTTAATTGGTTAATTGGTTAACTGGGCTGCAAGTGCGCGTGGCTGAGTCATGTCCAGCTTTTCATCCAAAGGAACCCCCATGTCCTCCTCTGTGGGGCTGCTCTCAGTGAACAACATCAACCAGCTCCCTTGGGACTCTGGGATGCTTGTCATTATGTCCCAAAGACTTAGGGCTATTCAGTTTGTTAATGTGGTCTCAAACCTGCTTTTTGCTTTTAGAAGGAGGGACTTTGCTGTCCCAATCCCTACCTAGAGCTTATGGGACTTGACAGATATGGAAAGCCTGACTGCCAGTGAAGACTGAGGTGAAGAACTCATTGAGTACCTCAGCCTTCTCCATATCTCATGTTACCAGTTTTCCTTTCTCATTTATTCCAGGGGTACACTCTCCTTGTTCTTTCTTTTCTGACCTATGTAGTTACAGAATCACTTCTTGTTCTTCACATCCCTTGCCAAGTCCCTTAGCTTTTTTGATCCCATCCATAACACCTGACACATCCCTAACACATCTGAACCACATCCGTGTACTCTCCCCAGGTCACCTGTCCCTGCTTTTACTGTCTTCCACCCTCTTACTTCTCAGTTTGAAGAGCAGATTCTTGTTTAACCATGCCAGCTGTCAGCCTGCCTTGCCTGATTTCCTACACATTGGGATGGAGAGCTCTTGCACTTGAAGAAAAGCGGCCTTAAAGAGCTGCCAACTCTAGTCAGCTTTTGTTTAACAAATATGTGGCAACGTCTAATGAAATGTAGTATGCAGAGAAGTCTGAAAGGAAATAGGAGGTTCAGGAGGGTGCAAATCATGGCTGTATTAACAAAGAATGACTTGCAGTTCATCTCATCTACCTATTCAAAGTACTCAATAAACCTTCTGATTTGTATAGAGAAATCAATGTAATCAGTTGCATATATGAGTTTCAGATTAATTTTATATAGTTCAGTACACATAATAAAGGAGAAAAACCATATATATTGGACAAGTTATAGCAAAATCTGTTGTAGCTAAGCCTTTATTCTTTGAACTGAAATATGGTTACAATACCAGAGTTTATTTATGATTTTATAAATAGACAATGGCTCTTCTTCTGTGGGTATAGAGTTCTTCTAGTCTGTTGGTTATGAGAAATATTCTGAGTATGAGCAAAAAAATAACCTTTTTTTTTTTTTGATCTTAACTTAAAGCACTGAGAGACATCATGGTTTAAATAAGCCCAAAGAATGGATGTCTTCTGTAATCCTGACTGTTTGATCTATGGCCACCTAAGCTGGCCATGTTCTAAGACGTGCTTGGAACAAGAAACCCTGTCTTACTCCCAACTCCAAACTGGGGAATGAATCCTAAGGAGTTTGCAAAGAAAGCTGGAGAAGTCCTTTGATTATTGCTTTAATTTGTTTCTGAAGGAAATTAAATTCTGAAAGCATTTGTCAAGGGTAGGGAACATTATCAGTCATATGGCTTTTAGAAAAATAGGCTGGTTAGTCTCTCTGCTGTTGAAACTCTTCCATAGATGAGAAAAATCTTCTTTTCCTCCTTGCAACAGTTATTTCAGCCATAAAGAAACACTGTGCTATATTTCCAGGATTATATTTACTCTACAAAAGGAATAAATATATGTAAGATAAAAAGTGAGAATAGGATGATGTATGGTAAACAACCCCAACAATGCTGTGAAGGAAATAATATCTTAGCATTGAGATCAAGATGTGTTTGCAGAAAGAGTAATCATTTTGAAATCCTTTGCTTGTGTGTGATTAAAATCTTGACAATTAACATAGTGTTGGTACTCTTTTTACCCCATTTTCCTTTGTACTCTGTTTTAGAGGAAACTGGGTTCAGGCATTTTTAAGTTTCTGACTTCTAATATAAGTTTCTGTTACATGGATACTAAAGTCTCCCAGCTCCACTGCTCTGCCTTTATCTCATGGTTTATTGTATGAGAAGGTGGATGTGCTGTGTAACTGTTTCAGACTGGGGCTTTTGAAACAGTGCAGGATTCACTGTTATCAAAGGTAAGAGGAGCTCAGGAAAACCTGACCTTTGCATACTGTAGTGGCTACACACAGTGCTGGCATATATTTTGTAAATATCCGTAGGTACATGGTGTCTGTTTTTGAGTTTTGCCTCATTTTTGCATTAAAAGAACATCTAAAAATGTTTTCACTTATACATAAAAAAGTCGTTGGATAATTACTCAAAAGCAATTTTTCCCTAGAGAGCTTTGAACATATAAACCCCAGAAACTTATCTACACTAGCTATTATTTCATTTCTTCAGAGGGTTTAGACGGATTTTGCATCCATTCCTGAGTGAAATTATACAGAGGAAAACTTGAAAGAAAAATTTTCACTTTACCGACATTTTTTTGCACTCTAATAAACTTTTCCAAGGGAAGAGAGAGAAATCCCATTAATATTGCTTTCTAAAGTGGGCCTTGACAAGGCATTAGTAGACCAAATATTTCTGAGGATGGAGTCCTCTGCTTGGGAAGGAGTAAGAGCTGAGTAAGCTTTTCCATGGTTGTTTCTGCATGTTTTGATCTAAATGCTTATTTGAGAGTCTCCCTTTCTCCTGTCCACATGTTATCTGAAGACTTACAGGATCCAGAACTATTCTTGTCAAGTAAAAGGACCTTCCTTATCCTCATTACACTGGCAGGCTTAAGCATCACACAAAATTCTTTCTAGCCTGTATCCTGAAGAAATGAAAATGTGAAAAACAAGTGCCTGGCACCATTATTTTCTATCACAGCCGGGACTTAGGGATATGCCCAGCCACAAATTAAGGAAATAGCTTCAGCAGTAATGCTGCTTATGTACTACTATGACCAGAGTTTAGTGGAAGTCTAGAGCTTATTTAGCTGTTGAGTTGGGTGCAAAAGAGCATACTACATATCCAGGTGTCTTATAGCAACAGAGGCAGCAGGGTTTGATGCAGATCACTAGTTGGGTCTTAGCTGCAGAGGTAGTGCAGGGTGGGGAGACTTTTTTCTTCCTATTTAGCCAGGGATTTTTGTCTCCATATGAATCATTGATATCCAAAGTGTGTGTCAGTGTTGAGGCAGTGAGAGGCTGCTGTCCAGATGGGTCAGGTGGTAGCAGTAGTAATGGGAAAGAGAAAGAAAGCAATCACTTTGGATTTTTATTTTGGGTAGTGTTGGGGAAGGAGATTTTTTTTAAATTGATCCAGTAGATGAGACTTGGAGTCCAAAGACTTGGGGTGGGGATGTGGAGAGGTGTTCACATCTCTATAACTAGCTTGCAGTGCATCCTGAGACAGGTTTTTTCTGTATCTTTCTGTTTCTGTATCTTCCTGTTTCTGAATCATTTTTCCTAGAACAGAGATAACGATTGTGTAAGATGCTTAGGCTGTTTAGTTTTGCAATCACGTCACTGATTTTTCCCCCAGTGCAACTGCTAAAAGCATTAGACTTACACTAGCATCAGACTGAAGTAATGCTCTGATGATTCAGGCCATTAAGGTTTTAACCTTTCTGTAAAAACACTAAATATGGTGATTATCTGGAGCTTGGATCTGGACACTGAATAAAATGCAAATGTAACATCCGGGCAGTATTGCTGAATGTTTTCTTGAAAGAAGGGGGGATAAGAGAGGGGGATGCAAGAGGAGTGCTTGTGGTTTGATTACTAGCCATGAATGTTATGCTTTTCTGAACCCATATAGCAGAAACTTCTTAAAAATAGTACTCTGTTCATTGCTACACTTGCTCATTTTTGGTTTATGTTATTGCAGGCTTTTGTAGCTTGGTGTACCAAATTGATTGTTTGGATTTTCTAAATGCTGTAAATGTCATGGCTTTATCACTGTCTAGGACACAAGTTTAGTCTTCAGTCCGTGATGATGCATTAGATACTTAATCACAGATCTATGCCATTTAATTCTAGAAAGAGCTGTGCTCAGTGTGCTGAGAAGCATGTTACCATGTCAGGAGTGTTGCTGTGTCTTTAGGAGGGGCACAGGATGGAATATTGCTTCCCTGTGTGCCTAGTGATGTAGTGGTTCAGTCTATGGCCAAAAATTGTGTTTTAAATTAATTTATCTTAAAACGACTTATCTGAATAATGTTTTTGAGGATATTTAGCCATAAAATTAAAAGGGGCACCCTTCAGATGCAGGAGGATGTTATCTCACTTGTGCACAGGATTCAGGAGGTGGTGTGGCTCAGGAGATAAAAGCTGTCAGCTATTCCCTAAGGCCCGTATTGTTTGGGCTCCCTTGTTTCAGATTGCTGCGGTTTAAGAACCTGACAGCAAGGCACCAGGGGCTGGAGCATGGCAGTGCTCCTCTAGCAGCAAGGCTGAAAAGAAATAGGCTTCTGTGGGCATCAGGAGGAGGGCAAGGGGAGGGGCAGGAATGGATAAAAAATCTGGACAATCGCGTGCCAGGGAGAGCTGTTGCTGTCTGAGAGGCCTGGCACTCTTTCCACTTTTTCTGCTGCTCCAGAAGAGGCTCATGCCTTGTTCATTACATAGTGGCAACTTCTCTCTGGTTTTGGTAAATCACACAAAATGCAGGGTGTGTGTCAATTAATGAACTAAAGCCTTTTGTGTTCAGGGCAGGATAAATGCCTGTGTAGGGTGTATTGCTATTTGTTTTGCTACCATTTCCACCTGCAGGAGGCTCAGGTGGAAGGAGAGGGTTTCCTTTGAAACATTATTACTTTGTAATCTGACTAATGGTGTATTTAGTGGCTCCTGGGAAGAGAAGTCCTCTAGTGGGGGCTGTCAGAAAAGCTAGGCTATAGGTATCAAGTCTGAAGTCTCTTGCAGAGCTAAAAAAAGAAAGAAAAAAAAAGAAAAAGCAGTGGTGCTTCCTCTGATGTGTGGGTGGCAGAGGTACGTACTTTTGGAGAAGATCCAGAATTCTTCTTCCTGCTGTTTCTGTGAAGTCTTAACTCACTGTGTTAGGTGGCATTGGAACAGCTGTCACGTATGATGGGGCAATTGCTGTTCCTTTCTTTTTTGTTTTTTTTTTTTTTTTCATTTAATCTTTACTTTCTTAGCAAAAGCTACAATATTCGCTGCCTCTAGAAACTTCTTTTGCATTTACTCCACTGTGTTGAATTATTTTGTCTTCTATGCTGCAGCAGGAATAACCAGTGGACAGGCATTGCTGCCTGTGGGTGCTTTGCAATTTGTGGAGACCTGTGTCAGCACTGAGAAGTGAAAACCGTTTCTAGTGCTTTGCAGTCAGCTTGATCCTCTAAAGGAGCTTTACTGGACCAGTTGTCTAGAAAGGACAGGGAATGTTTTCCACCTTCGTTCAAATAGTCTTCTGAGTGATAATTTTTCGTCTTTCTCTGGAGCAGTGCAGATTAGATTCAGTTAGAGATAGCCTGCAGGCTGCACCAAGCCTCTCAGCACTCCCATTGTTACTGCATTATGCCAGATGCCTGATTTCCCGTCCCCTTCACGATGTCAGGATTAAAGCAGTGGCCAGATTTGAAGAGAGAAAATTCAATTTCTTCTGGTCAGATTGTCAGGCCGTGGGTTTTTTTGATCACCTTCCACTGTGGAAACGGGCATGGTTTGTTTCAGAAGATTATAGGAGGCTTCTCTTTAATATATTACCTGTGTGAGAGAGGTGGAGGGTTTGGGGGTGTCCTGAATCTCCACTGATCTTCCATATTACAGTGAAAAGCTTCAAGTTTTTGGAAGTAGTTTACTGTAAGATTTTGAAGGTGTTCTGTGGCCTGGGATGTTTGGGCATGTTTGGAATAGGTGTGCTGGGAAGCTTGAGCTACATACTTACTGAAATGTACAGTTGGATGTGTTGCAGAGTAACCTACTCAGTTACCCAGGTGAAAGTTTCGAAAGCTGTGCTCCAGTATTTCTAAAACAAGAAGGATTGTTCATATGTCTTCATCTTAACTTGTTTTAGAGTTACTAGTTCCAGGTTTGTCTCTTGTTTTCCTTGGTTCAAAACACTGAAAAATTAAGTTAGTTAAAAATTCTTCCTGCTGGAATGTGCAATGGGAATTAACCTTTTCCTTTTTCTGTGTTCACAGTGCAGTGGTATCTGAGCTAGTTTGAGATTATTTGAATCCTAGCTTTAACTTCTACTTTCCATCCCTCTGACTTTCCCTGAGCAAGAAGTTATATTTCTGCTTGGCCTTTGTCTGAAATGGATGCTGGGGCTGGCACTGTATATCTGTGTATGTTGGCACGAGGGCTTGGGGGAGAGGGTAACATGCAGTAACACCTTGGGGTGACAGGATGTGTGGAGTCTCACTGTGCTACCTTTGTATTCCCACGTCGTTGACCTCTGATAATGATGCAGCCTTCAGCCCTCTCTGCATGAAGTCATATATAGGCATTTAATGATATTTTTGCTTTCAGTAGTCCCCCACAAAGTTTTTCTGAGGTTGAATATTTGTATTAACTGGTTTAGGGATGATTTTCTACAGTATTCTCTATGCTGTCAGTGATATAAAATATTCAAGATCTGGTGTCTATTGCTTTTGAATGACAAAGCACTAGTGGGACAGGATTTCTGTAGAAGTAGAGAGCAGCAGATACACTGATCCCAGTACTGATCCCTGCAGGCTTGGGAAATAGAAATAGCATATGTTGATATTCAGTGAAGGTGACAGTGGGGCATAATTCTGTGGGATGTAATCAGTGGTAAGTTTTGCGATGATCCTTTGCCTCATAAGACTGTATATTCCATGGCTGAGGGCCTTGCTTGGGCCTTACAGCTTTGTCGAGCCTTGGAGATGGCACTTCTCCTTGGACATGAGAGACAGGACTGATGTAAGCAGTCAGACTCAGCCTGTGGAGGCTTGTCGTTGCCACAGTATCTGACTGGCATTGTTAGTTACAGGAAATTCAGTGTGTGACATGAGAGCTGGGAAATGTGGAGAGGGCCTGGCAGAGTTGAGTACTTAAGCCCACCAACCTCAACCTGAGAGCATGTGTCAGTGTGCACATCGCTCTTTTTGCTGCAGCTTTATGTAACACATTTGCAAGACTTCATTTTCCACTAGATTGAAAGCAAAGCCACTGTTGATTTTCTCCGAAAAGATCCATTTGAAAGTGCAATTGCATGGAATTACATGGTGGGAGTGAGAGGCCAAACCTTGCTGTAAAAAACTTCTCAGCCAAACACATTGGGCTCTGCTGTCTGCGACTTTTTTTCTTCAGATGATTTCAGTTGAACAAAGGTGGGGTGTTGGTTTTGTTGGGTTTTTGTTTGTTTGTTTTGATATTTGTAGGGTTTTTTTTTTTTAATGCTTTGTTTATTCTTTTCAGGAGCTGATTCTCATTTTCCTAGCAGCCTTGCTCTTGCCAAATGATGTGATTATAGTGAACAGGGCAGCTCCCAATTCACAGTAAAATTTGTGTGTTTCTGTAGCACAAGGCTATATTAGGACTGATGTACCTTTGCCAGTGAATGTACCTCTGCTGCTGCCCTCTGATGTGCTGGTGCTTTGTCTGTCACTGTCGTGCCAGTGGACAATGGCAATGCATAGGCTTTGGTGGGGACAAGCATCTTTAAGCCTGTGAGTGAAGGCATTGTAGCAGTGTGTGCTTGTGTTATTAACTGCAAACATAATACCATTCACACCACTTCCCAGCTCCAGTTTTTCAATTTAATCTAAGCTGTGATATGACCCTTCTGCCTGTGGAACACAGCCCTAATGCATCTCTATATTAAACCTCATATTCCCTGTTGAAGATCCACCACCAGTAGTTGATGTTCTTCATCTTGGAAGCTGTTAGTTTCCAAGAGTGAATATTCAGCCTGCATCAGAAAGGTGGTCCTGTGTTCTGAAAATACACACATCCATCATATCTCCTCAGCTTCACTGTTTGATTTTTTGTTTTGCTTGTTTTTAAGCTAGCTGATTCTTAATACTTATTAATTCTTTATTCCTTTAATTTCCTGATCTTTCCCAGTATTTTTTCTTTCTTACACTCTAAGTTGTGGTATCCAGAATTAGAGTTTTTGAGGGTTTTTTTAGAGTTTTTTGAGGAGTTCCCATAGATTAATACTGGGAGGGGCTTTTGTGTGCCTTAGTCATTTATGTGTGCATCACTCGTTGGCTTTTTCTTTCTACTTTATTTCACTATAGGTTCCTCTTCACTTTGCTCCCTCCTAGGCTTTCTCTTACCTTTGGGTGTCTTGTTATTCAGTGGAAAGCAAGCAAGTAGACTGTGAATCTGATACACAGCCCCTCTAAAACTTAGTATTAGCATTCCTTGCTCACACATAAATGCTAGTGCTAGGCAAGTGGCATTGCTATCATCCTGTGCAGACATGGCTGGCTTACTCAAGTGCAGAGGGAAAGGTTCGAGCGAATTCCAGCTCCTGGCCTTTTCTGTACAAAAAAGGGTCAGGACCCAAAGCCAACTAGACTTCATTTCATTGGGGAGGTGAGTCATCTAGTTTCCAAGAATAGCAGGTTAAAAGGAGGAGAGATGTAGATGCAGACGAGGTAGGAGGAGGCAGCGGTGCTTCCAGTATGTTAATGACATTCTATCTACATGTACACATTCAGTCTGCCTGTGCTGTGCTTGCACTTTCCTTTCACCGTGAATCAACTTGATCTCCACCTGCTGCTGTACTGGCCTTGGGAGCCCCAGAGGACCAGGGTTCATTCAGGGGAATAAATGATGGAAAACAGTGTGATTTCTCAGCCTGGATGGTGCCCCAGACTCCTGAGCTTTGCTCCCTTGGGAATCCTATGCCAGTGGTGCTCAGAAGTCTGGCAGTGACACCATCTGACATCAGACAAAGCAAGGGTTGGCTTTGTAAATTATTATTTTTTTTACACATGCAGTTTAATAAAATTTCCAAATAACCTGCAACAGAAAGAGAAGATCTTGCTGGGTAAAAGGTGAAGCCAGTTTTTCCTCTATGCTGGTGCATGTGTTTTGAGGGGCAGGTATACAGATGGCTTTGCAGCTCTCTGTTAAGGACTGAGGCTGAGGACTATCCTAGTCTGTATTGCCAATAAATGTCCCTTGCAAATAGCCAAGCACATATGTGTTTAAGAATACCTGCTTCATTTTCATTCCTGTTACAACCCTTGTCTCTCTATGGCTTTGTTGGGAACGGCACTATTACCAGCAACTTCCTGGGCTTTCTTGTTAGGAAGTTCTTTTGTGCATTGATATGGCAATTTTGCAGCACTTGTGAATCTGAAAGGCCAAATGTGCTGTAGTAATCAGATTTCCCAGTTCTCCTTCAGTGCTTGAGAAGACTGATGCCAAGTCTCATGACAAGGCACTTCTGATACAGGACTGCAAAGGGGATCTGGTTAGGTGGAGGGCCTGTGGCACTAGACTGCAAGGGAGGAGTACGTTTTGCAGTAGCATGTCACTTGGTAGTGTGGTCCTTGCTTAGAGGTCAGTGTTGTGGCCTTGCCTTCCCTTGCTGACCTCGTGTGCTGGTGGGTGATATGCTGGCTTGCAGATCTGTTGACCTAATCCAGTATTCTTGCTTGTACAAGAATCTAGTCAAGTGAGGTAGAGTCTAGTTCAGACAGTTTTGTTGTGGTGGACCCAGGTTTGTTCCCAGTTCAATAGCTGAAAATTATTTCAGTCAAGCTGCTTAACTAAGTTTTGAATGCCTGCTTTGATACTTTCGATTAATGTCTCTCCCCTCTCTCTTAACCCCATCTGATAGAGCATAGTCCCTTTTTTTTTTCCGTTCCCTCCTATACACTTCAGGTAGGTACCTTAATCATGTGTCATTGACAGGCAACTAAGAGTGAATGTCAAAATGAAGCTCTCAGTTAGCACTCCAGAAAATACCAGCCATCAGATGTTCAAACTGTACTTCCTCATGTGCAAACAGGGTGAGTTTTGCCATTCTCATAGCTCACCTGCTTCCAGCAAAGCCAAGGGAAAAGAAATAGACTACACGACATGGATTCTGGGAAGTGAAGTTAATTTTATTTTTTTTAAATCTCTTCTTCTTTATAATCTGCTGTGCTACTAATAACATGGGCTGATTTTTGTTTTTAATATCTGATTTCTATCTTGACTGCATTCCCTTAACCTTTCCTCAGAGATTTTATTTTCTAAACCTTTGATGGATTTTGCTGCCCTCCTGCTGATGTTTTTCATTTGTTGGAGGAGAATAAAATAATAATTATAATAATAAAACCCAGTGTTTCGCTGGAGGCAATTCACTGGTCGAGGTTTTCATGTGAACGCAGCCCTTTTAATCCTAGCAAACAGGATTCTCCTCCTAATCTTTAATCCTTGCGTACTTTAGCTATTAATCTTGAGGAGCGTTTTCCCCTCCCCATCTGAGATTAACCTGAGAGCGGTTACCTATGGTTACTGGCCCCTTTTTTTCCTCTTGCTTTCCCATGAGGCTTGGAGACTCAGGGAGGTGAGTGACGAATTCTGGGCCTTTTATCTTTCTGCATTTGGTTTCTGGGCCTTTGGACACCCTCTTTCATCTGACTCATTTGATAGATCCTTGTTCAGCAGGAAAGATGTAGACCCATCCGTCCTTGGTAGTTTACACCCCGTCACAGACAACGGCATCTGAATCAGTTTTTCTTTCAGTGCAACAGGGGGATACCTTGTTTGGGCTTCACAAAAGAGAAATTAAAAAAAATTAAAATTGTATGAAACAAAGGAACCGTTTAGGTGTTTGGCTCCTTTCAGTCCTTCTCCTTTAGACAACAGCTTTCTTCCCCTTCATTATGAATTGTATCCTTTGCTGCATCAAAAGCAGAATGACCAGCAGACTGAGGGAGATGATTCTCCTCCTCTGCTCTGGTGAGACCCCATCTGGAGTACTGCATCCAGATCTGGGGTCCGCAGCACTGGAAGAACATGGACCTATTCAAACAAATCCAGAGGAGGGGCCACAAAAATGATCAGAGGGCTGGAACACCTCTTCTATGAGGTTAGGCTGAGAGAGCAGAGATTGTTCAGCCTGGAGAAGGGAAGGATCCAGGGTGACCTTATTAACATCTTCCAGTACCTGAAGAGGACCTACAAGGAAGCTGGAAACTTTTACAAGGGCATGTAGTGAAAGGACAAGGGGGAAGGGCTTTCAAACTGAAAGTAGGTAAGTTTAGATCAGATATTGGGAAGAAATTCTTTATTTTAAGGGTGGTGAGACACTGGAAGAGGATACCCAGAGAAGCTGAGCATGCTCCATCACTGGAAGTGTTCAAGGCCAGGTTGGATGGGGCTTTGAACAACCTAGTCTGGTGGAAGCTGTCCCTGCCCATGGCAGGGTGGTTGGAACTAGATGATCCTTAAGGTCCCTTCCCACCTAAAAAACCATTCTAGGATTCTATTATTTGCTTTTTGGGAGTTGTAATATGAAATTTGAGGTTCTGCTACCATTTCTGTCCTTCTGAATGTGTCAGGTTGATCATAAATTTTATGCATGGTATTTACAGTCTTTGGTTGCTCTTTGCTGTCTTGTTCTTTGGCCTCTGTCAGCCTGGGATTCCTATTGCAGCTTGGGCCTTCTATTTCTACTCTGCTGCATAGGCTGGGTCATGCATACTGCTCCCAGTTTGGTATTTCTGGAGATGTTGGATGCCCACTGCTTATTAATCTGCAGGTGTTTGTGTGCTGAGCTGCATGCTGTGGCTTGTTATCATAGAGTTATATTCCTGTTATTGCAGATCCAGAAGGATTTGGTCTAGCAGATCTTCCACCCAATCACATTCATACACTCTACCCACACCTGACTGTTCCTTACAGTGTATTTTGGGGAGAGCCATTTTTGAATACATTCTAACTCTCCTACATGTGAGCTTAGTGCTGTTTTTGAGACAAAACTTGCTTGCTCTGCAAGAAAACAGTTTTATGAGCAGACCTCAGTGTGTCTTCCCAAGAGCGTCCTAGGTGTCAGCGTGGATGCAGACAGCTTTCATGAAGGCCATCAGTTGTTGTCAAGGCAGCAGTCCTGGCCTGGCGTGAGGGTGTGCTTGATTGTGACTGTTGGTGGGGTTGCCAAAATGGCACCAAAGTCCTCAGTGAGAAGGATGCAAGCCATTAACTGAGGACACCATTCTGTAGTTCACCATTAGTAAATATGGCCTGACTTTTTTTTCAGCTTGTATTTTTTTTTATGTACTGAGATTTATCAGATAAGTTCTTCTGGTTTTACTTTCTTTACCCGTTAATTCACTAAAAGTAACAGAAGTCTTTGGTTCCTGAGTCCTGATTTGCCCTTGTGATTAATATAGCTGCTAAATCCACTGCGCAGGCTCGAAGGGTTAATGACCTTTCCCAAATCTTCGCTCGCGAAGACTGGCCATTATTATATTATATTATTATTAAACACAGAAGTTAGTACAGCTGCTTCTGAAAGGTTTATGGGGCATTTCTGTTGCCATATGCTGCCAGAAGAGAAAAAGGAAGTCCCCACCTTGTGCTAGCCACACAGGAAAGTGAAGGGGAGAGTGAATGCAGGGGCAACTTTAGAGGAAGAACCCTAACTTTGGCACCACAGGTAGCTGTGAAGTTGTGGGGAAAATGCAAGAGATTAGAAAAGGTCATGGTATTTCTTCATTACAGGGGTGGAGTAAGGTTTTAAACTCATTACTGTTCTGGTGATTTAACTTAGAATCACTGGGTGAGATAAGTGTACGTTTTCCCCAAGGTCTTATGCCCCTTCGTATCTCCTTGTCCCAGGTAAACATATCAAATTAACTGTATATTTTAAAGCAAGAATTCAAGATTTTCCTCTATGGCACACATAGATCCAAAGTGTTTTACAAGGCATTTATGCAGGATTCATCTTTTCATACCTGAAAGACCATGTCACCACCAAGTGGAAAGAACATACTGTGCACTGTAGCAGTACAGAGGGAGAAGCTTTTGTTCATTGCAAATGCTTGAGGACCTTCATGCTTAAACAGAAATGCGCAATCCTTCCTGTAACACCATGATGCTCTCTAGCACTGTGTAGTGATTGGTGGTGTCTCCTCAGGAGATGTATTCTGTCCTGAGTCACATGAGTCTTGTCCTGCTGATACATGCACTATCTTTAGAGGCCTTCTCTTTGACTCACTGTTTTGTCCCCTGAATAATTTTACTCTGTTAAAAGGTAATAACAACACGGAGTCTTTCCTAATTTGAAGGATGCTTGTAATTTGTTTTTGTTGACTGGGAATGATGATGGAACTGATAAGTTTGTTCATGGTAATTGTCCTGATGATTGACAGATTGTCACGTCAAGGTTCCCCTAATTCTGTTGCAGCTTAATTTCTCCTCTGTGGTGGTCTGGAACAGGAAACTTCTCTGTTCAGCTTATAGCTTACTGTCAGAGTGTGTGTGTGTTTCCTGATCTGATAAGAATACAGAATCTTAGCTATCCTGTGTAACTGTCACAGGGATAGGTGAAGATTGGAAAGGAATATGAGAAGCCCTGTGGCCTGCTTTGTACTTCACTGTGTGGGAAGTCAGGTGGTTTCTTTTACTGCCCCTCCAACAGAACCCATGCAGGTCCATGCTCTCCAGTACAGCAGGGTACTGGGACAGAGCATGGAGGTGTCATCTATGCCGGGGAAGGTGTGTGAGCTAAGAGCTGTAACTTGAGCTTGTTAGCAGGCAGAAGAGGAACAATGCCTGCTGCCCAAAAATGTAAAATTGGTATGAGTCAAAACTAAGTAGTTTCCTATTTCCTTTGCTCTATTTTTGAGTTGAATGTACTTTCTAGTTCTAAATGCAATTCCTGAAGAAAATACACTGCTGACTGTGGTGGGACTGTGCTGATGTTTCCTTCCACTGCCATGCAGTGTCTCTGCCCAGCTTCTTATTGATTTAAAGCAAGAAAAGGAGCTAAAGCCTTGTTTGATAATAGCATATTGATGAGAAGGCTGGAGAAGGAGAGCGAGATGGTGGAAGTCTTTGTTCCTGTTTGACAAAAGATAGAGAATACAGGGGAAGAAATGTGAATGTGTATGGGGAGGAGGGAGAGGGGAGGGAAGAAAGAGTTATTTAAAATCACAGCTAGGAAATCACTCTTCTTGTCTATGTGGCCACAGAAGGATCAATTTTCAATTTTGATTTCCCTGCCTTTTGTGGTTTGAGACACTTGCATGCCAATGGAGATGGGGTATCTGGCTGCAAGTGTTTGTTTAAAACAAACTGTTGGCAGGATTTTGTTTTCAGATGAACTGCTTTCTGGATCAATGTAGCATGCTGCAAGGAGAAAGAGGGGAGAACCACAAGGGCCTGTTCTCCTCAAGAGAGCATTGACACAAACACAACTCTGGCTACATCTGTGGTTTTACTTCTCAGTTTAGTGAGGTGCAAGGAGTGAATCAAGAAGGCCTTTGTTTCATAGATCCATTTACTGTCACCTAAATGGTGTTGAGTGTGAAAGAGCAAATGCACCAGAGGCAGTTGAATGGCTTGATTTTAAGCAGTGTCAGTGATTTGTATCTCTATAGGATCTTGGGTGAACAATAGACCACCTCTTTTACCTGTAGTTTAGCGTATGGCAATGCAGGATCAACTGCTATTGATAATCAAAGCTGTGGACCAAAGACTCCACTATGTAAATCAGTGTCATTCATTTCATTGAGCACATAAAGATGAAGACTTGACTTGGAAAATTTAAATCATTGCTTGACACAAATGCTGTTATCTTTGCTGTTTCTTCAAACAAATGATGAATTTGAAAGAGCAAATTGGAAGGTCCTTTTCCCACCCCAGTCAATTTCTACTGGAAATTTTCTATTAAAAAAAAAAACCCACAACTAGTTTGTGTTAAAATTGGGAAAATGAGGGATAACTATTTGTCCTGACAAACAACATCTGGGGTTTTTTTCCTGTTAATTATTACTTTTTGTGTTTTTACCTGATACAGATCTGAAACCCCATGACAAAAATTGGGAAAATTGCAGTTTGCTCAACACAATGTGGAAAGGTGGATTAAAAGGAAGCTGAGTTTACAACACAAAATTATATATTCTAATATTTTATTCTCTTCAGCACCTTTAATGAAGGCTTTTCTTGAAAATTAATAATTGGGTGGGGCTATTTTGGAATAAAATGACTGAATATTTTTAGGTCAATATTCAGATTTTTTTCATATATAGGCTAGGCAAGTAGTTCCTCCTAATAGTCATAATAATTGCCAGCACAAGTCACTTCTAAGCTATTCAACTGTTTTGCAGAAAGAGCTGTAAAGATTTTTCTGGAGTAATTTTGAAAAGTTTGGGTCTGTAATTTCAGGCACATAAGTCAGAGTTATACTCGAAAAAGATATTGCTATTGGTTTATGTAATCCTGTTTTTCAAGATAAATTTATGCAAGAAGCAACAAAACCAATTCATGATGAGTTTTTCTGTAAATCAGACCCTTCAGCCTATTTGTCCTTCATATTGCTCATCTAGGTGAATTCTTGCTTTTGACATCACATTATCTAATTGGCACATACTTAATGATTGCATTGCGTGAGTGTGAAACTCGTGACTATGTATGGAGGGCTGGGCTGTCTGTGTCCGGAAGGGCTCCTGTATTTGTGGCCATAGAGTAGGACCAAGTCTTTAGCCAGTGTGAGAGCTCTGTGGGGCAGGGGGTGCTGGGAGGCAGCATATCAGCTCTTTGCCCTCTGGCAGTGCCTGGGAGAGCCAGGCTGCCACTGCTGGGGCAGAATTCAGTGCATGTGGGGAGACTAAGTGAGATACTGCCACAACAGTGGCCCTGGCCAGCAGTCTTGTGCTCCCTGTCATTTGATATAGTGTGTTCGGCAGCCATGAGAGAAGTGGGCTGCTTTTGCAGGGCTCATCCCCGTCTCTTCATTGTCTTCTCCCTATGGGCAGGAACTGCTCACTCCTTTGACTTTCCATTTTCTCTGTAGTGATAGGAAGACTTAGGTTGGTTTCTGTTAGCACTCTTTATGGGTCTCAGGGAGATTGATCAATCTTTTTGTGCCTATCATCAGAAACAGGCCATGTGTCCCAAAAACATTACTGAGAGACTAAGCTGTCTGGAGAAACGACCATCTTTTTGTTCCACTTTGACTCATGCCTAGCCTGACAGGATAGGGGCCTAAAAGTGTGATAAATGACACATTTCCCCCATCCTTTTGTTTTTAATGTCCAGGAAATGTTGGTGAATTCTTGATAAAAATTTATTTAGCATCTGCCATGGGTCAGGTACAGGTTCTGCAAATCCAATTATCTGCATCTCTGTCAACATATGTCAGTCTTTATAACTCTTCTTGATGTATTGAGTTCATTTGTATCTGTGGTTCTGCCACTGGAACACAACCCTGAATGTTTCATTTCTGTTCTAGTGTGAGGAACCCACAGAGCTCTGCTGATGCTTGTCAGTGTTATGAAACAGTGAAAGGAGAAGGAAATACAGTTTATGTCAGTTAGAGACAGATAAAAAAGAAGGTGGAGTAAGTCACACAGAATTTAGGGAGGTGATAATAGGCAGGATAATAAGAAACTTGTAAAGGTGCTAGGAGTAAAATCTTAGCTCCACTGATTTTGATAATAAAAAATTATCTGAATTCACTAGTTTTGTGATTTTACCCAACCAGTATGTAAGAACATAGGCCAAGTACTTGAGACTTGCATTTTGGAGATAACTTTTTTTGACAAGTTAGTGATATGTGTGAGGGGAATTCACACTGCTTGAAAGTGATGGAGAAAGGATCCATAATTCTGCAAAGGCCGTTGTTCTATAATATGTAATGAACTTGGCCAAAAATGTTCAAATATCTGCAGCTGTTTTGGCTGGTTTTGTGTCTTAACCTTCTGCTATCTGTGAGTTGCTTTTGGCTGTGTGCCTTCTCCCCAGTCGTCGAGGGTGTTCTTGTCTGATTAGGAGAAAAGGTGTTCGTCATGGTTGAATTACTCCTTGTTTGAGACTATCCTTTCTTTGTCCATGATAATTTGCAAGCTCTGGCTGCCCCTGTTAGTTTGTTTCTCTCCTGTTTTTTTGCATTTTCATCTCTTTGCTGTGACAATTTCTTTAGGATACAGTGATTCCGGTGCTGAATTTGGGAACAAAGTTTTTGCCTGGAGAGCTGCTCAACTAGTTGAAACTGGTGCTGGGTATGAGCTTAGCTGGATATGAGTTTGCTGTTGGGAACTTTTCAGGTATTTGTGCTGAGTAGCAATGCATTTTTGGTCAACAGCTGGGTAAGAACCTCTAAGAAAAGATGATGATGATGATTCAGGAGAATGGTTTGAGTTACTTCATGTCAGAAATTTGCTAGAAATCAGCGAGAGTTTTGGGAGTTAATAATTTGGGACTTGTTCTGCTATGTGTGAAAAATCACTGAGGTTTAGATTATAGCTTACACCTCGTGTGCTCCAAAACATTCTTCTGAAGTTGGCGAAGTGATGAGATGTGAAAGTTTCAGTGGGGCGTAGAACATGTTATACTGCGTCAGAGACAGCATGGACAGTAAAGATGCAGCTGAGACTGAGCTTATGTATCCCAGCACTGGTTCTACTGTTGGTTTGGAGCTGTGGATGGGTCACTTTGGGCACAGTTTCTAGTAGAATCAGTGATTTTGTTTGGGCATGTTGTGTTTCTGGCCTTCAGCTTAAGACATACTTGACTCTGTTTCCTGCAAATCCCCCCCATCAATGTATTGAGCACCAGCAGTTGTGAGTGAAGCCAAGAGAGAACACAACAAATTAGCATCAGAGATTGCCTGAGAGAGAGTAGGGATATACCTGACAGCAGTAGGTATGCTACATGGAGGAGCTGTGTAAGCCATTTGCAAGGGAGGATCATTTTAAGGGTAGATCTATGAGTAGAGGAAGTAATCAGGTTGCCAGTGAGTTTTGTTGTTATTCCAGTTGATTACTGTCCATAATGAGGATGAAATAATGAAGGGAAAACAAACCACTGTACAGAAAATACATCAATCTGGTATGCACTATCCTCTCTGTGTTTTTCTGCAGTGTCCTGCTTTTTATTTTGGTTACATGTTCTTTGGAACAAGGACTGTCTTTTAGTTTGTGCAATGCCTGGCTTATAGCTGTGTGTCTTGGTAATGTCAAAAAATAGGAAAGGTGGCTGAGTGTGCACTGCCACCGTGGACACAGCCAGTTGTGGATTGGCTGTACAGTGTGAGCATCCCTGTAACGAGAGTGCTCAGTTCTTTTCTCTGTAATGGGATAAAGGCTCTGGGAGGGGGAAGACCTGAGCCGACAGGGCCTTCTCTCTTATCATGCTGTTTCTTTAGGGGTATAAGGCACTCAGGTGAGGAATTTAGCATGTGGTCAGTCTGCTGTTCCCATGTCTCATTGTCAGCATGGTGCTGGCTGAGAGCCTGACTGTTCCTCTAACCTTATTTTTTTTCTCCTTGCTGAGCTTACTCATTACCTTGCTCCTATTTTAAGGAAGTAGTGGCTTGCAGGGCACATCGCTCCCTCACTCAGAGACTTTCACTTTGCAACACCAGTGACAGCTCCAAGTTGGCAGGCAGAGGGGAGGATTCTCTATGACCTTCAAAATGGCTGACTGCAGTGGGTATGACACGTTTCTCCCCTTCCAGAGGCCGCTCACCTCCCTTTCATGCTCTCCCTTAACCTACTGAGGCTTAAGAGGTGAGAGCTGAGGCTGCTCCTTGCTGTGGGAGTCTCGGGAGAGCAGCACTGAGGCGGAACTGCTGAGCCTGAGCTGGGAGGAAAATGAAGTGAGGGAGTGGAATTGCAGCCTGCGAAGCAGGCACCACTGCTGCTGTTTGCCTGCTGGAAAGTAAATAAAGGACAAAAACAAGGGCAATTGCTTTATGATAGAGGGTGAGGGAGAAAAAATAAAGAATGGGTAGAGGAGGCGCAATTGAGATAGGGTGGGAGGGCAGAGAAAAGGTGAAGAAAATAGAAGTGAAAGGGACCATTGTCTCCTTTCTGGGAGACAAGGAATAAGGAAAATTTTGAGAGCTTTTGCAATAGCTATCAAATGTGCTGTTGTCCCATTTATCCAATAGCCATTTTCCTCTCTTGTATTGCAAAGGTCACCTTTTGATTCTGCATACCTGGGATAAATCCACACTAGCAGCTGCTTAACATGGTCTTAACTTACCAACATGGTCTGCTATTGCAGTATAGTAGGTTCTATAGAAAACTTTAAGATGGCAAGAAGATCCGGTTATGAGAGTCCATGACTAATGGTCTGATTTGACTAAGTACGAAAAGTGTGGCGATTTTGTCATCGTGGTTCAGCCTTTTCTTGATGTGTATTTTCTGGGAAGGGTCAGGGAATTCTATTTTAAGTCAGCTCCTGCCTTTAGTCCTTGCATTATCACCATTTGCTCTACAGACAAGAAGTACATTTTCCTTAATACTGGACTGTGAAGCTAAAAACTGGTCAGCTAAAAGCATTTTCATCTTGTGCATCTAGCAGCAGAAGAAGGGCAGATGAGTGCACATGGGTCAGCTATTCTGTGTGATGGCCCCAAGAAAAGGGGCATAAATTTTCTCGACTATCATGTGCTACAAAACTGGCTTTGTATTTCTTTGTGTGTGGCTCAGCTGGGCATGTTTAATCCTTATG
Organism: Lepidothrix coronata; assembly: GCF_001604755.1. Classification (NCBI taxonomy): domain Eukaryota; kingdom Metazoa; phylum Chordata; class Aves; order Passeriformes; family Pipridae; genus Lepidothrix; species Lepidothrix coronata. The sequence continues at coordinate 1,041,093 of NW_016690372.1, forward strand.
CTCTGTTTTTTTTGGATGAACAGCTACTTAAGTTCTGATTCTCCCTTCCCTACTGCTGCACTTGTGAGAAGATGGATATCTTGAACCCTTGACTGATGAATTCTGTTTCTTCATAAATATGAATTGGAGAATAAATTGACACCTACAATGTCATTTCTACAGGTTAAATCCCATAGACGTTGATTAATTAAATAGACGTTGTTAATTAAAAACGTTGAGCAGAGTGCAGGAAATTGTGGGAGTCTCAAGAAAATGGATGTTTTTGGTAGATAAGTCATTAATGAGGGCTTCAGCAGTCTTGAAATTTGTGCCTAGTTTCTTCACAGACTTGCTGTCAGACCTCAGACTAGAAGTAGTCAGTGACTTTGGATGTTAAGTTTGGGCTTGATCTTTGGTTCTTGCATGGCTTTATTTCTTCTTTTTAATACATTGAGAATGCTGTGAAAATTGAGTCCTAGGTGCCTTACATTGAACAGTTCTAAAACAAAGCATCTAAAGTAAGCAATATGTGGGAAAATTTGATTGAAGGCACTCTGTGCTTGGTTTTCTTATCTGTTTGGTGATGGGAATGACTCTTCAGCTGAATTAATTGATTTTCAGATATTTTAAGAAGAGCAGTTAGCTTGGCATAGACATAGCTGTTTACTGTTACATCTGGGCACATTGTTTAGTGTGAGAAGAAATCTGGATGTGGCTTGTGGAGGGGAGATAAGGCTTTACTCTTGCAAGATGGCAGTGAAACTTCAAAAGGTCAGAGTGAAAAAGGCAAAGATTTGCTAGTATATAAAGGTGAAGCAAGTGAAAAATTGTGTGTCTAAAAGCAGTCTAAGCAATACCATGTCTTCCCCCAAAGAAAGGGACACATGCAAACCTGATAGGAGGTGGGGAATCGATTTGCTTCCTGTCAGTACAGCGAATTGGGAACTGAAGACCCTTCTTCATGTGCATGTCTGTTTCCTCACTCATTTGGAATGGCAACAAAACCCGTATGTCAATAAGTCGGTGTTTCTTTGCTCTTTGTGATAATTACAAGTTAAATTATTTATTATGTTTTTAGCTAGGTGTCTCATCTGTTGACAAGAAATTGTGTGGTCTTGGGACTTTTCAGGCCTGTATTTTCTACCTGTATGATTCTATATGGAGCAACAGTGCTTGATGATATAGTGAAAATTGGGTTAACAGTTTCTAAAATACATATTTTTTTCCTTTTTTTTTTGGTCTTTATTTCCTTGTCAATTTTTTATGATATACAAGTTCCACTTCGGCTTTTTTGTGAAGATGAGCTTTGGTCAGGTAACTTCAGCTCTGTTAGTAGCATTGTTTGGATTTCAACTACTGACTTAGTTATGTGATCTTCTGTCAGCATCACTGGTGTTCTGAACTATGGTTACTTTACTCATCTACCTCAATACTGAGACATACTGGAAAATTAAAAATACAGTTACCAGATTTAATAAAAGGGTACTGACTTAGAGAACAGACCATAAATAATACAGGCATAGAATAATAACAGAGCAGCAGCTTGTAGAAGGCATGAGAGCAAGTGAACAAAAAGTGGATTTCAGAGAAAAAATATTCTTCTTTCTAAAAAAAGGTATTTTAAAGTGGGATCGATTACCTGATATTTCCTTTTATTTTTTGTTTTTAATTTCCTGGCACTGCTGCTGTGGGTTAAACTGTCAGTGAGCAAGAGGGAGCAGGAGGGTAGAATTTGTGCTTCTCTGAGTGATTTGCTAAGCCTCTTAAAGTATTTATTCCTCTCCTCATGATCATTAATGGATTCACTGTTTTGACAGGGAGATAGGTGCCCAGACGTTCCTCTAGCCAGTTATTCATTTTTCATCTGGAAGAAAGCATTTTATTAAAAACCATTTTCTGGTGTAGGGGGAGGCCTGGGAGAAGCAACAGATGTGAGCTGGAGCAGGGAGTGCAAAGGGAAGGGTGGAGGGTGAGAAAGGCATCATGGCTCAGCAGATGCACCAATTAGATTTTATTTGCTAAGAAGAAAAGCAGCCTCTGATAGCTGCCCTGTACTTTTTTTGTGAGAATGGACTTTTTTCATGACTTGCTTGTCAGATAAAATGAACGTGTACGCGAATGTGGGGAGAGGCTGAAATTAATTACTGTCAGTAAATGAAGCATACGGAAGCTTGTCTTGATGTTACAGTGGTTGTGAATTAGTGCAGAAAATACAGTGGAAAAGCAAACAGTGGAACATTGTATTTGGATCAGAGCTAGCTGTGTACTGGGTTGTTAATGTTCCCCCCCACCCAAACCTACTTTCTTGGGTATATTGAAGGTATCCTAATTACACTTGTACTTCCTCTATGCTCCCTTTGGGATTCTTAAGATAGGGCATCACACTCCAGATCATCATTGCTCTTTCCACTGACAGTCTTCCAGCTGGGTGAGAGATCCCCCACCATAAATGCCTTCACAGAGAATTTGGGATACATGCTCAGCTTCACAGCTGTGCCGAAAGAAAAAACCTCCCAGCAACGTTGATGGCATTATTATTGTAACATACACTTACTGAAACCTTCTCAGAAACCCTTCTGTCTCAAAAGGGAGCAGGAATTAAATAGAGGACAATAAAAGCTTAGCTTCCTCCTGTTGGAGCCAATGTCTGAGCTGCTGCTGATTTTAGGGAAGTAGAAGGGGCACTAGTGGTGTACAGATTGTATTAGAGTTCATTTCTGAGAGCTGCTTGGCAGCTGTGGGCCACCTGACATCCTTATCTACTTTAATGTAAGTTGTATAATCTTAGCACAACTTGAATGTTACACCTGGAGCAACTGTTTGTCCCAATTAGGAAGATGCTTTACTTACTTAAGACCGCCAGGGTCTTGAGTAAACATTATGCATTGGCAGGTCTTAGTAAAATTTCCTTAATAGAAGCATTTTCTCCCCAATGAGCAGAATTAAGGCTCTGTTAAACAGTAGTTATTGCCATTAAGTATTGCTAGCTTATATCAATTCCTTATGGAATCCAGTAGGTAAACATGCTTCTTTGAGGAAGCATGTCCCACTTAAGTGGATTACAGAGCAAGTTATATACAGCCTAATGCAGCACTGAACCTGAAGCAGCTTCTGCTGATGCATTTACAGGATTTCAGCATCATGTCTTCTGAACTGAAAAGCCATGAGCTACACTGATACAGTGGGGATTGATTTAGTCAAAGCTGTCAGCAGTTGTAAAACAGTCACACAAGTAAACTTTGGTATGTGGATAGTTTAAACAAATCCTGATGTACCTCTTGGATTTTGGTTAACTTAAGGTCAAACCCTGTTCTGATCATAGATTTTGACATTTCGGAATTGAGGGCTCTGCTATTACTGAGGCTTGAAAAATGCATCTGCCAGAAGTCAAGGTGAAGCCAACTTCCATGTATATATCCAATAAGGTTTTGGAGGCAGAAAGTCTTCAGATACTTGGTTTCAGCCTGGATGTAAAACTGAAATTTTTGACTTAAACATCACCATACTTTTAACGGCAATTATTTGGTTTTCTGTTCTGGTCGTTTCTGCACCTTTATCACCTCCCTATCTCAGTGCTCCTCTGTCCTTGTTCTGAACTCTATGCAGAACCCTTCTCTGCCATGCTCTGACTTCTTTCATACTGAGCTACTGTCTCAAAGCAGGTGGAAAAGATTGCATTCAGTGATATCGAAGTTTACATTTCAAAATGCCTCAGAATACACCAGAGTAGGAGTTACAGACGTACATGTTATCCTTTTTGCAAAGTGTCTATGTTAGATTGAGCAGAATGTACTATTCACAGCTACAGTTCAGTAGTGTGTGCCTGGGCTCTAAGAGCTAAAAAGTCCTCATCAAGCACCCGCAGGATGATTCTGCGTTCAAACTTCACTATGTTCCTTCGTTTACTAACAGATTTTTGGGTGGAAGGGAGGGAACGGCAAGTTCCTCAAAACGCTCACTGTCTCATGGCTTTACTTTGACTTTGCTTCTGACCATGTGGGGGAAATTATGCCTGAACCTCTGAAACACCCGAGCTTCTGTTATGGGAAAATATACAGCAGATGTGGGTGTCATGGGAGAAGATGTGGAGGAGAGAAGCTGAGCCTCCACAAACTTCAAAACTAGATACATTTCTTGTTTTGGAATCCCAGGTGATGGGAATTAGGGTTGTAAAGTGTAAGGAGAGAGGAGGCTGGTTGCAGGTTTACTGATCTTCTGTGAATAGGATGCTGTTGTGGTTTAGGAGTGGTATTCCCCAATTTAGTACTCCCACTAGAAAGACCACAAACTGCTCCCCTGCTGCCCTGAAGGGGAAACACAGAAGGCAGAGATCACAGGTTGAGATGAGAAAAATTACCTGTAAACACCAATGAGATAAGAAAACTAGCGGTAATGAAAACAATATTAATAACAAAAGTATACAAAAAAGGGGGTGATTCACATGCCAAAATGCTCACTGAGCTCCAGACACTGAACAATGGTGGATGGGTTCCCTACCCTGCCACACTTCGTTCAACTGGAAAAACTTCCTCCTAGAAGGGGGAGTCCCTTACCTCTGCCTCAGCAATTGATGTGAGATGATAAAGAACAACTTCCTAGCCATGACCACATGGCTCCAGGCTCTGCCTCCTCAAGACTAATGTAAAAATTAACTCTGTCCTGCACAGAACCAGGACAGATGCATCTCAGTAAGTCAGTATAAGGATCCTAAATATTAAATAAATATTAGATTAAGAGCTGTTCTGTTTTAAAAACAACCCACTCAGTCCTGGTCTCTTGCAGTATAATTTATGTGTCATCCACACCCTGGCTTCAACAAGTGGCTTTTCATAGCACTGCTGCCTCTGCACACCAGTTCTTTAAATGAGATGGCAAGGCTGCTCGGATGAGTGGAGTGGTATCCTGTGGGGCATTGGTGATTCATCTCCCCCGGTGCAGAAGGGGGTGGTATTTTTTGTCATTCAAGCATGTTACCTTTGAGGAAAAAGTTCCTTCTACACAACAGTGTTTAAAACGGCAAGCTCCAAAGGAGTTTTCTCTATATATCCCCAAGTATAGAGGGAGTACTATAGGTGGCAATAGAAACCACTAACTAGGATCATATAGTTACTTATCACCTGGTTACCAGCTCTGCTGCAGCTAGAGGAAGAGCTGCTTCCCTGCTCTGTGACACAAGCTTCTTCATATCTGCAATGGGCATAATAATACTGTCTGACCTGCCAAAGGAGGCCGAAGAATCTATACCAGACTTTGAAGAAAGTAAGTATGAAATACTGTGATTTGTCTGGAAATACTCCATTTTATTCAAGACACACAACATCAAGCTGCATATCTTTAGATGATGACTGCTCAGAAATTAAATGGAATGTGATACACTGTTGTGAGATGATAAATGCCACAAATTCAGCCCTGGGTAGGTGAGGACAGGTGGATGAAAGTGGGATAAAGTTGCTTATAAAAGTTATGGTATGTCTGAAAGCCTTGGTGGGGAAGGTTATCAGAGGAATATGAGTGAATATATTAATCTTTAGCTGGAGCTAAAGAAGGAGCTCTTTGATGGATCTAAAGCACAACATATTCTAGAATAAACTGGTGGATAACAGGTTCCTGATCTACTTGGTAGTGTAGGAAGGGACCACTTCTGCTCTACTGGAATTGCTTAGTGTCCCAGCTGCTGTCTTAAGCTCTGCACGTAATTCCTTCCTCAAAGTCCGAGCCCCTTTGTGCAAGCCCTGGTTATGCAGCATTAGTTTTGGCTCATCCCATAGCATGAATACACTCTTGTACTGTGCCCACTTAAGTTTATAAATGTCTTCATAAAATACCTTTCCCATAGTCTTTACTGCCTTTTCTAGATTCTTTCTGCATCAGCAACGTTTAGTCTGGGAATCCCCTCCATGTTGTATTAAGAATACAGAAGTTTTTTAACACTGCTTGCTGTCTTTGATGGTTTGTTTGATTTATGGGTTCTGAGCATTTTTTCTGCCTTAAAATCTCCAATAAGTTGAACTCCATACTTAATTGACTTAAACCTTAATATTCCAAACAAACCTTACAGACTGAAATCCAAATGTTACATAGATGGTAGTGAAAACTAACTTGAATTATGGTACACAGAATGGACTTTTCCAGATGATGCTCTTTGGGGGGAAAAAACGAACAAAAACATTTTGTAGAGTAAGGCCTGCAATGGGAAGTGCAGGATGAACAGTGTCTGAATACGCTTTGAGCATCCCAAGTGCTTGAGTCTCAAGCTTAGCCCAGTGTAAATCCAAAAATCCCTTTTCTCCGCAAAGAGCTTGAGCCAGACTTCCCCTGGGGGAGGGATATTCTGGATGCAGTGCTTTAATACTTCCTTTTCTGGTAGGAGACCTGAGGTAGAGAACTGACATGAGGAAAGGGGTGTTAATGATACTTTTCTTAATCTCTTGAAAGCATTGCTTGTGGTTTGCTTTCACTCTTAGAATTCCCCTCTTTTCCTATCCACTTCAGCAGTCTCGAGGAGGAGCTTGCTCAGGTACTGTATCTCTCTCTGAAATGTTTGCAAACAAACCCCAAATCATATGATCATCTCTTAGTCTCACGATTTGTTGTTCTTTTTCAGCTGCTTGTTGTCTGAATTCAGAAGTGTTTTCTGGGCGCTTGGCCTGACTCAGTTTAGCATCCAAATTGGGTGAAATTCTTAGCTGCTTTGTTCTAGTGTGAAACTTGGCTGGAGCAGCAGAGTTTTGCTGTGAGTTCTGGAGCTCATGTTGTGTTTTGACTGGAAGGAATTAGTCTGATTAAACTGATTCTTTATTCATGCAAACACACAAAATTGCCACAGCTTCTACCAATCAATTACCAGTTTGTCTGTCTGCCCATCACCACTGCATTATTGTGCAAGTGTTACAGGCTTTGTTTTTTCATCCCTTGTGTGCCTCTGCCTACAGCAGTGCCCCACTCTGCAGCTTCTGCTCCTGCTTTGCCCAGGTAGAATTGACAGTGCAAGACCTTTGACAAAGGAAAGTGGAGCTTCTTTCTTGTTCTCTGCTTTGCTTTTTTTGCCCGCTCTCCCTCCAGCATGTGCAGTACATACAACAACACATCCTTGCTACCATGCTGTTAACTGTGCGGTAGCTACTGGTTTGACCCAGCAACCTCTTCATCTTGGAGGCTCTGACCCCCCTCTCAAATGCTCTCAGGATGTGTTTGAAAATGGGTAGAGCCTTGAAATACTGCAGCAAAAGCTTTCTCGATGCCAAGAAACGTTTCACCTCCCTTCTTCCCTACAGCAAACAAATTGTATTGACAGACAAAAGCAGGATTATGGTGAGGAGATTTGCAAGACAACTGGATTACGGAAGCTAAAACAAGCAAACACTGAGATTATGTTTGGGGGTGGGCAGGATGGAGTTGGGGGAGGAAGGGGACAGTACAGAGCAGTAACTTGGGCTGTGGTGCTGGTCTGACACAGTGGTGGTGAGGCAGCAGGAAAGAGGATTTAAAGTAATTTAGGACAAAAGCAAGCACAGTAATTTCTCCCTGTAAACTCCAGTGGATGGAAACTTAGTACATTTGCATTATGGTTGTTGATTTTTTGCTTTTCAGGAATCTGGGAACAAAGAGGTAGAGGTAGAGGGAGAATGGGAGGCTGGCCTAAACCTGTGAGTCCCGCAAGCCCTGCTGCTTGCTCAGGCAGCATAGGCACCAGCTGTCAGCTGATCTGAGCAGAGATCAGCTGTGACCTAATTATTGGCCTCTTAAACCTGCATTATTCCTTTCATTTTCCAGCTCATTGACATTGTATAGAGACAGGGTGAAAGAAGGTAGAAAAAAGAGTTATTGATAATCCACTTCCTGTGTATCTGCCACTCAGCCAGGGTCATGGCTGGATGGCCTCTATCAAGGAGAATGAGGGTGGGCTTTAAACCCTTCTGCTCCCCTGTGGGAGGAAGACAGCTTTGTGCATTTGGGGGAATGGAACCTTGAAACAATTTGAAATCAAACACTGGTGTGCTCTGGGTCAGAAAGACTTTGTAGTTCTTGTGTGCTCTGAGAAGCGAGGAAGTAAGTAGTTGATAACCTATGAGAGGAAAGAATGAGCAGAAAATACTCATCACCCCTGTTAACACAGGGGCAGGCAGAAGTACAATCTAACAGGTTAATAATCCTATCAGTTTGAAAGACATTATGTATGTGCATTTTGCAGTAATCAGCAGACAAAGCGCTCTAACCATAGGCATGTTTTGGCTTTTTTAAAGTTTACATGGCTGTGTGAGAAAGCTTTGCCTGGGCAGCAGAAAGGTACCAACCTAGTTAGAGTGACCTCAGATACAAATAATATACCAGCTTGTAGTCTTTCAGTGTATCTGGCTGCTGGTGAGAATAGCTTGGCAGTGTTGCTTTACCCATCCAGAATGTGTTACCCACTGTTACTACCTGCCTTGAGAGTAGCTAGTCAGTAGGAAAAATTGGAAAAGACCTGATACTGGTGGCTAAGATGGTATCAGCTTGGGTGTGTGGCTCAGTGTGGTGGGAACTGAAAAGCAACAAAGCTCTGCTTTCTGCCAATGGTGACATGGCCCGAGGAGGGCAAACATCTTGGCTCTGGCAGACTGGTGCAGAAAGAGAGAGGGAGAAGGTGAGAGAAAAACAGATTGTGCAAAATTATCAATTTTTCTGTACAAATCTACTTTCCAGTTGCCAACTCTCTGTGTATCTTCCTCCAGTACCTGATAATCCCCACCAATCAAATGACCTTCTTGATGATTAAAGGATCCTGTTTGCTGATTTGTCACCAATCCGGTCTTTCAAGCTTTTAAACACTTCTTTACACAATGCTTGCTAGTTAGCATATATTTTCTAAGTCTGCACTTGCCAAGGTCCACTGACAAATGCTTCTTTGCTGCTTTATTCCAGTATATAGGCGCCCTGCATTTTCTGCTGTTTCTGACACTCAGACCTGGTGCTGAGGAAGAGAAGATGGGGAAACTGAGTGAGGAGAACTCCCCTATTGTATTATACTCTAATCAAGCCAAATTGTTGAGACTGGCTGTAAATTGCTGGGATAATTGACCTTCAGTCATTTGAAATACACTTCTGGGAGTGAAATACGTTTTAATTTCTCTCTCTCTCTCTCTCTCTTCCCCCCCCCTCCACTGTTTGAAGCCTCTTGCAGCCTTTCCAAAGCAACTTCTGACAAATTTTAATCAATAAGCTAGCCAGTGGTAAGCCTGAGTCTATCACATCTGTTACCTTGATGGCAGTGGTACTGGAAGCCCTTATTTCTTTACTTTTGACATCAAAGCAAGCATCATGGAAGGAAAGGGAAAAACAAACCAGAGGGATTAGAGTTCAAGTTAAGTGGGGGATAGTTTTAAAGAGTGAGCACTTCCAAGCCTGATCAAATCTATTACAGTAATTTATTATTGACTGAATACTCATTGCATCCTCAGGGCTGTATGATATGCACAGCATCTATAGCCACTGCCTCTGGAGCCTCGGTTTTCAGATCAGTTACTCACTGTAACTTAGGAGTGTACTTTGTGTGCTCAATGTGCGAATGTTGTCAGGTACTAACCATGTGGGAGGCAGCCTGTGGCATCAACACTTTTTTTCCCCTGTCAATAAATATGCATTGTGATTTACTGTATCCTTTTTTGTGATATTTCTGTCGTGACTCTTGCCTTGTATAAGGGATATGGTGGGAGATGTATGGTCTCATCGCTTATGTATTAAACAGGAATTACAGCAGTTAGTATCTATTCCTGAGCTTTTTACTAACTGGCACTTTCTGTTTGTAACAGCAAAGACAACAATGGTGTTACTTATCTTCCTTGGGATTTTTGCGAACTAAATGATTCTGACATTAAATAGTTGTGGGACCTGAGTCAAGTGAGTTGCCATTCTTGTGCCTCAGTTTCATGGATAATGGTTTATAAAACGGGATTAAGTTTATGCTGTGAGATCCTCAGAGTATGCACCTTGACCTATGCATCCTTCTTGGCTATGAGATATACTAAGGGATAATCTAGTAGATCCTGACTGTGGAGCAACTGAAGAAACTTTTTCTCATTCCTATTTTGTGACTTACATTTCTTTTGGATTTATGTGAATTATTTGCTCACATGAAGAAAGTGAGGATGGTGCTGTTAAAAAGCATTCTGAAGTTCTTCAATTAAAGATGCAGTTTAAGCGCCAAAATAGTACTGTTATTGTAACACGTGCTAGAGAAACAAGCTGCCCTGAGTGAGTTCATGTGTTGCTGGGTAAGCCAGTATTTTGTGGTATAGTGAACAGTGCTGCACAATTGGAAATACTTGCATGGCCCTCATGGAGCCAGCCAGCCAGACTGGTAATTTGTGAGATGAACACCCAAGAAAGAGACTGGCTTGTAAATACAGATTGAAAAGAGATTTGGCCCTGATAGCATCAATCTGCAGCAGGACCCTACAGAGATTTCTGGTAGTACCCTAGGGAGAGGAGAAGGCTTTGAAGTGGGATGTAGCAGTTACAGCTTGTGAGGCTGCAGTGCATGCACCTGGTCCTAAAGCAGTGAAGTGCCCTAAAAGGTAAACTGCGTAACAAGGTCTCCTGAGTCTCTTGCATAGGACGTGCTATTTATCACCCCCAGCTGCAAGCAGCAGCAACCTCTAATACAATGGAATGATGCCTCAGGCCAGTCTATACATTTATAAGCACATTAATAAATCATCGTAAAAATAAAACACGTTTATTGCCATTATAAATTTACATGGAACAGTTGTTATCTGTGAGACCCTCTCTTCTTACCCTCTCATTGCTACAGACATGGATTAGATGCCAGAGGTATGGATATGGGAGAAAGGGGATGCAGAACAGGTAAGGACTCCAGGTCTTCAGACGGGAGCCCAAATTGATGCCCCAGTTTGACAGTTCATCTGTGTGATTGACATGGGATAGTTGGTTACCAGCATCTTGTAGCCAGGGACCTTGCACATCCCAGTGGTTTGTGAAAGCCAGAGGGAATGGGCCAGGGCATCACAACCCTAGTGTTTCCATTCTAGAGTGTACTGGGGACAGGGGCAGGTAATAAGACCATTGTGACTGCCCTGGGGAGAACGTGGGGCAGCCAAAACAGTGCAGCATTTCTGCTTCTGAGCTACTGCAAAGACTGTGCTGGCCATGCCACCGGGTTAGCATAGGACAAGATGGTGCAGACCTGCTTCCGGATGGGCCTGCCACTGTGAAAGCAGGATGACATTCACCTGGTTGGCTGGGCTTTTGGGTCATTTGCCACAGCCTGCATGCAGTCACATTGACACCAGGACTGGAAGGGCTGCCAGGTGCTGTGATAACTCCTTTAGTGGCCCTGGGTTGCTGTGCTGGGTGCAGCAGTCTCAATGTGCTGGCCTGGTGTGTGGTATTTTTGCAGGGACTGGGTGCTTCTGAAGTGCTGGATGACATTTGATAGGTACAGGATTGCTTTCTGGGTCACTGGACTCTCTTAAAACTTCAGGCCTTGAGAGGTCAGAGTGAGTCTGAGGAGCGACTTCCCGTTCGTTGGAAAAGAAGGTGAGAGAGCTTGTTGTCTGACATTTCATGACGGTTTTTTAGCTGATTCTGAGCCTGGTAGCTTAGGCTTATGGATTTTTGTTAGCTTTTGAGGCTGCGAGTAGCATAGCAAAGGTTTTTCTTTGGTTTTAACAGCAGTCTGTCATTTGTTTCCTCATACTGTTGTAATTTTATGAGGGAAGCCGCCTGGGAGTTACAAGTCTCCCAAAGAATCCAGCTGTGATTTATGAATGGGCCATCAACAGTTATTATGCCAGCCACTGCATGCATTCATTCTAATAAATTTCCTGCATCTTCCATAGCAGCTTGTTTTACTCCTGTTTATTGATACTGTGGTTTTAACAAAAGCAGCACATCAATTACAGTAATTGCATTCAGCCCTGCTGGAGCTGTGGTCTGAGGACAGGTTGTGGATCCTGGATGGGGGATTAAGGGCCATTGAGAGGACCTACAGAGAAGAGAGCAGAGGTAGAGTCAATACCCAGGCGGATTTCCCTTGATGCTTTGTAACCCTGTAGTTTTAATGTTTTTCTAAGAACGAGGAGGAGGCGAGATCATTATAGATGTGGCCCAAATGAATCTGGCCTACTGGGCTATGTCAGTTCTAAATTATTTTCAAATATGAGATATCAATCAGGGTTTTGCACCATTTTTAATTGCCATTTTTTCCTGTTTTATCTATAGAAGTTTTTTAGTGATTGAAGTAGTCAATATGGATTTGATGCATGGACTATTGAATAGATAAGGAATTGGCTGGATGACTGCACCCAAAGGGTTGCAGTCAAGATCTCAATGTCCAAATGCAGATCAGTAACAAGTGGTGTCCCTTGTGGCTCTGTATTGGGACTGGTACTGTTCAATATCCTTACTGTGTGACAGCCTTTCCCTGGCTGACTGAAGTCAGACTGCTTCAGTTCCTGTCTCCTTAGCCCTGCGCTTTTTCTCATTTCAGTCGCAACTTCCAGAATTCAGTCCTGTAAGAGCTAACTGCTTTTCCCAGATCCCTGTGCATCTCACCTGGCACTCAGTTCTATCTAAGTTGATAGAGAGATGAGATCAGATGAGTTCACCATAGCTCAGCACTCAGTGTAGCATTGCACGGTCCCTGTAGTAGATCTGTGCAGGAAATTCAGCATGGAATAACAGAAGGCTGCAAACAGGAGTCTGGTTCACCAGTGGAGGTGTGAGAGAATGGAGGACTACAGAAACAAAAGATGCTGTGAGAGGTTAAAAACATTATGCACATGTGTACTAATACTTAAGTATATGTACATACATAGAAAATTCTTGTGGATATTAAGATTGTGAAAACCTTTGGCCTGGGTTAGACCTGCTATACAGTGAGTCCAGATACTCTGTTTTCCAGTGATAGTGTTATTCCTCCAGGCAAATGAATTAATAGTGCTCTCCATACTATTCCTTTGTGGATTAGACCTCCAGCACTACAACCACAGCCCTTCTGCTTTTATTCTTTATTCTTGGATTTATTCCCAGTTTTGTCTATGAAATGATCATTTAGTACATGAGCAATATGCTGATTTCCCGTTATGGTTATTACATTTTCTGTTTATAAATCAGGAATTAATTTGTCTTTTTTGGGTCCCTTGATGCCTTTTTGCTTTAATAGCCAAGTATGTTTGGTCTGTGTAATCTAATGAAAAATAAGCATAGTAGATAGTGAAAAGTGATATCCCCAGCAACCTGTCATCCTCCTCAGAACCTGGGGGACCCTCTTTCCCTCTTTTTATCTTTTTTTTTTTTTTTTCCATCCCGGAGACCCACTTGCATCTGTCACTTGCTGATAAGACACTCTTGTGCTCTTTGGTAGTTAAAAGATAGGCCAGGGCTGGAGGGGAGGAGGGCTTTGTCAGTCACCTGGGAGTGATCTGCAGCCCTGCCACTAAATTGTTCTGTGACCTTCACCTCCTTCCATAGCAGAATAATTGAAATCAGATATAAAATAACCGATTCAGTAAGTCTGTTTCACTGCCAGTTCTGTTCCACATTGCTGCACCATAATGCATATGCATACTGCTTTGTTAAATTTGAAATGTCTTAAGTGCTTTTCTTTTTGTGGAGCTTAGTAGAAGTGTGTGTTGGGAAGATTATGGCAAATGTGTACTGCAAGAGCAGTGTAAAGGGCACAGTTCTTTCATCCCCAGTGCTGTTTGTTTTGGAGACTACCAGCCAGAGATTCTCCTGCTGTGTGAAGCACACTCTTTTCTTTCCCTTGAGCAAAGCAACTCTCCATGCAGCATTCAAGTCCCTGGCTGATCCAGGGCACAGAAAGCTAGTAGCTAGATTCTGGGCTTATTTTCGTGGGTCTTGCTCCTTTACCCTTACTGCTGTTACTTTAGAGAGAAGAATTTGGCATCAGAACTGTAAATCCTGGATGGTCTTCAGCAAGGTAGGGCAGAGAAAAAAAAATTTTGAATTCCAAAGCTTTCTGTTTGAAGCTTCTCGGTGGGAGCAGTTCTCTCAGGAAGGGGAAGGAAAGTGCATATCTGCAGAGAGGGAATGCACCCAATACCAGGTTGCTCAGGAATGGTGATGGTAAGTGTGGTTCGGGATGGAAATGCTTGAATTGCTGGCAGGTAAATCCCCATGCACAGCTACAGAGCTGTGGAAAAGTCACTGCTGTTGTCCTCACTTCTGCAAGGGTTTTCTCTCCTCTTGAAAATACTCTGTCCTTTGGAGACGTATTATTTTTGCAGGAGGGTAAAAGATGGGGAGAGACCTACCGACTCTTTCCTGCTGGGTTCCTGGGCTAATACATAAGTCCTGGCAGATGAGAGGCCAGCAGGAGTCCTTTTTGTGTGTGAGGCTGGGTTTGCCAGAGAACATTTAATGCTGGGAATGCAGGGTTGGTTTCTGTGTTTTCGGGGCATGTTTGATATTTGTCTCTTGCTGTGTCATCTCCGTTCCCCTTTATAGAGGGCTTTGAATTTGCCAGTTTGTAGAATGTGTTGGGCTATGGGAGCTAAATGGTTAACCTTGCAGTGGTCTGAGTTGTCCTTACTAGCCAGATAGGAAGGAAAGACAGTAGCCTAAAACATTAGGAAACAATGTGAAATTCCCATTTAAGCAGACTTCACCCTGTGTCCCCTTTTCCCCAAAAACAGGCGGCTGTTGCAGTTTTGTCTGTACTGTGTTGGGGACTGGGGAGGGTGGAGGGAGAAGACAGCAGAGGAACAGAGCCATGTTTTCCCCTCTTGCCAGAGGGCATTATTGTCTAAATAGGCAGTTTAGTTAGATGTTTACTAGATGAGAGTCAGGGGAACTCGAGATCTCTAGGGAGAATTCATGCAAAGCTGGAGACTATAAAAATGCCCCTGAGCAAGTGAATTTCTAGCAATAACACTGTCACTTTTACTAGGAAATTAAAAATTAAAAGGGAGATAAATCATGCTTCTTAAATATAGTCTACCATTTGTCCCTCTTGGCCTTAGAGACAATTTAGAGTGAACGCTAAAATACAAAAGCTACACAAAGGGCCTTTCACAATATTTGTTTAAGGTCTGCATTTTATTAGCTGTGGACACCTGTCCTTTGTTCCAGGTTCATTCAGCTGTTGATCTATTTTCTGTAGTATTTCAAGGTATTGTTTTGCCTTAGCGTCCTAAGTTAAGGCAGTATATCCAGCACTTACATTATTTATATCTGGGTATGTGTGTGTAAATGTAGTTGCTTCTTTAATGCAAACTCAGAGAAGCTCGCAGAATGAGATACCGCTATGATTTTAGGTGTATTCTACACTTTAAACTCATGGTTTTCTAGCTGATTTTTATAGTTAGCATTAGGTTGTCCTGGTAAGGCCCTGGCAACTTGTGAATCTGGGCTTCTGAAATGTGAGTATGATTAAGTCAGTCTTTGCATTAGGTTTTGCACAAACTGCATGAGCTGTCTTGAAGTAATGAAGTTTGGAGCAGTTTTCAAAGTAGTTATTAAATATGCATATATTATGTAGATAAAGGCCTCAGTATGTTTAGGGAGACAAGAGAACTAGAAACCAGTTTGGCTTAAAAACATGGTAGTATTCGTTTAGGAAATGATCCTGGGTTTGTAAGGAAATGTCTCATACAGAGAGAGGGGAAAACCCAAATGAAAAGAAGATGATACTGTATGTGTGAGTTGTTTATAGAAATGCGCTGTTGTAATAGAGCCCTCAAATTTCCCTGCTGCAGCAGATGTCTGGAGTGAAGTTTCTTTTGCTGGTGGAAAGTGCTGGTTGGGAGGCTGGATTGGGCTGCCTTGCTAAGGTATGATGGCCCAGGCCAAGAGGGTAGGGAAGGGGGTGTGGGTGGTGCACAGTGGTCAGGTTTCTGGAGGGAGTACTGGCCGTGTCCTGAGGTGAGCTGGACCAGGGTGGGTGGGCCATGACACTGAGCTGGGCCAGGGTGGGTGGGCAGGGAGGGGAAAGATCCAAGACTGTAGAGCAGGCTCAGAGTTTCTGGACTGTGTGGGGGTGCAGCTCTGAGATGGTGAGTGACTGCTTCATTTCTAAGATCCATGCTGTATGGAGGAAGGGTGCCTGTGCCTACATGGCGTTGGTTGATGGACTCCATCTTTGAATCAAGATGCGTTTGCAGAACTGCATGCAGAAAGCTTCCTGACTGCTTAGTATCTGCAATCACCTTACCTAGCTTTAGGACTGCTTGCTTTTGTGAGTGGTATAGAAGCTGCCCCATATACACTGTATGATGTTTTCCAGGTCTCAGAGTGGGCCTCTTTTCCAACTTACAGCTATTTCTTTGGTTATTAACAGCTTTATGGTGCAGCAGGGTGACAATGAGGATAGTCCCAATTGGGGACCATCTTATGTGGTGACAGTGACCAAGCATGTCAGCTTGGAGAGGGTCAGAGAGACTTCTCTCTCCAGTCCAGCTCCCATCTTCCTCAGCAGTGCACGGACTTGCTGCTGTCTCACAGTGTCTTACACAGGACAACACAATTACCTCATCCTTATAGCCTTACTTAAGGAACTTTAATTTGCTGTCAGGAAAAAGTGCTGATGCTACAGGTTGATTCTCTTTCATGTGGTAGGAGGAAAATACCTCGTTTAAATTATCAGCTATTTTTGTTATAAACAAACCTGTCACGCTCAAGCAAGCAATACTGTCACTAAATCCCTTCTAGAGGCAAAGTGTTGGCCACAGGGGTAGGGTGGCAAGATGCAGGGGTATTAGTGGTCAGAAAATTTTCTAGCACTTTAAGTGGCTGTGCCCTAAAATCTTCTGTCAAACCTTAAAAGAAAGTGGCCTAACTGGTCACTTCTGGCTTAGTGGTCACTTCTGACTCTGACAGCTATATATCCTGTCCTTGCTGCTCTCTGATAGCATAATCACAGAATCAGTTAGATTGGAAAAGACCTCTGAGATCATCAAGTCCAACGAATGACTGAATATCACCATGTCAACTGAGACAGTGGCACTAAGTGCCACATCCAGTCTTTCTTTAAAGTTCTATCATATTTCCATAATGTTATTTCACCAGTAATAAACTGGAGTATTTCAAAGTCTGAGTGCTAAGGAAGTCCACTGCTAAGGAAGTGGTTTTGTCATTATCCTCATTTTGAAAGTGAGACACAGAAGTCAAGGTGACAAGTCAAGGCAAGCATTTTGGGGTAGCTATGAGTCATAGGACACAATCCAGGCCTCCTTGTTCCTAGGCATTTAGGATCCTTTGGTTTTGTGCTTTGTGACAGTAACTTAAAAATCATCCATGGCAACAGGTGGTGAAATTGTTCTTTTTCAGTCTTGGTGCAGGGAGTAATGGTAAATAGGTTGTCACTGTTATATGACTGGGAAGTGCAGTGGCTCTGTGTCTATGTACAACAGGCTTTGTCATGACTGTGTGTTCTATCCAGTGCATGACTATACCTAACCTGTGCCTAAATTAATTTTTCTGACTTAGAAGAAAATTGTGACCATAAATACGGCCATAATTTTAAAGAGTCACCATTACATAGAGCAGATAGACTGAGAGAGTTCACACCTCTGAAGGTGCTGTGGAATTGGCCCTGCCTGTCTGCAACGGAGAGGGAGGAAGAAGTAAGCCTCATATCCACAAAGAGTTGTGTCATCTGACTTTTACCATGGGTTGGAACTCCCAGATAGGTCCAAGAAAGCTAGGCCCCTAAGCATCCATGTAGAAATTTGGGCCAAGATCTGCAAATTCACCAATACATTTCCCTAGGTGCAAAAGTTGTGTTTCTTTCTGATTTTAACAGCCCTTTCTGCACTGATTTCAGTACATTAGTCTTGGCTAGCACTGAGCTGTGTGTAATATGCTGTTTTTTAATAAATGCAATATGTTATTTTTGTAATATGTAATATGCTGTTTTTTAAGTCATGATGGGACTTGGCTTGACAAGTACTTATGGACAAGATTATTTGATTTTTAAAAAAGTCTGGAAAGGTAGTTCTGGGTGTTTTTGCTGAGGAGGAAGAAAAAGTAAATAAAATTAACAATAGAGTAGAAAATATCTTGTTTATAAGCAAATAAACATAATAGCAAAACACTGCGAACAGGAAAACAGTTTATCTCCATCTCTCAGCTCCACCATCTGAAGACAGTGGATAACTTCAGAGAAGAAACTAAGGTAGCTTGTACCACTAAGCATGATTACCACTATGGATAAATGGTTAAAGTACAAGACTGGAGCTAGAGAAAACATTCTCATCTTTGTTCCATTGCAGATATATGTATGACCTTGGGGAGACCCGCTGTCACATCATGTACCTCAACTTCCCAGTCTCTAAAGATGGGTGTTTGCTGGAGTGTAAGAAAAGCAAAAATTGATTGTGAGACTTCACTCATGTTTCTAAATTATTTTGAAGTCATGGGATGGAACAGTTATAGAAGCAGAGATTTTTATTTATAAAATAGGGAAAAAAGTATTTTTTAAAAATACATGGATTTAATTTCTGAAACTTGGTGTGGAAGGATGCTATCAGAGCACAATTTGTGACAGTACTGTCACAGGCTTTAGAAATGTGTGATGAGTATGTGTGTGGCAGCTTTGCTCATGGAAAGTTAATTTCAGGTCCTAACAAGCATGAGGCAACTCCATTACATTTACGATTGAATGCTGGTACATTTTATCTCTTTGTCTGTAGGAAACGGTCAGTATCAAACAGTCCAGTTTGGGGAGAATGGTGAAGCATTGATCTTTTGGGTCTTATCACATATGCAGACTAAATTCAGATCAGATAGAAGGGTTTCTTTATTAATGAACAACAAAAAAGGTTTGTTTTTATTTCTACTATGACAAAAAAAGACCATCTCTTCTCTGTTTTAATCAGAACAGTAAAAATCTTACTTGAAACAAACATCCTAAAATTTAGTGCAGGGCAACGTTCCACTAAACAGGGCCAACCGAGGAAGAATTTTTGATGGAATGAACACTGAGATGGAACGGACTATCCAAGTCCTTTGTTCTGTGCTCACAGATGTAAGATCAGGATCTTGAATTCCTTTGCTTCTTTATTTTATCACAAGAAATGCTGCGATTTACTTTTTCTTTCCTGTGTTAGTATTGCCCTCTACTGGACGAAACCAAAACTGCCCACCTGTGTTGCAAACCTGAAGCTGCGGGCAGGTAATGCATCATCTCCTTTCCCTCCTCTCTTGGGCCTTGGGCACACAGAGCCGGGAGAAGCCAACCCTACCTCTGACAGGCATGATGACTGGCCAGGGTACCCAGATTTGAGCTCCTGAATGGCAGCATGTTTGTTGCTATACAACCAATGCATTTTTTAAATGTTGGTAGCTCAAGCTATGTGAGGAGTTGTACTTATTCTCCAGAAAGAGAGAAACTTAGAGCTAGTTATTGTGGGATTTGGCAAGTGGGGCTCCTTGGACTGAGTCATAGGCTCAGGATGAAACAAGTCCTCAGTGGACAAGTTTGAGAGCTGCTGAGAGCAGTGAAAACTGATGAGTCTCCTGAATGTTATCTTCTACAGCAGCTATGCTTTTGGGACCTTGTCAGGTACTTTAGAATGAGATGTCACAATCTCTTGGAAGAACTAACACTGGACTTATGTAGCTTAAACTTGAGTTGCTGCATGGATGATGAGCACTTCTAAGTCACCACTACCCTAGTGTAAGATCTGAAAAAAAACCCTATGTTTCTAGCACTGGGATGAGAGCTGTTTTCTATGCAGGCCAAACCCTAATGTTCCAGTCTGCAGCGGGGGGACAACAAAATGATTCTGACCCGAGTGACTTTGGGCTTCAAGAAAAGAAAGGAGACAGATGGGAGAATAAACTCCACAGAGTTTAGCCTAGAAAGGTGTCCAAGGTTAACTACAACTTACAGGTAGAAGTCTGTATTCTCAAATTCTAGGATGTATATTTTTTGCAAACATGCACGTTTGGTATTTTATCTCTTGGAAGTCTGCCTTGTAGGTGTTCACTGGGCCTTATACTTATTTTGCTTGTCACAGCCCACAGCTGTAAGGGATGACGATCAAGGGAGGAGTCCAGAGAAAAAACCAGAGGCTGAATGTATTCAGTGAAAACACACTGAGATGCATTGCTCTACAAGGTGAAATCTCATCATGGTCCCTCAGTGAATGAGTTTCTTTTTCTGATATTTCAGTTTTAGAAGTCTCAGTACTCAAAGTGATGTCCTGTGCAGGCTGTTTGATTTGGCTACAGAAGGGGGTACAGAAAAGCTTTGCATTGCTGCATGCTGGTAAGGAACCTGTACAGAGTTTCTTGAAGTGCCTCTGTGGGCAGCATCTATAATATCTGCATTTAGCAAACTGCTCTGTCTGCTCGCTGCTGGCCAAACACTGATACCTGGTAGCTTTTACGTATCCCTTGCTAGGGAATACGTGTTGTTCTACAAAAGTGCAGAGGGCTTACCTATATTAGTTTAGGAGAATGCAGCATTTAATTTTACATCATTTAATTGTTAGAACACCAAGACAATATACATTATTATTTTAATTTAATATTAGCTTTCAGTCATTTTGGTGCTTGGTAGCCTGAAGATTTGGGTGATGTGTGTTGCCAGTGCCCCCTCCCGGATAAGACCAGGTTTGTTCACAGCTGCCTGGGCCCTCCAGTGCTTCCCTGAAGGACAATCATGCCGAGCCATGGCTTGTGAAAAATCTCAGCTCCTGCTTTCTCTGACTGTTGCCACATGACCCAACCACACAGTAACAAAATCCCAGGAAAGATGCAGGATTGTTTTGATCAAGAGGGAATTTTCATGCGAGCTTTTGATTTTGTTCTTCTGTATAGAGAGGGCAAGCCAAGTGTTTGCTACATTTATTTTGCTTTTGCTGCTCACAAACTAGGTAATAAAAAGCCTGAAAAGGGCCTCATTTGATATGAAAACTGGGAAGTGTCATACTTCTTAACACTCTAAGGAATAAGAGACTTACTTCGCTATGATAAAAAATGCTTCATAAAAATGTGTTGTGAGCCTGCTCTGTGTGCAGTGAAACCCAGGCACAAGAAGAGGAACTGGCTTAGCCAGATCTCCCAGCAGATCTGCAGGAACAGATTTGAGTTCCTACTTTACCCTTCTGTGCTCTGTAGACTGAATTCTGCTAGTTCAGTTCAGTACAAACTTCCAAGCGAAATGATAAAAGAGACTGTGGGATCTAGTAGGGATTTTGTCAAAGACTGGAGTTTGTAAGATCGTGTTCTCATACACAGTTACCATGTCATTTGTAGCCTGTTACAGATCTGTCTGTGCTCGTGCCACTTGTCCCTATGTTGTTCTCATGTCCTTCTCTCTCTCCTGGTACCTCTGCATAGGATGTATTTTTTTTTTAGGATCTGGTTGCTTTTCATCGGCAGTAATAACTCCTGTCCTACTGTGACAGTTGTTGAGCTGAAGTCTTTTTTTCCCTTGATAGGTGCCCAGATTGGGTCGTTTGCTGTTTGTTGTGTTTGGACAAATTTTATTTCTTGCATGTCTTACTGCTCAGTAAATTGCAGCTAAAGATTTCTGTCTTTAACAGGGCAGTAAAGAATCCTTCATTCTCTGCAAGGCTATCTCCCATCATGGTCTCCTGTGGAAAATCTTTAGAGCTTATATGTACACATCATGCCTCAGAGGAAGCTATCAAAAAAGACTTGGGGCTGTACTCTGAAGGGGTTTATTAACCTGACTGATGTGAATGAAGGCTGCAGGGTACTAAGAGACTTAACTACTGATGGTGGAGAGACTCTGTAGATAAGAACTACTTATGGAAGGACAGTTCAGCAGCAGGCTGATAAAGTTGGAACCATTTCACTCCCCTGTGAGTAATGGAACAACAAAAAATTTCTGTAGGAAAGTTCAGGTATTATTATTGCCTAGGTTTCAGGATAGATTCTGGGGGTCTTACTCAGAGGAATCGTTCATGGTTCACTAAGTTATTTAGAGCTGTTCATTGAAGTCCTCCCCTCGAGCTGTAAATAAGCCCTCTATCTGACAACTGCAAAGTAATAGTACTAGGGATGGATAAGAATTTCCTGGGGAATCCCTAGCGTGCTTGCCAGCCTTAGTTGAGATCTGTGTATACATACCCAAATATATCACTTTCTCCTAATACTGTGGGTTTTTTCAATGTGTATTCTGTGGTATCTGATCTACCAGCAGATGGGAGTCTGTCAGCACAGCTCCTGCCACCGTGGTTAAAAGCAGATGAGTTCAGATGAGTCTCAGGAATACTTCCCTTTCATCATAGCGGGTCATTGGAGACAACATTCTTATTATCAAAGTGACTGGCTGTTTTCCTGTGTTTGCCAATTGCTGTCTCATTCTCTCTTCTAAGATAGTGAAGTTCAGGAATGATATCCCCCTGTCAAATGCATTGTTCTTTTTTATTTTGTTTTTCCTTTTTATTTTCTTTTTACTTCCTTTTTCTTTTTTTTTTAATTTTAAAAAAAATTTTTTTCTTTTACTTTCCATCCAGAAAAAGAAAGGCTTCCTGGAGAACATAAAGCAGATTATCAGCAGAGATGTAGATAAGCTAATGCACTACTTAATTTCTGAGATGCTGGGCTTCATAGGCCAAATATTAGTTCATTAAATGCAAGCTTGCACTTGTGATGTTTTACACATGGCTGTGTTGTTGAGCAGTTGGCAGATGTTTGAGGTGTCTGAACTGCATTAATAGCAGGGATGGTTAAGTTCAAGATTGAGTGATGTAGGAGAGAGCCTAATTATCAAAGGCTCAAAGATTGGGTCAGGTTTGGGTACATTGGCAAAGCAGTTTGTAGAGTTCTAAGTTCAAAACAAAATGGCCTTTTGCTGTGCTGATCTCAGTTACTTTCCTCTAATTGGTCCCTCATCAACTGCCCTACCAAGACATATCTTCAGGAATTCTGCTTACATTGACTATTGTAGTTTTATGTTGAGAGCATCGTGGCACACCTGCCTTGTAAAATGCTGCTGCTTGCCTCTGCTTTTAACACAGTTTTCATTCTTAAAGGAAAGATGTCTTAAATTTATATTTTTGCATTGGAAGGAATAACTTCTTCAGTAGTTAGGGGTAACTATTTTATATTCCAACAAGAGAGCTGAATTTACTTCCACTGCATCCAGTTTTTGCTGCTCTATCTAGTCGATGTTCTTTTTCTTTCCCTTTATTTCCCTGTTCTGTACTTTTTTCGTCAGAATGAGAGACTGGGACAAGGCTGCAGTGGCTACTTAAATCCTCTCCATTCAGTTGCTGTAAGAGTTAGAGCAGTGGAATCTTCCCTGTTGTCAGTCTCCAATTTGTGGCAGTAACACCGCTGTTTTGGCCAGCCCTCGGAGTGCTGTATGGGTGTTTCTGCTGTGCTGGCAGTGTCATGGTTAGCAAGGAAAATTGGGTCATCTTAGGGAGGGGGCACATGTACACCAGTAGCAGGGATTGGGTCTTCTCTCCTCTTTTCTCAGTGTGTTGGAAGAGAAGCACGTTTCTGGCTGAGGGCTTATTTGTAATGGACAGGATTTCTCCTGCCTCCAGCCAGGTGTCAAGCCTGTCATGGCAAATTCACTGTGGGCTGGCATGAGGGATTGGAGGGGGAAGCTAGCCAGGATTTGCAGGCATGCAGCCACACAACCCTGCTACTGGGACTGAAAAGAGAACCTAACAGGCCACTGGGGCTGATTGAGGAAAACCATGGCACCTGGTTATTCTTTATTCTATGGGCAAAGGCCAAACAGCAGCAGCTGTAGTGAAGAGGTGAATAAGCAGAAGTGATGTGCAGAGCTGAGGTGACATATGTATGTTTTGAATCATTGTGGTACACAGTTGAATTCCTTCCTATAAGGGATTGGCCTGGGCCAGACCTGCTGATTGCAGAGACCACCTGATGTGTGTTTTGCCTTCAGAGTCACGCTAGTGTATAATCACCCATTTCTCTAATATCAGCCATAGTTCCTCTGGCCTGTCTAGATGCAGTCCTGGAGAAATGTGGAAATGGACAGATGAGAAAGTCCCTAAGCAGTTGTCTCCTTAGGGCAGAGGCATCTCTTGGAGCAATGGTGGCTGTCCTGTGCTTTTCCTTATGCCACTTGTTTAGAGTCCTTGGGTGTTGCAGCCTGTCACTCCATACCACAAGCATTGCTCTTACAAAGTAAGGGTGAAAAGAGTATATGTGTATGTGGTGAAATAACTGAGGTTCTGACCTTGGAGCAGGAACAGAAGAGGAGAAGGAACTGTGAAGCTAAGAGATTGAATCCTTCCTTTCTAATATCTCTGCACAGTCAAAACTGAGATTTATTGCTTCCCTTGTATTACTGGTTTACTTTGCTATTTCGAGTCTAAACAAGGCTGGGGAAGGTACATGACACTTTTCCTCATTGCTGGAAAACTTATATCAATCAAGATAATTGAAGTTCTGGATAGAATCATTTATGTCAAGCAGAGATTCCCTTTCCTTTCTTTCCTTCTCCTTCTCACAACCCAGTACTTGGATTTCATTTACTGGGAGTAATAATTATGTTCTCAATTTGGGGAGACTAAATCTGGGGATGCATTCTACAGGAAGTCCAGGGATTAGGTGGCTGTTCCTGCTGATTCTGGGCAAAGCCACTTTTTGCATTTTGTACTGAAGTTCACCATCCACAAGAAAGGGTTCGTGGTGATTTATGACTTCTACTGAACATGGAAACAATGATCTACTTGTATTTGGTTACACTCAAAAAGCACAAAAGAAACAGACTTTACGAGAGAAGGTGGATAGACAACGGCCTGGAGTATATGCCATGAGGAGGACCATATGTGACCTGAACTGCAGATCAGTTTGGAAAGCATAAGGAGAAGTCATAAGAAGTTCAGAGCAATATGTAGAGCTAAGTATGGTGTGTCAAAATGCAAGTGAAGATGGAAATTTTCCATTCCAGAGCCTATGGCTTACTATGTAGGAGGTTTTCTACCTGTGACATTAGCTAGAAGTGATTTGCCATCCATGTGCATTCATATATTTATGTTCATGGAGCCAGTGTAGGTTGACTTCATGATTCATTTCAACAACTAGGACTTCTGTTTTGTTTTTTTTTTTTTTTTGTAGACCCTGTAAAACTGGTGCTGACATGATTTACTCTATTGTAAATTTACTCTATTGGGTGGATTTATATAGAGCTTTTAATTATTTGATTAATTCAGATGTTTTTACAGGACATGAATTACATACAAACTTTGTTATGAGTTGATTCATAATTGTTTGGAAAAGATTGTTTATTTCAACCTATAGCATATACACAGTTGTTCACTTAAACTTTGTGCTTTCCATAAGGTGGCTGGTCCTATGAATAGCATGATATTTCTTGCTGTGATTTTGGATGCCTGTGGGCTTATATTGACAAGTTAAGCAAATGTCAAATATGCATACTTTGTGGATACATTTCATAGCTTCCTAGTGCTGGCACTCGGTGCGTAGTTATCTTTTCCTAACACTTATAGCTGTAACCCACTTAGAAGATGATTGGAAAAATCCTGTGGCTAAATGCTTTCAGTACAGCCCAGACTGGACAGATTCGAGGTAGGGGAAT
Source organism: Lepidothrix coronata (assembly GCF_001604755.1). NCBI lineage: Eukaryota > Metazoa > Chordata > Aves > Passeriformes > Pipridae > Lepidothrix > Lepidothrix coronata. The sequence continues at coordinate 1,066,594 of NW_016690372.1, forward strand.
AAAAAACAGTATTGTGTAACTTGCAGGTTCTTCAGTAGGTGCTGGAGGGCTCTTCAGCCATCTCTAAATTACTTAAAAGAGAGGTGAGAGTAGCATAACAAACAGGTGAAGCTGTCATGTGAACAGCAGGTTTTTGAACAGTAGTATGTTTGGAAAATCATTTATGTTCTTAGCCTCAGCCATTTGGGACCTGCATTCTCCCTGGCACTTCTTCTTGCCACCTACCTGATCAACTTTTATCAGGACCTGAGGTTTTTGGTATGTCCTTGGCCAGTTCCATAGTCCTGCTGCTTCTAGCCAAAAAGGATCCTGCCACGTTTATACAAACTTCTTCTCCTTGACTTCATGCTGGTCCATCATGTGACATTAAGCAGCTCTTGGGAACATAAAATGATTGTGAGAGATATTGAGAAAGAGAAGAGGAAGGAGAGAGCAAATAAGGACGTGGAGTATTGTTTGCCGTGAGGGGAAGTTGGGATACTTGTTTCTGATTATGTTTAAGCAGGAATTGTGAATCTGATGATCTTTGTATTCTCAAGGCTTCCAATCCGCTTGCTCTAATCCTCTTACAGCATCTGCTCTATTGGACTTTTATCTGATCTCTCTNTACAGCATCTGCTCTATTGGACTTTTATCTGATCAATCTGTCGAAGCTCCCCATGTGGAGTCACTTTTGTCCCTTCCCCAGAGAGCTATATGGTATCCTCTTGCCCAAATGGGGTCAATGGATTCTCCTTATTCTGGGGTCCTTTAGGCTAGTCTGATGTAAATTAATTTACATCAAATTACATTAAATAAAATACAATTTGGGTATTACCTTTAGTCACCTGGATGGTACAGCACTGGCAGTGAGAACTGTGGCACTCCTAGTTGTTTCTGCAATATAACAAAATTTACATTTGCAGTAAACCAAATTTTGGAGATTTGAAATTGCAAAGAATGAGCTGTAAGTGTGATGGATCATTAGGGATTTGATTTTTTTCAGTGGTGACTAAAACAAGAATAACAGATTTGGAGAAAATTGGTTTATTTTACGCTTTTCTGTTTATTAAACCACATGATATAACTACCAAACTACCCTATTTCCCAAATTCAAAATCTCTTGCAGAGAGTGTCGTCAATGACTAGTAAAACACAATATCATCATGTCAAAAACTGAATTTCTGTGTTTTGAGCTGGAGAACTTTTGAGGAGAAATTCCAACAACATCTGTAGTGAACCCTTGCAAAGAAAATGGGGAACATGTCATAACTTCTAAGAACTATGCTTTCCAGTTGTGCAGAGTAAAGAGTTATTAGAAGAATTCTGGCGATTTTAGGCTGCAATCATCATATCCTATAAAGTGTTTAAAACTGGGTCTTGGTTATGGGTTAAGATCGAGCCGGGTAGAAACAGCTGAGATGAATATGTGCAATTTGAATAGAAATGGAGTTTTCTCTTTGATCTTTGAGCATCAGAGAACATGTCCCATACCCTTTTGTGGGAGAGGCTAATTCCATGCAATAAACAAAACAGTCTCTTATGCCTCCCATAATGCCCCCTTCCCCAGGCTGTTGAATGACCAAGCATTATTTCTGGGAAACAAGGAACAGAAGCATTTTAACTGTATTTGGTGATCCTGAAGGAAAGCAGTCTGCACCTTCTGGGAATAGTTTAACATTCTAAAGCAGCATGAGGACTAAAGCCATGGTCAGTACACAGAGCTTATTCAAGTCTCCGCTGCACAAAACCAAGCAGGCTTAGAGCAGCAAGCTGTTTGTGGTGGTAAAATGTTCCAGGACCTTGTGTTTGTGTGGTTTTGCTTTTTTTTTTTTTTTTTTTTTTAACTGAGCCTTCCATGTAGTGAGGCTGGAGCTCTGCGGTTTGTCAAAGAATACAAAACCCACTCAAATATTGCTATTTTTGAGGACAAAAGCCTCACATGCCCAACATACACACAAACCGCGGGACGCAGATCCTGCTGACTCTCAATAGCTTCTCCTTCTGGTCCTGCTGCCTCTCTGCCGGAATGCCAATCCCCTGGTTTAATGAAGGCTAACAGTATAATTAATCACACGCACCCGCAGCACAGCGGTTCATGAGACCTTAGTAAATGTGACAGCTGCTCTGAGGGAGAAAGGGGAAAAAAGCCCACGATGACAAGAAGAAAACAAGATCTTTGGCGAAAAGAAACAGTCAAAGCAAAAAGGGGAGAGATCAACAAAGAGATGGACTAGGAGTCTTTATGAGCAAGGCAGAAAGCAATCTCCCCCAGCTGTCCTGTTGTAAAGGGTGTGAGATACAGGAATTCACCCCATTTCCAGATGTTTCAGTTTTTCTCTTTCTACCTTTGGCCTCTACTTTCTTCAAATTATGCTTGAGGTGTTTTCTGTATTTAATTTTCTCTTGGATCCCTTCCTTTTTTTTTAACCTCTTTTTATCAATGACTGTGCTGTTTGGTATTTCTCCAGGTAGTACGTGGTATTCTGGACCTTTTATAACTTCGTTCTTGTCTCTGAATTTTATTCCCCCAATATTCTTATTATGTGTGCTTGAAGTCCTTCTCTTGTCTTTTGTATCCTTCATGCATCTTGACACTTTTTTTTTGAGGATGATGGCAATGGAAAATTTCTTCTCTACCCTCCTGTGTAGCACAGAGGCCTGTGGTGTGATCCAGGTGGCCTTTTGACATCTGATGTCGTGCATTATTTGCTAGAGCTGTGGAAATAGTGGGAAGCTCTGGAGTTGGAGCTAGAAGGGGAAGATCTGAGGTAGTTAGTATTGTAAATTAAAATTTACAGGGCTTTCTTGTTTCTCCTCTGTGCAAGTTAGTTTTGTACCTTCTTGAATTAAAACCATAGGGGTTATGTTACTTTTGGTACATCAACAGCCATGACAAGTAGGTGATCCAGATAATTTTTGCACTCAAGAGGCACATAGGTATTTTAGGTCAGAAACAGGCAGGCAGGCAGATGTGAGAAGACATTGTCTCTGATGGCCAGAATAGGGGTTGAAAGCTGTTAGCTGTATGTCTGGTTTCACCTGTAACTGTCTGTATGAATTTGAGCAAATCGCTTCATTTAATCTCAGCTGGGGATAAAGAGAGAGAATCTCTGTTGCAGGTTAGCCTTACACAAAGGACTGTTCTAGGAATTCCCTGTAATGCTGTATCAAGGAACAACTTTTGTTGTTCCTCTCTCAACCCCAGGGCGAGAGCAAGTGAGACACTGAAAGTTGTAGTGCATTGTATTGTGGAGAACTTGGGCACTGACATAAATTGTACATGTTCTTGCTTTTTATTAAGGGATGTTTAGAATCTTGGGTGTGGATATACATCCTGGAATTCCTGTGAAGTCATATAAAATGATTTGGGAGCTTTGTGATAAACATCAGCAAATAAGACTTTGAACCATATCCACAAAAGAAAATTACATGAGCTGATGCCATCTAACTGCCTCTCAGGTGGTCAAATCCTCAACAGATCTTCCAAGTCCTTTTCTTTTTATTTTCCCCCAGCTGTCTGATGCTGGAGGTCATTAGGCTCCTGTTTTCTATTTCCTGAAGTGCCTAAAGCTCTGCGTAGGGTTATTTCTCTTGACAGTGCTGCTCAGCACTAGTGTCTAGCTTGTGTCTGTTGGGATCTATAATCTTGGCACTTAGGCTAATAGTCATTCTCAGGAGTACAGTACCAGACTGCACATGGAAATGATGGGAGCCACCCTTTTTGTCTGGCATCCTGGTGGCTGCAGCACATGTCCTGCCTGTGGGAGCCACTGGTTATGTAGCATTCTCAGTCTGCTGTAGCCAGGATAATTTTGCAGTGGAAGGTATAACTCTTTCTGCCTGTTACTGAAGACTTCTCTGCTTGAAGTAATTAAATATTCATGATGTTTGGGAGCAGAGTGAGAGCAAGCAAGCATGTAAGCATAAAGGAGGCTCTACAGTTTAGTGTTGAGGATTCTCACTGGGCAGGACTTGGGAACCTGGTTTTCTCCCCACAGAGAGGAATCTATTAATGTCCAAATGCAGCAGATTTGCTCTTTCTCACTCAACTCTGTACATCCATGAAAGGGTTAGTGCCTAACTCAGGGTTGCAGCTTCTGGTAGATGGCAGAGAGCTGAAGAATGAGGGTTTGAAACATGAAGTTGTCCAGATCTGTCACTCCCGCTTAGGATAGCACTGATTGTTTGGAGGGATGGTTCAAAGAGAAATTTGGTTACAGATACTGAATATAAAGGCAGAAATGCCTTGGTTTATCAGAGATTCCTCAGTGATTCTGTTTCAGGAACTCCCAGGGAGAGTAGGAACCTGAGAGGTTTTTTTATGGAAAGATGGATGCTATTCTCAAATATTTATCTCATGACACCCATGCTGGGAGAGATGGTTCAACTCTTCTTTTCTTTTCCTTGCAAGATATTACTATTTCCATTTATTTTGATTTTTTTTCCCTGATTGTCCTTTTTCTTTTTAAATGAAGCTTCAGTTATGTTGGTAATTAGCTAAAAATTTTGCAGTAATAATAGGATAAGAGGGTTAAGGGGAAGGGGGTAGGTTGCTGATCTCCCCATACCATTTGCAGGCCTATTAATTTAATTAGAGCTGCACTGTATAAATATTTAACTCATTCTAATTTCTTTTGCAGTTCCTTTGGTTTTCAAAGAGCTCCCAGCTCCAGATTATCCTTTTTGCTCTTCTATATATTTGAGAAAGAGGGGAAGTAAAAAAAATTAATTAAAAAAAAATCTTTGTCTCTGAAATGTAATCAAATAGAAGATCCATGGATTCTCGTCTTTTGCCTACCCTTTTCTTCAAATTAGTTTCTCTTAGGCCCTCTGTTGTAATATGAAATGAGGACTGTCTCTGTGGTTGTAGGGATACCTCTCCTCATTCTGGTATTTTTGAATCCTGATGCTGGTAAGAACCAGCTTGGTGTAGGACTGCATGGAAGATGAGCTTGGCACTGCTTAGAGAAGCAGGAGGAGTACCTTTGCCTGCAGATGGCACACAGAAGTATAATAGGAAGGTCTTCAGACACAGGCCAGAGGAATGAGGCACAGGAACAATGAAGGACATGCTAATGAGGAGGTCCGGTGTGGGCAAAAATAAATGCAGGCCAGATACCAGAGAAATTATTGGGAATTGCTGTTTGACAAATCATCTGTTGAAGAGAGATTTCTGACTAAAGCACCACTGTGGGTGGTCAGAGCAAGAGAAGGTTCTGTTTCTGTCCTGGTGCCTTTTTTTTCTTGCTGATCACTTATTGAACCATTGCCTCAGTTTCCCCCGGTATAACATGGTGACAGTAGCTCATGGTGTCTGCTCTGGGGCCTGGCGGGTTTCAATTCAGTGGTGTGTAGACAAAGAAGATAACTATTTCTTGCACAGTGCTTTTGATGCTGGGTTGTCTCCTCGATGCTGGATTGTCTCCTCAATGCTATGACATACCGATTTGGGCTGGGTGGTTCCTGCAGGACTGTTGCTGTGGATCTCCATGGGTTCCCCAGCCCAAGACCTGCCAAACAGCCTGCAGCGTTGAGCTCCCATGGTCCTTCTGTCCCTGTACGTTACCAGGCTCTCTAGTTCGCTCATCAGGCCCCCGTCGCTTTTCCTGCTCTGTAGTTGACACCTTGTCACCTGGTCAAAGAACATGGACTCCAGCATCCTGATCTGCAGGGACAGCATGGAAACATGGTGATGGACTTGGGAGCTGTCAGGATTTGGGGACCATCCAGTGTAACTGGGGAACTATCACAGGCTTCTCCATTCTTAATGTAATACAGCTTCACTGTAGTACATTGACGTGATTTTTGTGTAAAGGGAAACTTGCTTGGCTTTTATTTCTTCTTCAGCATAGTTATGTTTTCAGCTATGAAGGCAAGACAAAGCTAGAGGTTTTGGGGTGAAGTTGCCACAGAAACTGCCAATTTTAGCATTTGGGAAAGCCTGGAGATACTCCGGTGGCAGGCATCCTTACTGATGACCAGGGAGCACTTTAGTGGCTAAAGGACAGTGACTGTGGAGGGGGTTTAGCCTGCAAGGTTTGTCTGAGAGAGCTGTTGTTGCTGCTGATAGGATATGTATGAGGGATGTGGCTAAGGCATTTCATTGTCAAAAACAAGCATACCATTTCTGTTTTTCCAGTCCTGAAGATGATCCGGCCCATCCTTGTGATATTCTTGTCCTCCTTTGTATTAACAGAACCTACTACCTGAAAATCGCTAAATTTGTTTAGCATATTCCTGTCCTGTGCCTAGTCAGATTAATGTGAGTATTAAGTCAGATGTGGTCTAAAGCTGATTCCTGAGCAATGTTCTTACAGATTGCTTCCAACCCAAGAGCTCTCCTGCAAGCCAGTCTGTTGTCATCACTGTTTTAACAAGGTTCCTTTTTAGCATTGGTTTTTCTGCAAATTTCTGTCTTTTCTGATTTAACTAGGAATGACTGTGATTATAAGAGAATACATATATTTGAATATCTTTTTAACAGCTATGCTCATTGCTTTCTTTAGGCTTTGGCATTGCCTTTTAGTTCATTTCAGGACATACACAGAGTGGCTGAAATTTGCACAGTGGCTATAGCTCAGAAGGGTCTTCAGGGATACATATGGGAATTGTATATGCCTGTAACTGTGCCTCTGCCTGTTTGACTGAGGAAAAAAGAGAAGGGAAGTGACAGAACTAGTGTTTGAGGGCACGTCTACATCACTGCTTGTGTAAATTGGTGAGTTGGAGCTTGTGATACTATGTGCAAGTGAAGTTTTGTGCAAATGTGACAGTAAACCTGTCAATACGCGGATTGGCGATTTTATGATGAGTTCATGTGAATGTGCAGCTGTTTGTGGAAGAATGTATTTGTCAGCACATGTAGATACATATGCTTATGATAGGAGGCTTAGAAGGATGGTATTTCATGCATTTGTGGGTTATCCATAAGTTTACATTCCTGCACAGACAGGAAAGTACTTCTTTTGGTTTGCTTTTGTATGTCAATTTTTGTGACCAGCTGGTACAGCCGTGAAAGCAGTGGTTGGCCAGACTGAATATTTGTATAGCTTAATGAGAATTGCTCAAACAAGACCACCCATCTTAAAATGCTCTCCAGCTCTCTGCTTCCTACCTCCATTAAATAGCAAAGATCTCTGTTGCCTTGAGGCTAAGGGAATGAGGAATCACTGCCTGCCCACTTTCAGGAGCATTGTGTTTCCTTCAACATGACAAATGGTACAGTGCCTCACACTGAGCTGATTGGAACTGAAGATGCTCATAGAGTTCCCAACTGTTTGCTGGATTTCCCTGCAATACTGTGGTCCTTGTCTGTTTTCAGCCTCAGGCTCTTACAGACCTGGTGGTGTGGTGTTTCTGTCACAGTTTACCTCAAAGTCAGGATCATTGTTTCAGTCGTTTCACTGGCCCAGCTCAGGACAGGGAGAGTTGCATTGCTCCCATTCGTGCTTGCTGTGTTTGCTTGATGTGAGGAATTGCATCAGGCTTTCCTCAAAGAGAAGAGAAGTTGATGGCATCTGCCAATCATGAGATGAACATGAGTGACCATAATGGCTCAGAACAAGTATCCATTCTCCAACAGCCTCCAAAAGTATATGTCTGTGGGAGAATAGAAAAATGAGGCAGATTATTTTAAGCATTCTGTGATAATGTCTATCCAACACCCTTCTAGTCTCCAGACAAGTGTTGGAACGAGGGGATCATGTATTGACCTCTTTCTTCAGCATAGTAGGGTCTGGAGGATATGATATCAAGAGAATCTCTTTTCTACTTGCTCTTCTAAAAGCCTCTGGCATCAGATCTTAAATTTGTAATCTAACACAGTTAGAGAAAGCATATGGCAACTCTCAAGACAAAGGGCTGATACACTGTAGAGATTTTGAGACTGTTCCAGGGCAGGCAGTAATGTGGGATGCTGTTAAGATGGCTAGCAAGCAATGTGCAGGATGTAAACAAACTGATCTGCCTTATGCACCTGATGTCTAAATCAACCTTAGCTTTTCTAAACTAGGCAGACATTCATAGTCCTTCCGGCTTTTCTTTTTACAGCAGGAGTAGGGATTATTTAATTCAAACAAGTTAAAGCAAAAGGGTTTCCAAAGAAGTACAGGGAATGTGGTGGGCTGGAAGGAAAGGGAAGTTTGGAGCATGTTGATGTGGTGAGGGAACAGTGGCACAGGTAATGGAGAAGCACACCAGAGTCACACCTTGGCCTACCCTCTGTGAGTCTCTTTGTGAGCTTATCAGCAGGCATTTCTTAAATGGGTTTCTTTAGATCTCTTTGGTGAACCAAAAATTGGGGATACATCCTTTAATGAATTGATCACTGATGCCAGTGCTATTTTTATGTTGCTGCTGAAGTTCATGACTTTTGGTTTCAAATGGATAGCAGAGGCTAATGATCTGCTTTGTAGGTTGTATTTAGGTGGGGGAAAGGCTGCTCTGATTTTAAAATTACCATTACCTTCTCAGATTTGCTCTGCTATTACAAAGGGGACTGTCTTTCACCTTGGGCCTTTCTACCATATGCACTTGGTAGAAACATGCACAAAGAAACATGCACAGAAGAGTTTCTCCTTTTTTATTGCAAAACATTGTGTAGGTGAGAGGATGTCTGCTGCAAGCCTGGCTGCTTTGCAGGGGACTTCTGGAATGATCAGAATGTTGAAGAAGCTACAATGGCTCATACTGCCCTAATTAAACAGTACTTGCTCTGAACTCATTACACTTTCTTGCCCTGTTTGCAAAGAAGGTTCTTATGGCTGCTACGTGGAAAACTCTAGCTGCAGTTTATACTGGATAGCCGTAAGGGCCAGTGCTTATGTTCTGGTGACCCGCCTGGGGCTTGAGAGGAACAGGCACAGTGGTGGATAGAGCAGGGAGTGCTGTTCATGCATTCTTTTCAATCAGTAGTTTCCATGGTTTGGTTTGGGCACAGGCATATGTTGCCTAGGTGGGGTGAGGAGTGTTGGATATAGGTTGGAGAGGTGAAGTGTCAGAAAAAAGAAGTTTCATAAAATTGTTAATTTAGAACTGCAAAGGCCTATGAGATCATTCCAGCCTCTGGCCCTCTCTATGTATCATAAGCTGTAGATTTTTACAGCTTAGTCTTGAATTGAGTCAAACTACCGCAGTGATTTAACACCTTTGATTTGAAAATAAGGCTCATTTGTCTTACAATAATTAGAGATGGTTTACCTGGTGAGATACTCTTTACTCTTGATTAAAAAGTGAAGCCTTATTTTTTGAATTGAAAGTCTTCTATATAAGGAATCATAGCCACCAAAAAGTGTTTAGGTGGGCTTGGTTCTGCTGGAAGCTGACACGTGGCAAGGCGTGTTGCCAGCACCATGTGGTGGAAGATGAACAGAGAGGTGCTCCTACCCCATTCTGCCTGTGTTTACTTTCTGCATGAGTATTAGAGCGATGGCCCAGTGTGGCGGGAGGGGGAGGGTGCCTGTTGGGCTTGAGTGCTGCAGATGCTTTGTAACATTTCAGCTCTTTGTTCTGCCTGAATAGAGCAAATAAGGCAGTCAGGCTAATTTGAAAAGATGCTCGATTAGGCATGGAATGTTTAATATTCTCCCTTGGTCCCCAGCTTCCGTAGAACCCTCCATTTTGCCTTCCCAGAGCTCCAAATGGAGCCTGCTGCTTTCCCTCTGCTGAAGTCCTGGGCTAAAGGTGATATTTGGTGACAGACAGGCTGAAACAGTTAACTTACACAAGCAGATTCTCTGGTGAATCCTCCTGCAAAGTCCTTGTGTCCCCAGGACAGCCTGTGAGCTGCAGCGGGATGTGTTGATGGCTAGTGGGCAAAAAAACCAAGGAGTCCACAAGGACCATCAGCATCTGGTATCAAGCAAGCCAGAGGTTAATGGTTTGTCAATTAATGTGTCAATTAATTACGGTGAGCCCTTGATGTGTTACCCATTCCAGTTAAGTGGCCTTGCTGAATAAACAAGGATTATCACTCTTGAGTTTTCAGCAATGTCTGCAGTTTTGCAGCTGGTGAATAGCTTGCTTAATTTGGTGCACGTTGGTGTTGGGGATTCAAATGCCAGGCTGGTCAGCTCTTCTGATAGCTGGACAGCCCTGCTTCCAGCCGCAGTGGCTGTCAGTCTTCCTGCGCTGGCTGTTCTCAACACAGCTGCCAGCCCATTTACAGAAGCTGTCGCTTCAGCTTGCTGTGCTTCTCTGAAAACAGGAATAATCATTCCTTTGCAGGAGGGCTATGCAGCATTCAATGTTTGTTTTGAGATCCGTAACAGTACCTAGGAACTCTATCTAGTCATAAATGCTTACAATAAGTGTACTAGTGAATATGTAAGAGTCTGGTTTTGTAAGACCTAGAAAGCTTACTGTTCTGCACAGCAAGCACCCTTCTTCAGCTGTTCTTTTTATTTCTTTTATAAAATCTTTTTAAAGTACATCATATTTCACATATAAGTACATAATACTAAATGGAGTAGAGGTAGAGGAGGAAAAACTGAATTTTGAAGTAGATTTACTTTTCCTGATAATTGAGAAATAAAATTTCCAACGTTCTTAGGGATTACGCCTTTCAAATGTGACAGTTGTTACCACTAGTGAAACAAATAGTTTCCAATAAGGGGAATATATATATGTTACTGCATATGACCTACTGGCAGAGTTCACAATGGGAGTTGTTTTTGCTGCCTATTTTTATTGATAGGTAAGAGCTTTGATCAGTTCTGAAAATTTCCCTGTAGTCTGTTCTATCCAGAGCATTTTGCTGTGATGTTGCAATGTTACATTGTTTGCAGCACTGCTGATCTTCCCTATTGAAAATAACTCAATTATTGCTCCAAATTCTGCTTGTTTGTTGTGTTGGTTTTTTTTTTTTAATTATGCAAAATTATACATACTACATCACCCAAGATGGTCCTTGTGAACAGCATGCATCAAAACTCTTAGATAAATATCGATGGCACCTTCCATTAGCTATTCAGTGTATTGAAAAATGTAGCCATCTGCAATGGGTATTTGTATACAAGAACTCACAAACACACTCGCACACCAAGGAGGACATTTTTCGTCTTTATTTTAAATAAATATGCAAACATTGGCAGTTTCATTTATTTCTCTTTTGTAAGTAAAGCTTATCTAATCATTTTGTGCAAATTTAATAATTATGTGTAATGACTAAATTAGGACTATAATTTAAGGAAAAGACTTGATTCCTTCCAATGTTTGTCTTATCATTTAATTGAAAAGTAACTTCTTTCCTCCCTCTTACATAGACTAAATGAGCCCTATGTCCTATCTCAGCCTCTTTGAAGTTAAGTGTCCTGCAGACACTCCAGTTGTTAATGTTTTACAGGGAAGTGGGAGCAAGTTAGATGAGGTTAGCAGGAGCTGCTATTTTCTAAGTAGGCAGTCATGATGATACTTGCATTTTCTGAGGGTAGGAGCATTGGAGCTTTGCTTATTGATGACCTTTGAAAATTGTTTAGATTTGTGAGTTTTGGCTCTCAGTCTTTAAAAAACCGTGTACTATGCCTGTTCCTCTGTAATGTTACTCTCTATATAAAGTGCAAATACAATAATTGCATAGACCTAACTGGCAGGTGCTCTGATCTTGATTAGAACTGTGAAGAATTTTTGTGGGTATACTGCTGTTTGAAAGGGCTGGGCTTTTAGTGACCACTTGTACTCCATGCATTATGAAAAAGTATTAGAGATCCATCTACTTTTTTCTTCTTGCTAAGAAGATCATTAAATGCTAATTATGGAGAAGAGACCTGCTGCTGAGGCCTGCTCTGGGTGCTGACCTGGGCAACCAGACGCAGATGGAGCTACCTCATGAGTGAACCTGTACTCAGCCCTGGAGAGAAGTGTAGCTGCTTGAATGGATGTGAAATCATTCTTTCTGTTAAGTAAACCGTAAGTGCCTGAGTTTGAAAGGCACTATGCTTTTAGAGAGATATTTTTCTTCATTTTATTGCCCTGTTTCTTGTGTTGTGCTCGGATATCTTCCTGCTCCCCATTCCCCTTTAGCACAGATTCTGTCAACTCTTCCTCCTGTGCAGCCTGGAGTCCTCCTTTGAACTTAATTCCATCATCTCCCGTCACTGCCACAGTGCTTTGTCTCCACTATTAACTTTCACATACGGCTCTCATCCTATAAAATCGGAGCTTCCATCTGGTTTATTATTCCAGGCAGTGAAGTCAGCAAAACCTGAAACAAAACAACAAAATGCAGCCCCGCCTTCCCAGAGGGAAGTGATGACATGCATGTTCAGAGTGCTGCACAAGCTTTTTGAAAGAAGAGGCTCCAAAGAAACTTGTCATTTCTTAGCAGTTCTGGCTCTTGTTGGATGATGTTACCCAGGGGAAGGCTTGGACCTCAGGGTTTCTCTGAAGTTTCTAACTTTGGGTGGAGACCTTGTCCTCTGATGGCCAGGATGCTCATTACTGGAAGCTGCTTGGTCCGGTTTGTCCAACCACACTGCTAGTAGCTCACCTAGTATAGCTCAGTTTGACAGTGCTCATTAGACCCTTACGGACCTAAGAAAGATTTATTGGCAGGAAATGGGATTGGAAACCGTATAATGGCTCACAGTAGAGTTATTACTTGTCCCCCATCTGCTGCTCTTTGGGGCACTGTAAAGACTTTGATGACTTGGGAAGTGGCTGTGTGATGATGAGCTGGCTGATACATGAATCACTGTATTGTCTCCAGCAAGGACTGGCCTTCTGTGCCCACTGCTCCCATGAACCTCTAACTGTCCTCTAGATAAAGCCGAGTCATAGAGTCATAGCTGATCACTTTTTTATTTTTTCCGTATTATTTAGGCAGGCAAGGCAAACAGGGAGAGATTAAATGGCTTGTCTGTCATCATATGTGTCTTTAGACAAGCTAGGAATAGAAGTCACATTTCCTAGCACCCAGTCCCAGACTTCAGAGGAAGGCCATGGTTGTATAAACTACTTGTCAGACATCCTTTGGGACAGTGGTGTGCTCTACTGAGCACATTGCTTGACTCTCTTCCGTTAAAGAATCTCTGAAGTTTTTGAACTGATCTCAACTGTTCACTACCTTCAGTGAGCTTTGGCTCACTGACAGACGCTGCTGAGATTAAAATGCAGGTGAAAAAGGTGATTGTGAGGTGGGAAAGGTAGAGAGAGGCTGAGGGCAGGAGGAAGAGGGCCCTGTTTGGCCACTGACTTCACAAACAAGTGTGAGGAGTGGGGGGATGATACATAATAAATGGCCAAAACTTCACTTGCAAATCTTCTTCCTATGGACAAGAGGATACTGGGGAGGAGGCTGCTGAGGGAGGAAGAAGAAAAACCTGCTAAGTTTGGCAGACGTGACTGTGTGAGTGAGCTGGTGTTTACTTAGCAGCTCCGTGTGGGTGGAGATGTAGGAAAGCACCTTGGGCAGCTGGTGTCCTCGTGTTGTTTTACCTGCTGCTGCTCTCTGCCTCCTGGTGAAAGGCAGGTTGTACCTGGGTTTACATTTAGGCCCAGGTCAAACTGGTTGTCACAGAAACCAAAATGGTGGCTATATATTAAAGAGGGTAGAAGAAACAAGAATTGGGCATGTGTTTCATCACCCTTTCTGTCCTTAAACAAATCCTCCCCATCCCCAATAGGAAGCTAAGGCATTCCCAAACCTTAGTGCGATAACATGCTAACAGGCACAGCTCAGTATGCAAAAGCAAATTCATAGGCATTACCCAGGGCAAAAAATACATCCAATTATAAAAAAACCCATCTTAAAGGTGAGGATAAGAATGTAGAATATCAGAAAACTTGCACCAAGTCACTTGGAATGGAAGAAAAGCCTGGATAGCAGTAGGAACTCTGAAGCTGCTAGCTAAGGCCTGGCATCCTGGGCTGAGTCTGTTCTGTTTCACCTGCCCCAGTGGCTGCAATACAGTGTATTTGTTCTGACTGGCAGCACCATGTAATTGCATTTGTGTTCAGTGCCTATCAGTGTTTCCAATGTGTTTTTCTGAAAGGTCATCTCATGCCAGAAGAGACTTAATGCCATGTCCATCTCAGATCTGTTGATTTTGTCTTGATGCTTAGCCTTTCAGTAGGAGAGACTAGAAAGCCAATCCTACCACTTTGTCCCTAAAATAACAATGCAGTTCAATGTCATAGTGGTGCTAACCTCTGCTTACTAGTTGCTTTTGAGCTTCTGGCTGTGAGAGATAGATAGTCTGTACATTTTAGCAGGGAGGCTGGTTCACGCAGAAATGTGCTTGCTTTGATTCTCATACCATATTATTTAAAAAAAATGAACAGCAACGAAACCCACTAACCAAATAAAAAAAAAACCAACAAAAACACATCAACCTTGACAATTGTTTCTTAGTGTCACCTTGGGGGTTCCCCTTATGTCTGGTATTACAGGACTTCTGTGCTTCTTGTGGCATGCCTGGTAATTCCCTAGTTTCCCTCATTCCTCTGTTGTACTGTTTCTATTAGTGGTCTCCCATAGTGATTCACTAAATACACTAAAAGTTAATTTGCTCGAGTGTGCTTTGTGTAGACCTAAAATGACTTTGCACAGCTGGGAGAATCTCTAACATCCCGTGAAGCAAAGGCAATGAAAGGGCTGATATTAGTCAAACACACTGAAAGAAATTTCTGTAAGAATGATTAGGCAGTAAAGAGGTGTGGGAAACAGGGAGGATTCGTGGGTAATGGAAGCTAATCTCCAGTTGGTTTAGGTTGCCTTGATATAGAGGGATGGTCACTTCTTCAATGTGGTGCAAGTCTGGAAGTGAGAGGAAGCTGCAGGAAGGATGCTTTCTTCAAAGTACTCAGGAGAGATCATTTTAATTGTCCAGGCTATTTCTAGAGCAGCAGCAGCAGTCTAAAATGGAGTCAGTAGGGAAGATTTCAGTTAGTAAGATTTAAAAAAAAAAAAATATATATATATATATAACTGTGATTAATTCTCTCTTTTTTACCTCCCTTTGCCTTCCATTCCTGACAACATCCATCAGCACTTCCAAAAAAAGGGAAGAAGTGCTGGAAGCTACTGAAAAATAAGGTGGACAAGTTTACACTGCACAGTGCATGTTGGCATGTTTGCCCCCACACAGTTCCCTGATTTCCCTACACAAGTAGCAGAGAGATTAGAAGTTGAGATGATTAGCAGAGACATGGAGCTCAGCAAGACCAAGTGCAATGTCCTGCACATGGGTCAGGAGTTCAAGAACAAATACAGGCTGGGTGGAGAATGGATTGAGAGCAGCCCTGAGGAAAAAAACTGTGTGGTACTGGTTGATGACAATCTCAAAATGACTCAGCAACACGTGCTTGCAGCCCAGGAAACCAGCCATATCCTGGGTTTCATCAAAAGGAGTGTGGCCAGCAGGTCAGCAGAGGTGATTCTGCCCCTCTACTCTGCTCTGGTGAAACTCCACCTGGAGTACTGCATCCAGCTCTGAGGTCCCCAGCACAGGAAGGGTATTGACCTGTTGGAGTGTGAGTCCAGAGGAGGGTCACAGAGATGAGTTAGGGCTGGAGCATCTCTCCTGTGAAGACAGGCTGACAGAGTTAGGGTTGTTCAGCCTGAAGAATAAAAGGTTCTGGGAAGACCTAACTGTGGCCTTCAAGTACCTAAAGGAAGCCTACTAGAAAGGGAATTTTTACAAGGGCATGTAGTGATTGGGCAAGGGGGAATGGCTTCAAACTGAAAGAGGGTAGGTTGAAGTTGGGTATTAGAAAGAAATTCTTTACTGTGAGGTTGATGAGGCTGAAAGTGTTCAAGGCCAGGCTGGATGGGACTTTGAACAACTGGGTCTAGTGGAAAGTTCCTGCCCACAGCAGGGGACTGGAACTAGATGATCTTTTAGGTCCTTTCTGACCCAAACCATTCTATTATTAAAACTAGGAGGTATTTCTCTCTCCAACCCTACTGAAGTCTGAGCCTGAAACAGCTGCACAGATCACTCTAATTTGAAGTGATCTTACGAGATGCAGAATCAAGCAGGGGCTGCAGAAAGTAAGCTGTACTTCAAATTGGTACCTGAAACATGCAGTTGTCTTCATGATTTTGTGGAAGGGCCTTCTTGTGGACACTTTCAAAATAACAGAAATTTTAGTGAAGTGGTAAGGGGCCCTTTTATTCATTTGAAATAAAAAAAAAAAAAAAAAAGAAAGGGGATGAATAGAGAAGATTGAAGTGCATAAGGTGTGATTTTACTGGAATCTGTGTTTATAGGATGCCCAGGAGCATGGACTGGGGTGCTGAGGATCTGAACTTGTGCCTCAGTAGAGCTTCAGCAGCAATTTCAGTGATATCTCACTGTTGGACTAGAGGCTTTTCAAATTCAAATGGAATGAGTTCAGCACTTGGAGAAGGGATGAGCTTGTAATATTAAGTCCAGTTGGGGGAAAGCATAGGCAGGCTGTCTTGCTCAGGTGTAAGCTTATATATGCTTTTCACCATCTCTCTCATAATTTCCTGGGCTCCTGCATAACCTGGTATATTCTGTACCTTGTTCCTGATGGCTGACTACTCTGGAGTCAGTTTAGGATTCTGTCAATCTGCTAATGTATCTGAACCCCAACCTCATCCCTTCCTTCTCTTCCAGTTGTGCAACTACACTTGGATTGCAGAGAAAGATTTCTAACACACTTCCTAGTACTTTTGTCTTGTAAGTGAGCCAGCCAAGGGAGATGGCTTGAGAAGTATTTTCTCTCTTGACTAGACTGATGTCACAGCACTCATTTGGTTTCTGTCCTGTGCCAGATTTCCTGTGTAATCAGTGTAATTTCTGCATTTGAATCTTGAGCTGAATGTCTCTGGAAAGAGATTTTCCAGTCTTGCAGCGTGTTCCATGTGGTACCAGTTTACAGTGGCAGAAATTGGTCCTGAAGAAGAGCTAGTGTTGGCAAGGTATTTTCCAGCAGGGATCTCCAATATCATAATATTATACTGTGACATGTGGAGCACCCCTGCTGTCAACCTCCTTTCCTGATTTTCAAGCAGCCTGCTGTGTGCTGGCAACACATCCAAATGCTGTCTGTGAACCATAGAGGACGGACTGATTAGCTGATTTTTTTTATTTTGGTTGGGTTTTCTTGTTCAAGGAATGCTTCAGTGTGTAGTATGAAGGAGGGCAGGAGAAGAGCAGGGATTCTGGCAGGGCTGGGCTTCATACAAGTGAACTGGCCACCTGCTTTGAATGGCAGCTTCTAATGGAAACTGGTGACCCATGTCACTGAGGTCTAAGAAAACAAAATGTTGTGCACTTGTTTGTTATTGTAAATCCTTAAGTGGCCAGGTAATCACTTTGTGAAAAGAATTGCACACCTTGGATATCTGACATTGCAGAGTGGTCTGCACGTAGTTGCCTTGCATGTCTTCTTGGTGTACAGTTAAGGTCATGGCGAGGCTTCGCGAACGAAGATTTGGGAAGGCTCTATCCACATTTGCTACAGGCACGTTGGTGGCTTATGAGGCCAATACGTGACAGACATATCCGATTGCAAAAGGCACAGCAGAAAGACTCCTTAGATGGTGTATTCTGCAATACACGGTTCTTTCTGCGCTGCCTTTTTTCCTCGAGAGTGATCCTGCGTGTGTTCTCGAAGGAGACAGCTGCGTTATAGATGGTGTGTCTCCAGGCCTCCCGATTTGAGGCCAGAGTAGACCAGTTGTGTTGATCAATATGGCCAAGGCTGAGATGTTGTTTCAGGGAGTCCTTGTATCTTTTCTTCGGGGCTCCTCTCATGCGGCAGCCAGTGGCAAGTTCACCATAGAGTAGGATCTTAGGGAGACGGTGGTCCTTCATCCTTGAGACGTGTCCTGCCCATTGCAGCTGTGTTCTCAGTAACATGGCCTCAATACTTGTGACAGCAGTTAAGGTATTCTCAAGACAAACTTCCCTTGATTTGGGAGACTATTGATTATGAGGCAGGGGTGCATCATATGAGACATTTCTATCATATAAGCAATATTTCTGTCATGCTTATTTGAAATGCTGTGATATAAGAGTTGATGAGACTTCTGAGTATTTATTTTCTGTGTTATGTTGTGTATTGAGTTTTTCACCTGGAAGCACTACTCAGGGATCCACAGGGTTTTATGGACAAAATCAGGCATAGGGGGTTAGTGGAAGAGAAATACAGTGTGTGCTACAAAGTGCAGAGGAATGATGCCCTGCACAGCAAGTCTGAGTTGAAAACAGAGGGAAAATAGAAATCTGTTTGCCCTTTCCGTACTCTTGGATATTCATTTCTGGCTCACTGTGGGGTCAGGAATGCTAGGGTAGATGGACGTGTGGTCTGACAGAGCTTTCAAAGCTGACCAAGCTGGCAGTGTAGACAGTACCATCCTTCCAACTGTGCATGTAAGCAGTCAGCTGAACAGATGTTCTCTTTGCTGTATTGGTACCATACTCGGCCTGCAGTGCAGTTGTTGCACCTCTTCTTCAGAACAGACCATTTGTTGCCCTTCTGAGACTTTGGAAAGCAAAGCAACGTGCACTTCAGCAAACCAAAGCCCTAACTGTGAAATGAGGCACTCAGAAGTTTCTTGATTTTTTTTTTTTAAAGTGAACACAGCATGAAGAACAATTAGCTTGAGTGCAGTGGTCTTCTGGTTTACCTATGTTAACTTTGACTATATGTTTTCAGTCGCACTTTTCCATGCCCCCATCTTTCCTCTCAGTGAAGTGGATCTGACATCTCACCATTTTCTGAAATTTGTTGTTGTTTTTATGCTTTATTTATATTGCTTATTTCTATTTCTTATTGACTCTAGTCTTGTGCTCTATCCCTTGTGCTTTTCTCTGTACACAGAATGGTGCCAAGAGATTATTCCAAAGAGCCCAGGCTCAGAGACTAGATAGAGGGAGAGAAACCAGTTCATTAGACCTACAAACCTCCACAAAGTTGTGGGTTTGGTGTGTTTTTTTTTCCTCCTGCAACTGAAAGCCATTAAGGAAGGGTGGAATATATGCCACAAGCTGGTATCCAAACTGGTTTCATGTAAAGGCACAGCTGTTTAAAGTATAAAATTATAAGGTAAAGCAGAACCTACTTATTTGACAGTGTGTGCTGTGCAGTGCTACTGTGCCTGCACAGGAGTGACTAGAATAGCTTCAGGAAAACAGTCTCTTTGGCTAACCCGTGGACCTAGAGTATTTTTAACAAAAAGGAACCTCCTTCTTTGGCCCATACTGTTTCAGGGAAGCAAGGAGATACCAACTGGAGCTGTATGAAAGACAGAATTGGTTGATAACCTAAAATAAAAAATCTAAATCTTAAATCTAAAAATACCTTATGTGTCTTGGGCTAGGATTTCCCATTTTGCTTAAGACTGGTGATCAGTCTATTGGCATTAACAGTCTAATGGCTCAGAAACTTTACAACATATTTTCTGACAACTATTTCAAAACCAGCTTTTTAACCAATGCTGTTCCTTCAACACCACTGGGATGTTTCACTGAGCAGCATAAGGTGCTTGGCTCTGATATGCATCCCAATCTTTGCCCTGCTATCCCAGCACAGAAGAAAAGTATGTAATTGAAAAAATGAATTGGTGCTCTTTTAGTGAACTGTAACTTTCTAGTTAAATCCTTGCTTGATGTATGGTTGGTGCAAAGTGTGCATTTATGGAATCTGCTGGATTTATGTCCCTTGCTGCTTGCTCACAACACCATATCAGACGACTCGAAGGCACCAGTGCTCCTTCTGACTGAGAAGCCTGCAACAGCCTGAGCAGCCAAACATTTCATAATATCACTTGTGTGCCAAGGTTTTTTTCTCAGCTCTGATATTCTGGCACTGTCCCTAGATTCTCTTCCAGATAAGGAGGAGTTGACCAGCTCTTCTTCTCAGAGACCAGTAGGCACAGGGGGCACAGGCTGCTGTGCAGGGTTAGGCAGGAGGAGTGCCTGGTTTTCAGCATCTCCTGTGCTGGAATCTGACATGTTGATGGGTCAGGGAAGAAACAAGTTTTTGGACACAGGGAATGGGAAGAGGGAAGACATACTGCTTCATGCAAGGTTGTGTGATTTGCAGGAGGGAACAACTATGCAAAATTGTAGCAACCCTAATATTTTTGTGGGGGTGGTATTACTGGTGACATCAGGGACGTGGTTAATTGCTTACTGTGTCTGTCACCTGAGGAGGGGAAAGGGGTGAGGAAGAGAAAGCTTCAGTTCTGTGAAAGTGGCTTTCTGCTTTGAGGCAGCAACAGTGATATTTCATGTCTTGTTTGGTGTCTCCCGCTTTTAAATGTCAGTCTCTGCAGCCAGCCTTATCTCCTCTAGCACATTTCAATTAGGTATTCCAAATCGTGCTCTGTTCTTCCAGGACAAATATGCCAGAGGTGATATTTACTGTTGCAGCAGCATTTTAAATACTCCTTGCCTTTTTTGTTATTTTTTTTTTAAACCAATGGCAGTTGTTCCCTTAATAAGAATTGTATTTTTTATAATAATTTAATGGTAATAGTAGAGGAAAGAATTCTGGGGCCAGATCTGACAGCTAAGTTATTTTAATGAAGAGATTTTCTTTTCCCATGCATTAGTTCAGCTTTGAAAGCTGTTAATGCTGCAGTGATCATGCATTGGTAGAGTTTGCAGTCCTGAGGGGTATGGGTCAGGTAAGGAATAAAGTTAGGCCCTTGAGCTTCAGGAAAGCAGACTTCCAGCTCTTCAGGGAGATAGTCAGTAGCATCCCCGGGGGACTGCCCTCAGGGACAAAGCAGTGGAACAGAACTGGCGGATTTTTAAGGAAGTCTTCCATAGAGTGCAAGAGCTAGCAATCCCCAGGAGCAAGCAAGAAATCAGGCAAGGAAGACAAGAGACTGGCATGGCTGAGTAGGGAATTGCTGGTCAAGTGAAAGGGAAAGAAGCAAATGCACAGACAGTGGGGACAAAGACAGGTAACGTGGGGAGAGATGAAGTTCAGTTGTGTAGGGATGGGGTGAGGAAGGCCAAGGCAAAGCTGGAACTGAAACTGTCAAGGGACACAAAGAGTAACAGGAAGGCCTTCTACAGGTATATTAAACAGAAAAGGAAGGTCAAAGAAGATGTACACACCCCCACTCCCATTTACAATGCTAGCAAACTGGTAACAGTGGATGAAGAGAAGACTGAGGTACTCAACAACTTTTTTGTCTCAGTTGTCAACGGCACCCTCATCCCACCTCTGGAGTGGGTAGACTGCAAGATGGGGACTGGGCAAGCAAAGTGCTTCCCACTGTAAGTAAAGATCAGGTTCATGTCCACCTGAGGAACCTGAATGTACAGAAGTCTATGGGAGCTAATGAGATGCATCCCAGAATCCCGAGGGAATTGGCTGATGTAGTTGCCAAGCTACTCTCCATGAAGTCATGACAGTCAGGTGGAAGTCCCAGGTGACTGGAAGAAGGGAAACATTCTATCCATCTTTAAAAAGGGGTAGAAAGAAGGACCTTGGGAACTACTGACCTGTCAGCCTCACCTTTGTGCCTGGGAAGAGGGAACAGGCCCGCCTAGAAGGTCTCCTAATGCACATGGAGGACAGGGAGCTGATTTGGGACAGCCAGCACAGCTTCACCAAGGGAAAGTCCTGCCTGATAAATCCAGTGGCCTTCTATGATGGAGTGACTTCATCAGTGGACAAGGGAAAGGCTGCAGATGCCATTTATCTTGGACTTCTGTAAAGCCTTTGATGTGGTCCCTCACAACATCCTTTTCTCTAAATTGGAGAGAGATGGATTTGGTGGGTGGACTGGTCGGTGGATAAGGAGTTGCTTGGATGGTTGCGTCCAGAGGGTAGTGGTCAAGGGCTCAGAGTCCCAGTGGAGATCAGTGACAAGTGGTGTCCCTTGGGGGTCTGTATTTGGACCAGTTTTATTTAATATCTCCATTAATGACACAGATGAAGGGATTGAATGCACCCTCAGCAAATTTGCAGATGACACCAAGCTGAGTGGTGCAGTTGACACACCTGAAGGATGGGATGCCATCCAGAGGGACCTGGACAAGCTCAAGATGTGGGCCTATGGGAACCTCATGAGGTTTAACAAGACTGAGTGCAAGGTGCTGCACCTGGGTCAGGGCAGCCCCTGGTATCAGTACAGGCTGGGGGAGGAACAGATCGAGAGCGGCCCTGCCAAGAAGGACTTGGGGGTGCTGGTGGATGAGAGGCTGGACATGACCCAGCAATGTGCACTTGCAACCCAGAAAGCCAATTGTGTCCCGGGCTGCATCAAAAGAAATGTGGCCAGCAGGTCGAGGAAGGTGATTCTGCCCCTCTACTCTGCTCTGGTGAGACCCCATCTGGAGAGAAAAGAGAGTAGGTTTAAGTTGGCTATTAGAAAGAATTTCTTTACTCTGAGGGTGGTGAGGCACTGGAACAGGTTGCCCAGGGAAACTGTGAATGCCCCAGCCGTGGGGGTGTTCAAGGACAGGTTGGATGGGGCTCTGAGCAGGCTGGTCTAGTGAAAGGTGTCCCTCCCCATGTCAGGCAGTTGGAACTAGTTGGTCTTAAAGGTCCCTTCAACCCAAGTCATTTTATGAGTCTGTGGTTCTCTGATCTCTTCACTGAAGCACTCCATTACACTGCCATGAAAAACAAAAGGTAAATGTCCATATATGTTTCCAGTCTTGTACAGAGGCTACTTGGGTAACAAAATTGACAGGACAAATACAACTAAACTACTCTATAATTTGGTAACACAGACTTCTCCCTTTGAAATGAAGGTCTGAAGAAATTGGGTTAAACAGAGATGAAGGTACTTAATTTTTGGGCACCTGGAAGCCAGGGCGTGAAGATGTAGGAAGGTGATGGTGAATTTTGGCAGTTGACTACCATGAACAAGATTCACAAAACCAAGATGCTGTCCCAAGTATTTTCATCCTAGGCTCTGTCCTTTTTCGCTGTCTGTCTGGCATTGTCAGTTGGTTCCCCAGATTATCTATCGTAAATGCTGCAGACAACCAAGCGGGAAGCAAGATCGTTGTTCCATTAAATGTGTTTGAAGTTTCAAAAATATTCCCATTTAGCATTATTGCAAAGGAACTTTGCACTTCAGATGAAGCGAGAGACACGCAGACATGCTTACCTGAAGTAGTGAGAGACTGCTTCAGGTAAGCATGGACCTCAAAAAAAAAAAATTGCATTGTAATGAATCTCATACAGAGCACTGAAATCTTACATGGTTTAGGGAAGGGACTGGGCTTCAATCCTCACTGTACCGAATGAGTATCCTGAGTATTTGACTTCAAATTTTATTGTGAGATTTGATGTTGCATTTGACAGGATCCAAAGGTTAATTAGTTTATGGCAGCCTTGTAACCGCCAGATCCTCTGCAGAGGAGGGAGGTGGGGATTTACGGTCAAGCCTACAAGGACTAACATTTGGCAACAGTCTGTATGAAACACTTCTTAATTTTTCTTTCTGGTTAAGAAGATATTAAATAACTAAATTTGCCAGGTGCAAGTCTGTGAGAGTTCCACCCTAGAGTGCAGCTACTGCGCGCTAATAGCATTATACTTGTAATACTCACCAAGAAGTTTTTTCTAGTACAAGAACTTGGCCTACAAGACGCATCCTGGGTGCAACTGCTAATTACAAGTCCTTGTTCCAAAGCATGAAAATCCTAGTTTCCTCACAGAAGACTATAGAACCTGCCAAGTTGTGTGTTTTCATAGTTTGGCAAACTGAGAAATGGCTGAGAGTAGGTTCTCATGGTGAGGGATTGGGCAACCATAGTCCTGGGTAGCTACTAATTTCTTTGCCTCCCTGAGCTGCTGCTTGGGCTCGTAGAGAGAATTAGTGAGCTCATGATTTGCAGCATGCTAAAGCCAAGCTACAGGAGGTGAACAGAAATTGATGTATGGTATTAACAGCTCAGGGTGTGGGAGCTGAGAGTTTGGCAGCTCTCATACTTTCTAGTTAGGTCCAAGTTAAGCAAAGAGAGAGGGAGTAAACAGGGCAGAGCTGTGTGGTCTGTGGTGGTACTCTCTCAACATAGGTTAATGTTTGTGCCACTTTTCACCATCCTGGTCTAATAATGTGGATAACATCTTCAATGCCATATTAAGTTTTAAAGTAGGCTTCAGTGATACAGATTTGCCAATTGAATAATTCTTGTTTATACAAAGACTGGTTTATAAATTTTCTAACTTTAAATAGTTAAACAGCTGTTTAAATTAAATGCAAATCCTGCATTTGTGTCTCCTTTGGTTGTTTGAAGAATCACAGAATGGACAGCAATGGGGTTGGAATGGACAGCAATGGGGTTGGAATGGACAGCAATGGGGTTATCTCATCCAACCCCCCTGTCACCCTAAAGCACATTGCACAGGATTGTGTCCAGAGAGTTCTTGAATATCTCCAGTGAGGGAGACTCCACAACCTCTCTGGGTAATCTGTTCCAGTGCATGGTTACCTGCACAGTAAAGAAGTTCTTCCTTGTATCCAGATGGAACTTCCTGTGCATCAGTTTCTGCCTCTTTTTCTATTGGTTGGCACCACCGAGAAGAGCCTGGATCCTTCCTCTTGACACCCTCCCTTCAGATACTTGTATAAATTGATGAGGTCCTGTCTCAATCATCTCTTCTCAAGGCCAAATAGGTCCAACTTTCTTTCTTTTGTAAAATGCCAGGAGGTCTTTGTATGCAGAATAGTGCAGACAATTTTGTTTCCATGGACACATATATTTCTTGCGAAAAGCATATAAGCTTTTTGCAAATAGATGTAAACTGGCTGTGCAGGGTACCTTAGCTATTCTCTTTGTTAATTCAGGTCTGCTCCGTAGTCTAGCAGCCCCTGCATTTTCTAGCTAGTTGTGGACTAGGTTTTCAAACAAGCAGTGGTGATAAAACAGAGCTGCTTATTATTTGCATAGTTCCTATCTGCTTTTTTTCATCTCTTTGTTCACATGTCAGTCCTAGTTCATAAAACACAACTAGAGTTTGGAGTGGGGAAAAAAGGTAATTACACTTCATATCTGCCATTTCTTCTGACATGGAGCTGTACTTGCTAAACTTCACTGAAGGTGGATCACTTTATATCATAGCTTTTCAAATTTGTGGATAACATGTATGAGTTTCTTTGCTGGTTTCCTAAGGGAAACCTTTTGTACTGGTAGAAGGTACTGTTTGTGGTCTTCCTCTCATTGTCCTGAAGATGCTGGTAGTGCCCAATCTATTTGACTGAGTAGATTGTGGCACAGTAAATGCTTCTGCAGATTTCTAATTAAATGCCAATGTGCTGTGCAGTGTGCTTGTTGAACTCTCTAACCTTAACTTGCACCTTTTGCAACATTACAAGAGCAAATGCCACAGCATTAAGTAGCAAACCAAAATCCCAAGCACTTGCTGTGAAGAAAAATAAAGCTGTCTTCTCTTTGGTAGACATAAGGAATGGTTCAGGCACTGCCGTTGGCCTCTGGGATTACTGTAGGGAAACTTCTTTCCTGTTCCAGGCTTCAAAAGAATTATTTCCTGTATCTAAGTGAGATGATTAATCAGAGTTTGTGATTATGTGTTAAAAAAGTTCAAGATTGGGTAAGGTGTCCAATATGTTTGTGTTTAAATTTGTTCAGCAGAAGTCCTTCACAGCTTTTTGTAAAAGCAGAAGTGGAATATCCAGTGCCCTGCACAAGCTTAAATTTTCAGTAAAGTTTTTCTAACTCTTTAAATTGCTGTTGTTTCAAGAGAATTTGGATTCTTTCCCCCTCCTATCCTTCAGTGTTGAGCAACTGACCCACAAGACCTTGCATAGCATTGCTGCAATGGTGGGCAGTGATTCAGTCAAGGGGACATAGGAGAAAGTATGTGACTAAGTTATAAAGTAGAAAATAGTGAGAGAAGCACTCTGGGTTAAAACAAGCATTTCCAGAGGTTAGCTTGGTTTTGAACAAATCTCTGAGGGTTGAATCTATTACTGAATAGATAAAATGTGTTCAATTAGCTTACTGAAAGAAATAATATTATTTAATTCCTCTTGTGGGATTTTTTTTTTTTTTGCTGATTTTCCCAAGTTTATTCATCCTAGTACAGAAATTAAGACACTTAGTCCTTGTCCACAGAACTTGAAAGGTCTGAAGCCAGACTCCTCCTCAGAGATGCTCAAGTCCCTTAATTCCTGTTGCATACCTCTACAAACATGGAAATAACATTATTGCAAATAAGCAGGAAACTCATTTTGTATTCAGTAGAAAACTGTGGATTCAGAAGGAACTGAGGTCACTAACTAACTCCCTGGATCATGCTTTAGATTGATGTTCTATATGAAGGCCAAAATAGCAGCATATGATCTTTCTAAGAGGTGAAGAAATTACTCACCACCTTTAGAGATGAATGTGGTTTTGCTCCTGAAAGAGATTGCTAGCCTGGCCTCAGCAGCATGGAAGATCCATGCCCTTTCCTGTAATTTGAAAGGAAAGGGCAGAGTGTCCAGTGCAAGGCATTGCACGATTGTTTGAGAGAGATGCAAGGACTGTCAGGGGCATGGAAGAAGCATGATCGTGATGAATGGGGGAGTATGAGTAGCATGGAGGTACAAACGTGTGCCAAGCAGAGCCATTAGGATCACCCATTATGTATTTTTTTGCCTCTCTTCCTTGTCTTTGTTCAGTTCATTCCTAATGTCCTGAGGAATAGTGTTCCTAGAACCTTCTAAAGAAAATTGCTCATTGTTTTTACCAAATTAACTTTTCCCCCTAAATAAGTGCAAACACGCAAATGAATCAAAGAGTAAGACAGAACCCAGAGATGATGCTGAACCAGAGTGATCCATCAGCCTCTTTCAGCACATAAGAAGCTCACACCTAGCAGTTGTCTAAGTTTAATATGGGGCAAAGCTGTAGTAGCATCATATATAGGAAGATTTTCAGGAACTTGAGCAAGTGACATTTGAGATTTCAGAGAAACTTATTTTGCAATGGAAAAATGTAAAAATATTCACTGTTGAACCAATATTTCTTTTGTTGTTGTTGAAGAAGCTACAAAACCAAAATTTCATAGAAAAACTGAATTAATTCCTTCAAAAATACATATATGTTGACTAATAATGTAGTTATTGCAGTGTAGTCATGGCATGATAATGCCCTTAGAGGAGCAGCTATTCAGTGGCTTCCTACCTAAGTGCTGTCTGACTGGCAGCCAGACATCCATCTCTCTGATGTCCCATGGCCA
This sequence comes from Lepidothrix coronata, assembly GCF_001604755.1. NCBI lineage: Eukaryota > Metazoa > Chordata > Aves > Passeriformes > Pipridae > Lepidothrix > Lepidothrix coronata. Next base: position 1,093,708 of record NW_016690372.1, read on the forward strand.
GTGACTCCCAGTCTGTGTTACCTCTCTAGCCTGGAGGACAGACTGTGATGTATCATGAAACACTGAATTTTTAAGGGTCTGATTTCCAGTGATTATTCTCTGGTAATAATTGGTAATATAAATATGTCAGTATTATAATTTTTGCCAAAAAGTCATTTTCTGAGCTTAAAAAATTCCATTCTGACAGGCTGTACATGCACCATTAAAGTATTATAAATATAATATAATAATATAAATATAAATCCACATAACTTTGGCTGCTCTTATGCATGCTCCAGCTCCATCTACTAACTTTGCAAGATAATTCACCACTGAGTGAATGTGAAACTGTAAAAATTACTTTTCAGGTATATTATTTTGAAGAGATGTGGTTATATATAGGACTTACTTAGTATGGTCCGTAGTGCTATTTGACACTACTTTCTGTAGGCATAGATAACTGGTGGGCCATGCTCATACAGATCTACCCAGAGATACAAGAGTGGATGGTTTCTGCAAATTATGAAGGGGATACAAAAAAGAAAACCCCAAACCAAAACAAAAATACCACTAAAAAACAACCCAACAACCCCAAACCCCTCAAATAAAAAAAAAAAACTAAAAAAACCTTTCTGAATTCTCTACCCCCCAAAAGCCCTAAACCAAACCTAAAATTCACTCACCTTTGACTAAACAGGGCACTGATAAATCAGTGCCTTTGAGTGGAGTAACTGTTTCTCTGTGCTGATCTCTGCTGGCTGATAGATTGAGCTCATATAAATTCTGTCATCAAACAGCAAACACTAATTGGAACTTTAGGATTTCTGCTGGGATTTATGCTTAGAGGGAACTGTTTGAGTGTTTCTACACATGTGTAAATGTTATTAAGGGGAGGTGAAGTGATTAGTCGCAGAACTAGGAAAAGAAATGGTAAATCATCCTCTCTGCTCACCAGATCCTGCCTGTAGTGGTGAGAGCAGCCCTCCCCGATCAATGTAGGTGGATAACAGAATCTGGAGATCCTGGCCTATAATTCCTATGAGTTTATGATTCATTTTAGGGGTGAGCTAGTCAGTTGGAAAATTATTGGGTAACTTGCTCACATTTTCCTTCTGAGTAAGTTTTGATATAGTAGGAAAAGCTGTGAAGATACAAGCAAGGTGCTTCCAGAGAAAGAGATCTGAACTGGGGAATGGCAGAGCTGAACTCAAGTGCAGAAAAGGTCAGTGGTAGTTCACACCCTCCCAGTGCAGCAAAAAAAGCTAAATATATTAATTTCAGTGCTACTTGTGGTTATCTGTGATCTCACTTTGCATAGTAATTAACTAGGAGAACCTTCTCTTTAAGCCTGGAAGTAACAGAGAGCCAAAATAGGCACACTGCTGTGACCTGACATTCTCTTTTGTCATATGGAGGAATACAGAATAAATGTCAGTAGCAAAGGTAATGTTCATGAAGGAAAAATGTACTTTTTCAATTTGGTGTGAAGACCATCAGATGTGACACGTCTCAAACTGCTCTCAAAATTAGTGTATTAGTAATGCTGCTACAATTGACATATGAAAAGGCAGCTGAAGATGGTTGTTCTTACTCCAGTCACCATTGACAGACAGCTCCATTGACAGTTGTCTTTTCTTACTTAGTACTTCTGCACATTTTAGAGGGTTAACATGTATTTTCTAGAAATGTGTGAACATGGTTTAATAAGTAGATGCTGTGACTGCAGCAGTTTCTGTTATTTGCCTAAGTACTTGGCTTCATTTTGTGTACTGCTGGGCCTCTGGGCTTTGGTGTTACTCTGTGGTAGTGTGTTCCACAGGTTGTTATGCATCATTTAAAAATACCCCAGTTTCCTTGTTCCTGCTATGTGAAGGTGTGAAAGATATTTGCTATATTATTCTTCATTGTTTCTTGTGCCTCTGCCTTATCTTTTATTTTGGATAAAATAAGGATTTTTCTGCATGGAAGTTATCTCTTGTGTCTCATAACTTTTATTCCTTCCCTGCCCTCCCCACCCCCCTGCATGCCACTCCCTGCCCCGGCCACCTCATGCTCCTAGGTATCCTTTCTGTTTCTGCTGAGGCCTTCTTAAATTGAGTGACCACATACATGTCCTGCATGAAGGATTTTTAACACTTCTTCAGAGTGAAAACTTTTATGTTCTTTTGTATTGACAACGTGAATGGACTAGATTGGTATTCATTTATTCAACCAGATGCATAAAAGATAAAATATCAAGAGATTTAGTTGTTTTATTATCTGAGAATACAGAAGAACTCTTGTTCTGATAAAAAAAAAAGGTTGCTGTGTCCCAGCTGGCACATACTAGAAAACCTGACAGACTTTTTCTCAATGACCTTGCATTAGAGAAAATAGCACTGGGATGGAGATCATGACTGCGTAGGCAGAACTGTGTGTAAGAAGCCTTCACCTGGCATTATTAAGTGAAATGGATCAGAAATACCACTGATGGCTAACACAAGGAGAGGGGGCTCGTTTGTATTTTTTTTGTCTGAAGCACTTGTTCTGTCCTGAGCGGTCATTGACATACTGCGTCCATGATGAAGAGCCAGCCAAACAGCTCGGTGAAGACCAAGCACCTGATGTACCTGAGGGGATATAGTACATCTGCAGCAGAAATGGGTGAGGCCTCAGGTTGCCTGCATGCAAGTGTGCACATGCACGCTGAGATGCTGTTTGGGTTAGCAATCAAGCGGTGCAGATTTGGGGTACAATGCATTCCTGAATTCTGTATTCCTTCCTAGAAAATGTCCATAGTATGTCTATCCTAGAGCCAAGCCCTGAGTGCATGTTAAAACCCATTTATTGTTGTGCTGTATTGGACTTTGACTCCTTGTGGCCTAGTGCTCTGGGTTATGCATATGTAGGGATTAACAGGCAATATGATTGATTTGTACACAGAAACTGTAGGAGTACGTACACCCCCACAAACACAATGACTCAATATATAATTTAATGTGGCTTCAAAATTTGATAACCCTTTTAAATAATGTGTGTGTTTTATCTGCTAAATCGCATTACACTATCCCAGCAGATGCAGTATGAGACTGGCATACATAGTCTGTTGCAGGCTTGATATGTATTGTATGTAATCATATTAATTATGTATAACTTGCCTTTACCTACAGATGTATGTGCAATGAAGTTCCACTACAGTGAAAGACATTTAATATAGGAAAAACGATATTATTTAATCCTTCCAGTGAAAGACTAAGCTGCATGTAAGGATATTCTTGCGGTTAAGGTGCATTCTGGAACATAGAAAGATTTGCCTTTTTCTGGCTTTGTTGAAAGAGTCTCTTCTTAAGATTTTGGACAAATCGCCGTCTCTGTATACTCCTTTTGCTTCATGTGTGAATACTTTTACTGACCTTCAATAGCCTATGGGTGGTGTAAATTCTATGAAACTAGATTAATGCATATTTTAAAGCACATGCAATATTCCACTTGGAAGGTGCTTTTGAAAGGCAGACACCTTCAGAGAAAAAAATGGGTTTGCTTTCAGCTAATGTCTTGTAATCTGTCGCATGAGATTAGGTTGCTTATTCTTTTTCTACTCTAAAGGTGGCCTTTTTTTAGAAGAATTTTCAAGCTCTAAGGGTTTTTTTTTTAGGTCTAGAGGAATATTTGAAACTATGGATCTTTCTCTTGCAATCAAAATGTCAGGAGAAATCAACTTGCATAGATAGTGGAAAGGATGGGAAAACACAAATGATGAATACCTGCATTTTTCTGTTAAGATTTACTGGCCTTTATTTAAGGAGAGGCAGGGTGCAATTTAGGTGGTAAAATAGGCAGTATCCTATGACGCACTGGGTGAAGATGATGCCAGCAGGAGGTTTTTGTATTAGTGGTGAATTCAGCCATCAGGCAATTTTTTCTTTTTGTTAGGAAAACATAATTTTACTGGGTTTTGCATGAATATTTCAATCTGACCTGCAATTGTAATATAAGGGCAGACGCATCGGGTACAGACTTCCAGCAAACTGTGCAAACTTGGGCAGTTAAGATTTCTGAGTTCTGAACAAGCATGTAGGCTGGGTTCAGGGTTCTGGTAAAAACTTCCAGTGGTTGTAATTAAAAGAGAATCTCAAAGTCATGACAGATTTGGGAGTGGGCAGCATGGATTGATGTTTGTTGCCTATGGCAGCTGGAAAGGAGAAACACCATGGTAGTGTTTTTTGGAGGGTGAAGGTTCAGCAAACAATTTGTGCCTGAGATGAAGATGGCTTGGATAAACACTGTCTGCCATCCTTGAAACTCCCCTTCTCTCATTGTTTCTGGACTATTTGCTTCTTGATAATGTTATCATTCATCTTTTCAAAATAAATGCCCCAATTAAAACTCAGCAGCAGCTATGTGTGCTGAAATGCAGGAAACAGTACCTGTCAGTCATTCAGCTAATGGCAGGCAGAAATTGCACATAGGTGGTTTTTTTCAGTGTTTAACTTGTTATAAGCTACTTAATTAAACTTTCTGCGAATGTCTGGAGAGAATAACATAATTTAAGTAAGGAGAGAAAGTATCTTCTATCCCTCAACAAAAAAAATTATCCACAGTCTGCATGTAACTCCTGCCACATTTTGTCTCATGCAGAATCCACCCCCCCATAACAGCTGCTTCTTCCTCTTCCCATTTCCATAACAATATCAATAGTTTGTGCTATAAAACTGTAAAATCTTAGCTGATGCTTGTGTTTCATTGTTGTTTCTGATGGAGTAGAACTACAAATAGTCACGTGTGCCAGAATTCCTGTGCTGCTGATGATTAGGGAGATGCTCATTTTTCATAAGCAGTGTCAGAGAATTGTCCTTTTCAAGACTATGGATGTTATTTCTGCCCTCACAGTTGCCCTAATTTTCCAAATGCTCACAGTGTGTAGTATTGATGAAATACACACAAATCTAAATTGTAAACTCTTTAGCAGCTGTAATTTTGTTAATATACCCTTTTCTCAGAATACTTGGAAAACATCAGGAGTCAGCTTTTACAGGGGAGGATAAGAACTGATTATCCCAGAAATAGATCCTTGGAACAAGAGAGTCCAGAAAAATCAGATGGGCAAATGTTGAGATTTGGGTTTATTTGGGATTATTTTGTTTCTTATAGTATGCATCATATTAATATCTGACTGTACTTTGCAGTCCAAATATCCAGTTATTAATTTTTCTGGATTTCATAAATATTTTCTCTATTCTTGCTACTTCTGTTTTTCTAAGTTCTCTTAGAAACTTTTTAAGCTTGTGTTAGTACTTAGGTAGCCGTATATAATAGAGTTACACATGCCATGCTGGTCACTGAACTATGTGAAGCTCTGGTACCTGCATTCATGGCTTTTTGGGCAGCAATTCAGTATTTTTATACAAATTACTTGATGTTCTTTGCCTTGTTACACTTGCTTTGTTATCCCTTTGACCTCAGGCCAAATGTTTCCAAGGTATCTGTTGATGGAAATCTCTTACGTGAAAAGAGAGAAGAGCAGAAGATACTTCTGAAGCAGATGTACTCAAAAACACGTATTTGTTAATTTGACTGTGTTTTCCATGGCACTTTTCCAGCTCTGCTTTTTGGATGACAGTCATTCTTTGTGCCAGCAATGCTGAACTTGGATATGAGGGCACTTTCTCTGTTATGACACGGAGCAGCAGTTGGCTCAGCTTCGTTTCAAGACACATGTCCTTTCCAGGAATACTCTGGCTGCCAACATGTGTGTTTGCTAAACACTTGGCACACAGGGAATATTGTAATGTACCAGATTTACTAGCAGAGGCAGCAAAGCAGCCATATGTCACAACACAGACACTGTGGGTTATGAGTAAAATCTTCATAGTGGTTGATAATCCTGTGTGCAACTACTTGGAAATCGTGTTCTCTCCTGCAGCACAGGCTGCTCGTCAGAACAACTTCTACTGAGGCAGAGGCTGAGATGACCATGCGAGCAGCCGGATGCTGCACTGAGTTTGCAGCTCAGTGCCATATGATGGCTTTGTTAAAGCACAGCTTTGGTGATGGACAAAGGTCATAGCAGTTCTGTCAGCTGAGCTTTTCTCTGCCCATTTCAGAGCTGGTTTCAGCAGAAAGTTGCTCTTTGCAGAGATCAGTCTTGGGGCCTCATTTGTTCCCTCCACAGCTGTCATTGTAAAAAAGCAAGTCACAATCCCGCATCTTTCATTTCGTTGGTGTTGCTTGCATTTTCTGACCACCTTTAAAAATGGCAGAAAAACCAGTCCTAGATGTCTGCAGTGCTTTAAACAATATGTGTGCACTGCAAATGTGTGGAGTCATGATTGCTGAGGGATTGCTGTGTATTGAATACTTTATGAAGATTTATAATGGCTTCTTTATTTTGTACAGGAATACAATAGACATATTCACTGTAACTTCAGCAGAAACTCCTTTAGGTAAGATAGCATCTGTAATAAATGCAGACCCTCTAAGACTCATGCAGTGATAATACTTGGATATCTCTGAAATAGGGTTGATCAGGAAGAATTCTTATGTATGAGGATTATCATGTTTGAGATTTCCAAGGGCAAAGGAGGGGGGTTTGGTTCTTGCAGTCTTGGCTTTGTACCCGCTTTTATAGTGAATTAGGAGGCCTTGATCAGTCTGAAACACTGTTGTTTGTATTGCTGTTCAGAACTGCTTTCCTTCTCCTGAGACAAGAGGGTCACCTTATTCCTAATTATTGTAACTGCACTGTGAAATCAGGAAAACCTATTTATCAGGACATAACTTTCTGCTGTTCATTGTGTGCATGTTGCTCTGTGTTTCTTTAAATTTTGGAGGCAGCAGATACTCATGCCAAACTCTAGCCCACCCCTGAAATTGCGTTGTTTTTATTTGCGTTTCCACAAATGCTAACTGCTGGCCGTATATAATTTTCTAAGCTCCGCCGTGTTTGCCATGGCAATCAGCTGCTCTGGTGGGTATGCGCTAGGTGAGAGGAGAGTGTTGAGGCATGAAACAGTTGGATTGGCTGGAAGTGAGGTAATGTGATGCAGTGCAAATAGAGATGCAGGGATGAGGATGTCTCCAGTCTGCAAGCTTCGCTGGTTTCTGCCTGTAGGAATGGATGGGGCTATGCACATCTCTGGATAGTAGAGACAGACTTGCAGTTGCCCGGGTACATCTGTAATAAAGATACTTCTGGCTACTTTTCTTTGAAATAGAGAAAATTTTAGATCTTCCCCCTTAGTGTTGCATAATTTCTTAGCATTATTCTAATTTTCAGAAGTTAGAGCAGCTGAAGAAAAAGGGGCACTTAGCTGGGAAGAATCATACAGGAGGGACAGAGTGGTCAGAGCACAGGTGGGGACTTGAATATCACAGATGGGTTTGAAAGAGGGAATGATTGTTTCACTGCTTTCATCAGGGAAAGATGTAGTTCGCTGAAAAGGAGGATTTCAACAGGTTTTGGGGTTTTTTTGTCACCCAAATATAGGCAGAAAATAGTCTTTGCCTCTTGCTGATCTGTAAAGGAGCACGCTTCTGCATAATTAGTGACTTTGAGGCTGCTTTCTCAAGTACTTGCTGCAGCCCTTGACCGCAAGGCTGCCATTTTCTTTTCACTTCAGCCGCACAGGAGAAATTGGCTTGAGGAAACATTGTCCAATTGCCTGAGCTTGCCCCGGGCCCCAGTTGGCTGGCAGTGTGGGACATGGGACATGCAGCTAAGCAATTTTAATTCTATCCAAGAGAGGGCACATTAACAAGGTAATTATAGCACATTACTTCAGCAGGGATGCATCAATTTTAATCCTTGAAGCATCCTAGTGAAGTAGATAAGTGAGTACTATTAGGCCTATTTTACAAAAGGAGAGACTGAATTAAAAGCTGAAATGATTTGTTCATGGCAAAAGCTGTAGTCTGTCTGAAAGGCAGCAACTAGGGCAGAAGGGCCTGGTTCACAGACCCTATGAGAGGTCCATTCCCTCTTGATCTTGGAAATCTCTCCATTAGCTTCAAGTCACATCACTCCATCTGGAGCAGAGGGAATGGGGAAACTGTGTGCCTTGTTCACTATATTTCCCCAATCCATTTTCCTGCCGGCAAATTAATTGTAATGTTGTTGACATTTGTTAATTTAAAATTATTGATGAATCTTTTCGGCAAATAAACCTCGGTTTATATATGGTTTGTAAACAGGTCGTCATTTCTCTATGAAATTAGGACTTGTGTGAAACAAGTTAGGGAGTGTCAGACTGGTCCTGAAAGGCTCAAGCTTTTACCAAAACCTTCAATGCTTGGGTGCTGATTGTTGCTAACACATAGAGTGCAGACTGACTGGCCTGCAGGGGTATATTTCTCCCCACCCTCTCAGTATGCTGCTTGCTTCTACGTGGACGAGTGAAGGGGTCATGATCTATTACTGTCCTGACAACACCTTTCTTAGAGCTGCAGAGAAAGTTCAGCCCCCAGAGGTGCCATTCAGATCCATGTTCTCCTGCACGACCTGCAAAGGTTTGTGGGCATGTTCACTGCAGCCACAGGAGCGGTGTGAAGGGTCAGCCATGGGGCAGTGCCTTGAGCAGGGGACTTGGCCCCACTCTGTGAGGATGTATGCAGAAGAGCAACACGGATCTGCCTGGGCAGTTCCCCAAGCTCTGCTCTTACATGATCCTTGCTCTGTGGCTAAAACAGCACAAGTATCCAAGGTCATTGATGGGGAGGCCTGAGCAGATCTGCTGCTTCTTTGAGTTTCATTCTAGCATCTGAAAACTCTTCTGTGAGAAGTGTGTTCATGGCTCACTGCCTCTTCAATCTAGTGGGACCCAACCTTTGCCTCTAGTCCCACTTTCTCCTGTTTAAGCTGAGCGGGATATCCCTTTGCATTCTCAGAATGTCGCAGTGCTCTCTTAGGACAGCTGTGACCAACACATTTCTGATAAAAAATAGACTCAGGAGTTAGACTTGTACAAAGAGAAAACTGAAATAGTGATGAAATGTAGTGTGTGATCATGGCCCCTCTCCTTAAAATATCCAATGCTAGTGTCTCTGCACCTATGGAGAGTGCTTGCTTAGCACTGCAAGGTGATGTAGGACATCATCTGTGAAATCCTACATACCCTTCACCCCAAAGTTGTGTCTATAAGGTCAGCAGGGGCTCATCATGCTGAAAGTGAGAAGCCCTTTATTATTAGGCATTTTGATCTTTTAGTTCAAGGAACTCTTTTCCTCCATATTTCTTTGATGCTTTCTTGATTAGTTATTTGAAGGACTCCTATTTTTTTGTAATTACCTTAGCTAAGGCTCATTTACCTACGTGATGCAGAGTCAAGGGTAGAATGGGCAAGGGATACAGAACACTATTCTGGCTTTGTTTAAACACTTGCTCTTCTTTTTGGGATTACAACTCCAACAAGTGTGTGTGTGGGGTCCCTGAAGGGTTTTTATTTAATACTTAGCAAAACTAAGAGGCAATATTATTGCTTTTCAATGCTATGGGCAATTTATCTCACAACACTTTTAAATGGCTCAGTATCAGAGTCTTACTTTTAAGAAAGAGATGATAAAGTGATTTAACCGTGTCCATACATCAGGTTTATGCCAGTTTTAAGATGATACGTGACAAACACCTTGTAAAAACTCAGATGTCTGAGATTTGGATTCATGACTCAGGCTTTTAGAGCTCTGCTCTCAGTATCAGGCTGGTCTGTCTTCAGCAGTTGCATATCGGATAGCAAATATCTTGCCCAGTTTTATTTTGAGCCTTTAATTTGGTTATGCCTACTTTTTGTTCCAATACATTAGAATCCCTGAGGACTGCAAGGGTAATGCTTTTTACAATTTGCAAATAGATTTGCTTTATGTACTGTAAATAAATAGGGTTGGGGTTTTTTAATCTATTTTAATCCATGCCTATTTATTCTCTTTCATGATAAGCATATAGAAGTCTCATCTTGTTGGAATTTTCAAGTACTGAAATAATGAATACTGAGAATATTTTATTTTCCAGGTCTTTGGTTTCGGCCCCTGCTGTGCTGTTAATATAGCTCTTTTGCCAGCTATAAAAATCAAAACAAATGCATATGAAACCATGTAAGATTCTGCCCCTCTTCTCTCTCTAATGGAGATTAAAATACCTGCAGCGAAACAGAATCACACCTGAGAGTCTAAGTTTGAATTAAACCCCAGAGTCTCTGGCTGCTTTAGTCTCCTGGTTATGTAAAAAGGAGTTTAAATGGAGGGAAGTACTTTTCCTTGTGTTGTGGAGACAGTTCTGGGCCTGAACTGAATCTACAACTGAAGGCACTTGTGGGAATGGATGAAGTTAACTGGCAAATCATCTTGAAAACCAATATTCTTTTAAAGATTTGAAAGAGTTAAAGGACAGAAGGAGAAGGTAAAGTGGTTCAGCTGTAAGGAACTGTAAGGAAGCTGTAAGACTGTAAGGAATGTGGCTAGTGCATATTAAGAGGGTATTTTGAAGCCACTAGCTGGAATAGCTGCATCATTTTACATTTGTTGAGACAGCAGCTCTTGATTTGCTGTGGATGATACCAGTTGGCATCTAAAGATCTTGTCAGGTCACTGTGGAGTCTGACATTTTGCTGGGGACTGAGAGCCATGGGGCTGGCTGGACAGGGTCCTTGTCAGCCAGGGCATGTCCCACTGACTTGAGGAAGGGAGTTGGGCAGGCTGGGGAGAGAGCAGAGAGGGAAGGGGAAGTCTCCAGCCCAGTGTATTACTGCACTCAGGACCCTGACCTGACCTTGGTATCAATTCTTTTCTTATCAAGACAGACTCCCTTCACTGAGTCTTCTGTGTGTTTTCCTCTTTGGTAGTGTCAGTAATATCCAAGATAGGCTACTGTACCCAAAAAGAGCAATTGTTTTCTGCCTTTCATAATTATTGAATTGGATTCTGCAAAGAGGAGCTCCCTCTGTCCATAAACCTCCACAGAACTGTGCTGTTTGCAAGTCCCCCTTGCAAGCCTGTCCTGTCCCACCACAATGGAAGAAATGCTTTGTGCCTCAGTCTTTGCAGCACCACCCCAGATCATCCTCTGGTGAGTTTTGCACCACAAGGGCTCAGTCTTGCTTGATGTGTGCTTCAGATCTGTGTGGCAGGTTAGGAAGTGATGGCTCATGATAAGGCACTAAATGTTTTGTCTTCTATGTTCTTACTAAACATGGTGGAAATGTGTTGCAAACTTGTATCTAAATGGTGGGTTCTTTTCACAGTGCACAGTTCTGGAATATATTGTAATACTTCTAGGTTTCCCTGGAAACCTCTGCTTAGTTGCATATTGCCTTTTCTTATAGGCTGTGTTCTAGTGGGGTCCCAAATTTTATCTTTTCTTTTACGTTGCCACTCAGAGGTTTATATGAGGTCCCACTAAAGACAAGTGAGGTTAGGATGTCACAAGTAGAAGATTCTTGGGCACACTAGAAACAGGCACTTTTTTCCCTGTAGAATATGTTCCCTGGTACTTGCTTCCCAATGGTAGAGGAAAGGAAAAGGATTTTGTAGAAGTTGAGGGGGGGAAGGAGGATGAAGAAATGACTAATCTTGTCTCTTTATCACTCTGCCTGTTAAACACAATTATTCTTGCTCTTATGAGGCTTCTAAACAGTCACAGTTAGGAATTATGCTAATAAAGTCAGTTGTGACATGAAAAATCACTTCATTGCTTATACTTCCTCATGACTGTGTTTTAGTACTCTGCAAAGCATAATATCCCTTCCTAGGGCATTATGGAATAGGAAAGGACAGGAGAGGAGAGGCTTCAGTGCCAAAGGTTGCATCTGAAGGACCCAACCTTCTTTCCCAGCTCGGCAGTTGAATGACTTGACCTACAAACAGGCAAGGCATGGAAAGTACTCAGCACCAGGGACACTGAGGTTTGAAATCTGTTCCTGAATAGTCAAAACCAAGACCACATTTTTATCTAAAGCTGTCTGTGATACTAGGCTCTGACCTTCTCACATTTCTGTACCTTGGACCTGCATCCTTATTTACTGAGCTGTCCCAGCTTCTGTTGGAGTACTGAAATATTCAAAGTTGGATCCTGTTTTGATGCGCATAAAACCTGTTGGAAGAGTGATGTACTCCATTCCTCCAACAGGAGTAGAAATCAGATACAGGAATACCATCACCAGGAGCAGCAGCCCCTTGCTGCTAGAGCTAAAGGTACAGCTCTGTGAGTGCCACTGAGGATTTGATCCTCTGCTTTGTTGCCTTGTACTACATGCATGCAAATAAATAGAGCCAAGCACGACACACCTATTTTTCACTGAGTGGACTTGAGACAGTAGGCTGTAGAAAGGAAAATGAAGGCTATTGCTCTTTGGAAAGAGAGAGTGGGGAAAATAAAGATGCAAAGATATCCAAAGGTAGATATATCTTTCTTTCTTTCTCCAAAACTTAAGTGCTAGTTTTGTCTGCAACAAAGCTTTCCACAAGCATTCCTAGAATTAGAAATCAATACTTTTGATTAAAAACTGTTGCTGAATAAATATGGTCTGTAGCATCTAGCCATTAGATTTCTTCAACAACTTTGTTGTCTTGTTTTGTTTCTCAATGTTGCACGTGGGGAACGTGGTCAAAGGAATTAATGGCAAATTCCTTTGCTGTTCCGAATGTATTCCTTAACTTGAATGGGACAGTTTAGCAGGTTCTGGAACCAATTTATTTGTACCGTATAAACTAATTCTAATCACAGGGAGCCCAATTCTAGAAACTTCTTGAAATGGCCACAAAGTTGTTTGTGAGAGCTCTCCAGGATAATTTCCCTCTTGCTTTCACATTTGTCTCAAAAACTGTGCTGTCAATGCTCTTGTCTTACTCTTTTGCTGACCAGAGATTACATTAAAACAAAATCTCTAATATTATGGCATACTTCTTTCTTAGCTTCAGCTTCCCGGACTCATTGAACCCAAAACTAGTGTCATTGACCCAACAGGCTAAACAGTTCATTAGCATACATATTTTCAGTCATGTACATCAGCTGTTTGTTTCCACTACTGTTTCCAAAATTCCCTTGGACAACAAAGACAGCTTTGATCAGACACTCTGAACTTAGGCCTCCTCCAGAAAAAAAACATCCTGCAAGTCCAGTGGCAGTCTGGTGCTCAATGTGGTGCTTAAGATAGTTCCATATTCAAAAGCAAAAGGTTATGAGAGTGGACTGAAGCTAAAGGAAGGACTAGCATATAAGCAGTTCAGGCAGAACTTTTTCAAACATGGAACAGTCAGGAATTTTAAAGAAATCAGTAGTCAACAAGATAAGAAAAGATACAGAAAGAGCTGTTCTTGATAACTACCATAGAGATGTGGAAGGGTAGCAGATGTCAATCGTGGGAAAGATCAATGGCATTGTGCCAATTAAATGTCACTCAAGGAGTTTCTTTAGCATCTACTTCTAAAGGTTTTGTCAAATTTCAGAAGGCCCAAAGCGAGAGGTTCTAATGAGAAAAAAACAAGGTATGGATATGTTCCTACTAGGAGATGAGGACTTGACTTAAGCGTTAATAGAGTGAAGCACTTGGACCCTTTCTTGTTACTGTCTCTTAACATGGAGCAGGGGGGGCTAGGCAGGTCTTGAGAAATAGTGACTTTTTAAATGGCTTCTAAAAAATAAATAAACTGAATAAACGAAGAAGGCTGCTCCATATCAGGCACTGAAATTGGCTGCACTATCAGGTCACTGGAAGAGAATGCAGTGGGTCTGCAGTTTTTACAGTTATTAAATAGTAGTCTCCTAGTTGAGTGTTTGAATACTGTGAAGTTTATTTGATAGATGATGCTGGACAGCATGAACAAATAAATGAGAAGATTCAAAGAAAAGTATTGGGAAAGCAGAGGGTGTAGAAAGGAGGAGAAAAATGGAAAACGGGGTCCTCTATACTAAAAAGAAGCATCAAATTACTATTTTAAATGTTACGAATACTCAGTCTTGCAATGTTTCTAGGTGCTACTTTTGTATCAGTATGTGTTACTTCAGTTTCATGTGCATTGAAATTTAATAGCAAGAGATGGGACACTGCCACAAACCAGAGTTGGGTCTGGACAGCCTTGCATCTTCTGCTCTAAACTTCCTAGCAAAGATGTTTGTTCCTTGGCAGTCTGGGAGTTTGGAGCAAAGGGACATGACAGAGAGTGGGATGGTTTAAGGGAAGTATAAAGTTTGCATTTTGAGAAACACGATCCAAAGATGGACTGGAAAGCTGTGAATCAGAATTCAAGGCAAATGTAGATATCACCTAAAGAGCAAGCTGCTTTCTGACAAGCTGAAAGCTCTCAGTGTCTGATACCATCTCTGCATCATAAATTCGCCTTCAAGGAGTTAAATGTGCTCTGGGCATCTTTGTCCTTAATCATAAACATTACACACCAAACAATTCTTTTTGGCATCGTGAGAGTTGATGTGGAGGTGAGGCTTTCTGCAAGCTCAGCATGTAACATTAGAATCTTCCCATTTAGTGTTAGGGAATTTTGAGACCCCCAAAGTGCTCTTGGTATGTACCTTAAGGCTGTGATTTCTCCTTAGGCATCCCATTATCCTTGTCAGATTGAGTGGAATTATTTGTCTTGTTTTCCTGTTTATCTGTTTAGGAGGATATATCTCAGCCGACCTATGGCTTGAGTGTTCAGTGGCTTACAGAGAAGCTATGGCTTCATTGTTCTGTGTGTACATCCAAGCTGTATGAATAGTAGAGTTGTGCAAGTCAGCCCTTGGACAGAGAGTTAGAGTGGACAGAGCTAGGATATGTCAGCAAGACCTTATTGTTGTAGTTTGGGACTGCACAAAGTACTATCCTGGCTGTCTGCAAGCTGGACTGCCTGGTTGTGTCTACTAATCAGCTGAGCATGGTTGGAAATGTTTCCTGGCAGTGAGGCTGGCCATTGCAGGATGTCTGTGCTCATAAACACACAGAACAAGATGGTTGTACGGAAACTGGGCATTGGGAATGGTCATGGGCGTATCCTAACTCCTAATCTCTCCTCAGAATTATTTGGAAGACTGCTAGTTAAATGAGAAAGATCCTATCAGAAACTGTTGTAATAGTTCAAAATTGCAAACTACCATGTTTCAAAGTCTGGGAGTGCACCGAGGCTCCATTTCATTTGTTAGCAGAGGTATAGTCTCTCAGTTAGACTTTCACCGTGTCAGTCTCTCCTGTGTTTCTAAAACCCTTCACAAGCCATTTAGAGAAACAAGGCCCTCAAGGAGAGATAAACAGGTTATAGTAAATGTAGGTGGACTGAAAGTGCTGCTGTTGGAATTGGACTGATTAGTTCTGGTGCTGTGCATGGTCAACACTTCAAGCAGACAAAGTTTCTCATACTGGTGTGATTGGTATGCCACTGGAGAATAGGAGGTGGGCTCTCCCAGTCACTGTATACGTTGGTAGGTCTAAAGCCAACAGTGTTAGAGATCAAATACAAGAGTATGCTAGATAAAAGGTTTGGAGTTGCCACCATTAAGTAAAGGTGAAGGGGGAGCCCAGTGCCATCTTTCCTCTAAGGAAGCCTTGTGTTAAGGAGTCAAAAGGAGGAAATGGGATGTCTTCCATTTTATTCCATTTCTCTGTGTAGCTGTCTCTCAGTCACTTCCCTTGTAGAGAACATCCTTATATTTAAAGCAGGAAAATAGTGAGCGAAGCTTTCTAGGTTTCAGCACCTGTGTGTGGCAGCAGCTTGCTGCATAAATCTTGGTGGGAGAAAGGGACAACCCCCATCTCATTGTGCTTCATGTTCCTGATTAGTATTTTAGCAGTGTTAAGGCTGCACAGTCTTTGAGTTGCTCAGTTAATCATTACTTCCAATAGTCTTAGAGATGTTGCCACGGAGGTACTAGAAAGGAGGGGAGGATTGCTATCCTTATGGGACAGAGGGTGTAGGGAAAGGAGAAGGGCAGAGGGATGAAGGATCAGTTGCTGGAATTGTGACAGTCAGACCACCGTGTGCATGCTTGGCTGTTGGCCGCTCTGCATATTAACAGTATGTTTGAGATGGCTGTCTCTGTGGTGCTCGCATGGGTGTGAAGGACCTGCCCTCCCCTTGCTTGCGTTACTCCACTGTTTCTCTGGGTCCTTCGCTCCCACTGCTCTGCAGTGCTTACGGGCTCCCTCCTCGTGCGCATGTATCCCTCTGCTCACAGCCAGGTTCATCAAAAAACAAGCATGTCTCTATGGTAACGGGGAGACAGCTGAAAAATGGCAGCTAAATGCAGCTGCCCCTCATTTAATATCGACTCTGGCACTGACAGAACAGATAATGGGCGATAACACACCATTATGCTGCGGGGAAATGAAATGCTTCAGCAGACGCCTGTCATGCTGCAGGGATTTATTTGTTACTGTACCAGCAGAGATTTCTCTCCTCTTCTGTCTATCACTTTTTGTCATTCCCTTTTCTTTTCCTCCTTTTTCTTTCAGTTTTCTGCCTGTTTTCTCCACTTGTCCCTTTTGGTTTCTACTATTTCGTTCTTGTCTTTCTTCCTTGTTTTTGTCCTTTCTCCACCTCTTTTCTCTCTTGCTTCCTCTGTCATGTTCTCTGACTTTCGTGGTATCTGGATTTCATGTTCCTGGTGTTGGAAAGTGTGGTGTCTGAAGTCCAAGAGCTCTGTGAAGCTCCAAGCTTTTTGCACCTTTCAGAGTTCCTGTGTTCTTCCTAGTTCTTCTCCCTTCTGTCGTTGTGCACATGTCAATATAAGTCTAGTAAGGGTGAAGTTTGCTGGATGAGCCTTCTACCAACATATTTCTTTGGGCTGTTGTTTTAATTTGACAAGTAGAACACAATGTAATGGAAGTTTTGGACGGAAATTTCGAAGAATGTGCTAATGGAAGGGATGTACTTATGCTTCTTCAGAGTTTGTGATTTACAGCTGACCACACTGTGCCCAGAGGTTGGGTAGTTTGTATCTGAGTTGTGGATCATGTTGGTTTCTAAATGGTTCCTAATGTTGGGACTCTGTCACATCTTAATTATTCAGGGTTAGTTTCACTTAGTAATTGCTGTGAGGTTAGTTTCTCTAAATGTCCTGCTTGTGCAAATCTGAGATGTTGCAGGACAAGGGGCACTGATGATAGCAAGTGATCCTCTCTCAGGATTATAACACCTGTCCTTCTGCAGATGAAGCTTTGAACTAAGTGATAAACTTTCAGTGATAGACCTTTTAGCTGGAATGAATTGAGGCCTGTGAAACTCATTTCTTTGCCTCAAAGGCTGCTCTGACATCAGCAAAGGGCTGTCTGTGGATGCAGTTAATGCAGTCAAAACCATGTTTTTTTCAGTATAGCCTATTTGCTCCACATCTTCTTGCCAAGAACCATGAAATCCTCATAGACGTATCATCCTGTGGGTGTAGGTGCACCCATGGGAGTGACCTTCACTGATAGTGTCCAGACATGCATTTGATGGGTAGAGTAGGGGAGCTATAGCATCATCTTCTCCCACAAAATGTACACCATCTGTGCAGTATGAGTTCCTAATCACACAGTGTGGCAGAGCTCTGGCAGCTGCCCAGTCCCTGCTGCAGCTAACATTGTAGCTACATCCAGGATCACATCACATCATCCCTGTCTGATATTGGTGCCCTGGAAAATCTGCCTGATGCAGAACCTGTTTGAGACCATGCTTGTGCCTGTGGCTTTATTGACCTAGGCACGTGAAGAGCTCATTTGAATGCAGATGTCGTTTATAAATTCTTTTCTTAGTGTTCCTGGACCTTATGAAAAATACCATACCAGTAAAATTGTATTTTCTGCCAGTGCAATGATATCTTTACTCATGGTTTTGTCATTGTTGACATAGTGATTGCAGGGGATATATTGGATGATTTTTTTTTTTTTTGTGGACCCAATTGGTGTCTGTGCCATTCAATCTTAAGGTAAGACTAGGCCTAAATTCTCTAAGTGATGTATTATACACATTGTGCCATATGGACCTAAAATAGGATCATTCTTCTTTTCCCTAAGTGTGATGGAGTGAGCAAATCTAGCTAAGCAGATACCTAGAAAGCAAATTTTGCAAGGACTCAATGCAATACACTTTTAAGCAGTACAGATCTTACAGACCCTCTTGTTATTCTAACCTAATCTTGAATAAAATACCTTGATCATGTCTTGCAAATCATCTATATTTTTGGTGCTTTGATAATTTTTGATCTAAAATTCCAGGGCTGTGGAATAAGTGCCCGTTGCTTGGATTTTAGCAGTTTCCCAGTAATGTTTACATCTCTGAGTAAAATCTGTACAATAACTCCTAAGTGCCCTGAGCTCACCAGCCCTTGCTGTGACTAGTGACAAATGAGTGTGGGAGGAATCTTTAATACAATAGCAGGTAAGATAATAAATGCTAGAGGAAAGCAGATAATGAGAAACAAGGAAAGATCCTTTTGGCTTATGTCCTGGCACACCATCATATCTCTACCTAGGAGCTTATTTAATAGAATATTTCCAAAATGTCAGCATACATCCTACGTACCTGATTTCGTTTACTGCTTCACTGCAAATGTAGAGCATGTTCATCAGAAGTCCTCTTAGGACTCAAACATAAAATAGCAACTTTGAGACATCACAGCTTGATGTGCAGTTGATTGGTAAAATACCATTCATCCTCACTGATACTTTGGTTATGTTCCAGTAGGCTTTGGGAGTAGCTCTTGGGCAGCTATGGGTTTCTCAGTTTTTCACTGTTTTCCCCAGTATCTTTAAAATTGATCCCTGCTGTAAGATATTAAAACAGTAGGAAACTGATTTCTACTTTAGGTTTCAAAGGAAGCAAGTTGAAGTCCAAAAATCCTTTAAAGCTAGGAGATTTTTAGATATAAATGCTGTTCAGACCTCTCTCTCCACAATTGAAATAACAGTGCACTGACCCACATTTCAATTGTACACCCTGCCAACTTCTTGAGCCATGGTGCTTATTAATGAAATACGCAAACATGGAAATATCTCAGGTTTCCTTTTCCTTTTTTATCTTTTTCTCCCCCTCCCCCCCCCCAAACCTGCAGTCATTAAGTGCCATCGTGAGAGAGGAAACAGCTTGTTGAAAAGAAAAGCTCTGATTTTTTTTCTTTTTATTTTTAAGAAGAATACCATCAGGAGCAGGCTATGATTAATACACATAATTGAAACAAATTGCAGCTAACTGCAGAAAACTGTCTCCCAGCTGTTGACAGAAGGAAATTGCTGACAGCCTTTTACCATTCAATGAAGAAGAGAGAGAGAGAGAGAGGGAGAAAGGAACCCAGCTCATGCAAATACATGGCCACATGCATATACAAAAGCACTTCTGCAACCAATGTACATGTATGTCATTGTGCATGTATCTGCATGTGCAGACGTGTCACCTGTGCAGGTGCAAACCCAACTTTTGCATGCATTTGTAACGACTGTACCTGTATGCACGTAGGATGCTTGCACGTCTGGGTGCCTGCTCTGCTGAACATACTGTGCCCACATGCAGTGCAACAGTAATGTCAATTTAATGAGAGCTGCCCTGGAGGCACCGTGTGCTTCACCAGAGAGAGAAGGCTCCAGCTGCGTGTGTGCTTGCACATGTGAAGTTGCGTATTCACAAATGAAACAACGGAGACCCTGTCTTCTACGGTGACCCCTTCCTCTTATCTTTAGGAGGATAAGGCAGGCTTATTTTTTGGCTTTTAAAATATCTTCCATCACTACCCTGATCTCCTGTCCTTTTCAGCTTTTGTTTTTCATGCTCCTTATCCATCATTAACAGCCTAAACAGAAAATGCTTAGATGCAGGAGATGAGTCTGAAACTAGGAGAGCCATCTTTGATTGAAATGCCATACAGATGGCTAATGGGCATACATCAGAGTTTTGCCTGGTTCAAAAAGTTGCTCTGGAGAGGAATTGAATATCTATAGTTCATTCAGTTGCTGGCTCCTGCTAAGACAATCAGTGGGTTACATTTAATGTTTTGTGATACCCATTTGTCATGTATGGAACATTTATAAATTCTGTCCAGTGATGTGCTCCCACACAGCCATGTGGCTGTTTCAAAGCAGGCAGCCCATTGCACTGAGCGGGTCACAGGAATGCTAGTGAGTAGAAGGCAAAGTTAGAGACCTCCGGCAGACTGTTAGTAAGATCTAATAAATCGGTTGGCAAAATCTGCAGTGAGGTTAATGCTCTAATATCAATTGAATTGACCACTTTGTTGTTGTCATCTGTTGATTTCATAAGGTGGGCTTTTATGGTTCACTCTATATGGGCATTTTGACTTACTTAGAAGCAAGCAGGAATATCAAGTATGAGTTATTTCCAATGTATCTGTCTTTAAAGCTGATTGCTATGGTGTAATGCCAGTTGGTTAAAAAAAAAAAGTCCTTTCTCTTGTAATTCAGCCCATAGAAATAAGCAATGAAGTTGGTTTGTAATCACATGCATATTATAAGTGTTGTAAAAATAACCTGCTTGAACTGGTCCCTAATCTGTTATTACCTCTCCCTCTGTGCTAGTGTTCAGTGTAAGCACATCAATATGAAACAGTTAGCAAACAAACATTCCTTTATCAGAGGTGTATGTTGATCCCGGTGGAGGCTTAACAGCTCACGCAGGCAGATGCAGCAGTGGGGAAATAATTTATAAACTCAGATGTTACAGGTTATGGATTGTGTTTATGAGTTACTGATTCACAAAAGATGCAGCCAAGGGTGTGAAGGAGGGCTGGAGCCATTGACATTTGAAATTCAACCCAGGAAATGATGTGTTCATCTCTAGCACTACCCAGGGAGCTTGGGAAGAGTCCGAGAACAGTTTAATGAAAAATGCAAATGCTGAAAGAATTTAAAATAATAGCAGGTGGATGATGCTGGAAGGAAGGTAGCTGACTTAGACTATTACCATAATAGCAAATCACTCTAAAGCAAGCTAGATTTTGAATTTACCTATTCAAAACCAAACACGTGTACACTTTTTAATTCTGATGGAAAGCAAGGTAACCTAGCATATTCACTACCCTAGTTTGAGTTGTGAGCTGCCTTGTGTTTCCTGAAGGGCAAGGTGATGCATGTGGGCAGCTGCCATGAAGTAGTTGATGGGAAGTATGCTACATGCTTGCCTGGTGCACAAAAACATGAGTGTCCAGGCTCTCAGTCAGGGTCACTCCGGAATGTGCTAAAGCCAAGTCTCCCACTGCTGTTATGTCATTCTTCCCCTTTAAAACTCCCCCTGCAACTAAGAAGGATTCTGTCCCAACTGCATTTTAGTCCTCAGTGGTTATGAAATGTTGATGCAGAGCTGTAGACATAAGATACAGTCTGTTCTAGAGAGAGGTCTATCTGCTGGTTGTAGAAATTTCTCTGTTTTATGGAGGTGTAAAAGCAGACACAGGTGGAGTCTGGAGGTTCATAAGCCTACAGGGCTGCAACACCTTGAAGGATAAGCAGGACTGGCCATGCTGCCCATGTCCTTCATTACAGCCTGTTCTGAGTGGTGCTTGCATGACTGTCAGAAGTTGTACCTGGTGGACAGTTACAGTTCCTGTCAAGGATCATTTCTGTCTTTTGGGGCTGAACTGCCTCAGTTCTGCCAGATGAAGCAATTTCAGCACATATGTATAATCCACACTAGAACCACTCAGAACTAAAGGTACTTTATGGGGTTGTTACAGTTC
This sequence comes from Lepidothrix coronata, assembly GCF_001604755.1. Taxonomy (NCBI): domain Eukaryota; kingdom Metazoa; phylum Chordata; class Aves; order Passeriformes; family Pipridae; genus Lepidothrix; species Lepidothrix coronata. The sequence goes on from NW_016690372.1 coordinate 1,115,303, forward strand.
TTGTAGGAGCTTGAAAATGAGTTCTTAATTTGCCTTCACTGAGAAACGGAATCTTAGATGCCATCAAGCTTGTTCTACTAGATGCTATGAAATACTGAGGTCAGCACTAACCTTTTTTTCTGCTGGTATCTCTTCAGCTTGAGAACTTTTTTTAATTAGCATTCATTGTGGAGGCCATTCAAGGAGACATTGCTGGTGAAGACTGTACCAACTCTGTCTTAAGGTTTATGCATCATGGTATGGTCAAGCCAAGCAGATCGCAGAAGTTCAAAATCTAGTAACTCATCTGTAGGACAAAGAAACAGGAAAGTAATTCTCCAAAAAAAATTTATAGACAGCTGCAGAAACAACTGTGATGCTCCCTGGGTTGCGGATGGTGAAGCTTAATGTTGTAAGTTGTCAGGTAACTGTACAAAAGCTTTCACTATTGGTTTATACTATGTGCAGTGAGTTCTCTTCCAACTTTGTCCTCCCAGACTAGTTAAGTTATGCAGTTTCCTTTTGTTCAGTCCCTTTGTGGGACTGAAGTATAGTTGCAAGCAAGAAGAAGTTGTGTAAAATTGAGAAAAATACTTACTGGAGTTTCTTTACTTTTTTCAGTCCAGTTATCCCAGTGTAAGGAAGAATGTATTTGCATTTAAATGTATATATAGATAGATCAATTATATAAATTAATATAATTATATATAATTTTTTCCCTCTTATTTTTCCTAGCTCTGCATAGCCAAGAAGTTCTGAGAAATGAAGCTATACCTTATTCTGACATATGTTTTAACAGAGCAGCTCTTAAAATTATGGTGTGAAGGCCATATTCTGCCAACAGTCCTTCTTCAGCAGCCCCATAAAAGATCATGGCATTATGTAGGTTTGAGTAGAACTTGGTCTGCCGAACTTCTGTTGCTAGAGATATTATGAAAAAAGATTCCAGTTTCTCTGACTTCACAAAGTAGTGGTGGACCTAGAAGTTACAGGGGCAAAAAAAAACCCAACCACTTATTTTTGTAGGAACTGAGCATATTTGACCAGATAGCTGTCGAGAGACAATTTAACCTGAAGGCTCTGGAGGTGTAGTGGGTTGACCCTGGCTGGATGCCAGGTACCCACTAAAGCCACTCTCTCACTCTCCCTCTGCAACTGGACAGAGGAGAAAAAAAACAACAGCTAAGGATTCATGAGTTAAGAGCTGGAAGGGATCACTTACTGATTGATTACCTTCACGGGCAAAACAGACTCAAAGTGGGGATAGTACTTAAATTTGTTACTAATAGGGTAAGAACCAAAGGGTGAGAAATAAAACAATCTTAAAAACACCTTCCCCCCATCCCTCCTTCCTTCCATGTTCTCCCTTCTCCCCCCTAGTGGTGCAGGGGGATGGGGAATGGGGGATGTGGTCAGTTGTTTCTGCTGCTGCTCAGACAGAGGAGACCCCACGGGAGATAGTCCTTGATGGACCTCTCCAACATGAGTCCATCCCTCGGGCAGCAGTTCTTCCCAAACTGCTGTCCCATGGGTCACTACTCCATGGGGTGCAGTCCTTCATGAATGAGCTGTACCAATGTGGGTCCCCCACAGGGGCCACAAGTCCTACCTGGAAAAACCTGCTCCAGCATGGGCTCCTTTCTACATGGGCTGCAGGTCTCTGGCAGGACCCTGCTCCATCTTGGGCCTCCCACGGTGTCACAACCTCCTTCATGCATCCACCTGCTCCAGCATGGGCTCCTCCATGGGCTGCAGGTGGGTCTCTGCACCCCGATGCTCCCCCATGGGCTGCAGGGGCACAGCTCCAGCTCCTGGAGCACCTCCTTCCCCTCCTTCTGCACTGACCTTGGTGTTTACCTTGTTGTTTCCATGTTCTCACTCCGCTCTTCCCTGGCTGGAATTCTTTCTGCCCCACAACCTTCTGTTCTTAAATATATTATCACAAAGGCATTACTGTTACTCCTGATTGGCTTGGCCTTGGCCAGCAGCAGGAAGTCCGTCCTGGAACCGGCTGGCATTGGCTCCACCGGACAGGGGAAGCTTCTAGCAGCTTCTAACAAAAGCCACCCCTGTAGCCCCACCCCCGCTACCAAAAGCCAGCCACAGAAACCCACTACAGGAAGTTACAAATTGGCAGAGTCAATTTTCAGAAGTGTCTTGTATTTTAAAAATATAGTGATGCTTTTCACACAGCAGGGGCTTCAACGATCCTTCATGCTGGCCATGTGCAAGAATATACAAGGGTTTGCCCTATCGGTCTTGACCAAAACTGCCTTCTCTCCTTCCGAAAACCTCTGACCAATTTTCAGTTCAAAAATTACAAAACCACAGTGGTGGTGGGTTAATGGAGTTGTTAATGTGTGGGGAAAAGAGTGACAACACTTCAGTAAAACAGGAGTTGGAAAATATTTATAAAATATACAAATACTCCTGGTGTTTAGCTTAAAATAAGAGTCTTTGCTATTAAAAAAGAAACCAAGTCCCAAACCCCAAACCCACAGAAATCAAGATCCTCCAGGGTGAACTCATCTCCAGGAAAAAAATGGCAGCACCTTTTTGAACTGAAAGAGTAACACGTTTTTCAGTGCTAGTTGTAGCACAAGGGCAGTGTCACATTTCCTGCAGAGAGATTTGGAAAGTAATTTTTATAGCAGTTGGGCTTTGCTTGTAAGAGTAAGAATTACATCAGTTCTGACCTTCTAGCAACAGGCTTAGGAAAAATAACATGAACACAGATACCAGCATGATCGCTGTCTTACATCCAGCAGTATGCCTTCACTGATTGCCATAAAATTGCTCCTTATTTTTATCAAGGCCAGTGAGTTCAGAGTTTGGCTTAAAGTACTGAAGAGTAGCACTGGTTTGGCTGTTGTTTTTTATTGTTTTTCATTGATATCCAATCTTGATAACTTGTACAAGTCTTTAATAAGATTGTGCTACCCAGTAGCTTGAACTAATGAAAGCAGCTGGGCTCATTTTTGGTACTGTCACATCAAGATATGAAAGTTATTTCGTTGATGATATGAAGTTACTAATTTTGAATGAACTGATAGAGTAGCTGTTATCTGTTATTCCAAATAGCATAGATAATTTCAGAAATTTATGAAAACAGATGAGCTGATAAGTAAAGATAATTGCCATATATACTAAGCGTCAATTTTTATTGCATTGAAATAAATGCATATAATATGTATATATTGAAAGACCACATGGGAATAGCTAAGAAAGAATTACAATCACAGTATAATTTTTTCACTTAAATAGAAAAAGCCTCCACCATAGGGAATATTTATTTTTAATTTTTTTTTTTCATTATTTGTTGAGGTTTGAAGAGATTTGTATACTTCCTGTGATTAGCTGGAATACTTTTGTGTAAATACCTTTTCATTAGCACTGCTACCAGACAGAGATGCGAAACTGGAACTTTTATTGCACTATTAGGGTTCTGCCACTCTTTGACCTTAGATAACTTTCTGTACCTTTTGACCCACTCCTATGTCAGTCTTGTCTGGGTTGCATGCAAAATCTTCAAAAGCACGCTTAGTTTTCAAGTGTCTAATCTCTTAGTTTACAAGTGTCTAGATTAATTAGATGCCGTGTCCAGATGACTTCTGTGGAGCTTCTGGCAAACTTTTATTCTGTGAACTGTCCTCAGTGTCATCTAGCTCCTATTTTGAGCATGCAAGGAATTATTAAAATCAAAAAGCATGTCCCTTCTAGTGTCTCTACTATTGCAATGCCGTATTAGTAAAAACCCCAAAACATTGATAATGGTAGGCCATGCTCTTTTGTGCACTACTGCACAAAAGATGGATGTCTACTTTTTCAAACTGGCATGTGAATCCTGTGTGCCTAGGATCTGCTCTTGAAATCTCAGATATGTTAGTCTTGATCTTCAAGCATGCTGGTGGCATGTAGCTATTGTAGAAAATCGTGATAGTGAAGAGACATTTCATAAAATGTAATGTGTATGTTTTGCCCAAGTCGGATGCTGAGGTGGCAGCAGAGCTGAGAACATGCAGATTTTCTCTGAGCCTTTCCTGGGCAGCAAATCCCTTGGACAGGTACCTAGACCATCCACTTTAGGTGTTTGTGCCTCCCAAGAGAAACAGTCTCCTGCTTACTTGGAACTGGAGTTGCACTCTTCATGGGATGGTCCTCCTTGTGTTATTTAGGATAGACTACTTGATAGGTTATATTATTTTTGATGTTTCTAGCTGAGACACATTCAGTTCATTTTTTTTTAGCAAATGTATTAATCTGTGTTCTCTTAAGAGCCAGTTCCACAACAGCAGAGGTATAGGAGGACAGGCTGATAGTTTTTGTCATCTCCTCTGCTCTGTGTGCTTTTGTTTTCTAGTAAGGAACTTAGCTCTTTTTATCAGCTTTGCATATATTTATTGAGATGTATTTATTTGTGCATGGGCTTAATGTCATGATATACCTCACAAGAAGGTTCCCTGTTCTCTGTGCTTTCCTCCCTTATTTTACATGGGCCTTATTTTTGCACATAGCTTTGCTATGGCCAAGCTGTAAAGACAGTAATAAAGCATGTGTGCATGGCAAAATAAGGTGTACTGAAACACTTGTATAGATGCTTTCTGTCATTTTTATGTGCATCACTCTCTTCCTTCTGATGTAGTGCTGTCTGTAACGATCTACAGTCTTCCTTCAGCTTTGTGTTTTCAGCATTGTGTTAATTGTTTGTGGTGTATGGGTTTTTCAGCAGCGTGCAGTGGGAAAGGTCAGCTGTCAGAAACAGGCCTGTCCACAACTGATAAGGCGTTCGAGAGATTGGATTTGACTCATTAAGCACCTTCCCTGTAGACATGGAGTCTGCTCTGCCGCAGAAAAAAAAACTAAATCAGGAAGGGAAAAAGCCCAGGATGAAGTTGGAGCATGCGCCAGAAACACTGGCACACCCTCCCTCTCGCCCCTGTGCGCAGTGCCGGAGTTTGGTATGCTTCTACCGCGCTCACATCCTCACACACCGTGGACATCTATGCTTATGCCCTGAGATTGCGTGCATTCACTTCAGTATTTACACCTGGGCAAGACAGACATGCATTAATTTTTTCTGTGTACATAAGTGTGCATGTAAGTCCTTATGTGTGGGTACTCTGAAGTTACATGAGGGTGATGCATTTCATTCCTGCCCTCAGATGTGTAAATGATTTCACACTAGTGGCCTGCTTCCTTTTCATGCTGTAACAAAGGGCACACCTCCTCTTTATGTGTATATATTGTGTTTGTTCAGATGCACTTTGTCTGCCTTACGCAGAAACATACTGTGCAACTGTCTTGCCTATGCTGCATATACATGTCCACTGCCCTGGCTGCTGCACAGACATAGCAGGAGCCTAACCTGTTTCTCATTGCATACAAATGCACACATTTTTGCCCCTATATAATTACTAGTCAAAGCTGCTCTGCCAGCTTGTAACAGTCTCTCGCCTGTGGCTTTGTTTTGAGAAGAATTGTTCTGCCTCAAATTGGGTTTGGATATTGCTACTTCCATAAATGGTTTTAATGATATCTCACAACGAGCATAAATGAAGGGCAGCAGTAGTGTTTGGCAGTGTATTTTGTGATCCTGGGGTTCTGCACAAATACACTGTCCAGTAATACAGAAGCTGTGAGAAGCTGACATTACTGCAGCCTCTGTGATACCAGTCTCATGCGCTGCTCTGCTCTTGTCTCTCTTCCACCTCACTTTTGCTTTTCACCTTCTTTTGCATCTCCCCTTTCCCATGGGCATGACTCTCAGTACCGCTCGCTGGTATTGAAAAGGATAATTTTGTGGATCATTATTGTGTTATTACAGTGATTAGCGGTAACTATTTTTCTACTCCCACTTTCCTCTGGAAGGATGCCCAGGGGGCTCCCTGCTCAGCAGCAAGCGCGACACTTGCTGGAAGGCTGCTGCCAGCACAGGCCCGTGGGTACGCAGCAGTGCACACATTCACCTCTGGCAGTGCTGCCTCTCTCCCTCCTGCCCCTTTTTTGCATTCTTACAGCAGTTCTCTAAAATACTGCTCTCCAACGGAAGCAGGAATTTCTCCTATTGGGCTCCCTCCGTGAGCTTTTGTTCTGAATGCACTTTTCAACTTTTTCTCAGTGTTGGTGTAAATAATTTTTGTTCATTCCTGTGTCAGTCTTGGAAGACTCCCACTGACAGTCCCCCTGTTTTTTTTCCCTAAGCAGGGCTAATCATACCACACAAGTAGGGAAGACTGTGATAGCTACCTAATGTTCTTCTTCCTAGTGGTACAGCTCTATGGCTTTTTACTAAGGTCAGAATATTTTAGGAAAGACCTTGTCTTCAGTGTGGTAAAGAACAAAAATGCCACAAGTGCACCCTGTTTCATTAGCTGAATGTTAGTGCTCTTGAATCTGCATGCAGTAATAAACAGGTCTAAATACTTAGCATACAGATTATTATTTGGTGTTTGACTTCTGATTTTTAATAGGCTAGAAGGGTAAGGATAATGTGGAATTGGGAATTACAACTTGGATATAGATTGCTGCTGAAGAAGAGTAAATCTCTCAGGGGATGAAGCTAATGTTGCTTGTTGCTTCATTTAAAAAAAACCAAACATGGTATGTATAAAACGATAGCACTTTTGGTTAAGAATAAGATAAATAAGATAAAAAGCTGGTGAATTGAGAGCTCAACTGTATGTTTGCACACTCTTACCCTTCTGTTCTCTCACATATGCTCTAGAAAGAGGGGCAGATGGACTGGGTACCAACCCAGCCGTAGAGGTGGTCTATATGAGAGCAGAGCTGGTGAATATGTTAGATCTTGAATTTTATGTTCATGGTGCTGTGATGTTCTCCCTCTCTTGTCAGTTTGCACTTTGCTGAATGTTCAGACTGTAGGGAAACATTTCTACTGGGTGGTGTGTTCAGAGACTGGCATCCTTAAGTTTTAGAATGATGCATCAGGAAAATGAGAAAACTATAAGAAATGCAGAGTGAAATAAAAGCATAAGAAAAAGCAAGTACAGCGGAATTACGTAAAGAATTGCCCTCACCTATATTTAGCAGTGAGGAATATAGGGGAGGTCTTATGCCCAGCTCATCATAATAGTATCTTTTGACAGAATTAGTAGCAACACCCTGCTTTTTCTCTACCTTATGGAGCTGAGAGAGTAAAAAAATTGTTCAGAGAAATGAAAAGAAATATACTTTGTCCAACCAAAACAAATTGTGATTTTATATGACTATATCAAATTCTTTCAGGCAAATTATTTTTAAAATTGATTTATTCAGCTTCTTTCATTTCAAATAAACATGTTTCATGCTTTTATTTTAAAATTGAGCTCTAGTTTTTTAAGAAATGCATTTTTGAGGAAAAGTAAACCAAAGTTTTTAAATTTCATTTTGGATTAAGGAAGACATTGTCATAGGATTGGTTTTTTAGTCCCTTTGGCCAGTTGATCAGGGCATAAATAACATCACAGCTCTAAGTACTCAGTACCACAGTCAGACCAGTATCTGGATTTTATGGTTTCTTTGGCAGAAAATGCAACATCACACTGATACCAGTACAGTGTTTGTTACCAGTACAGTTGTTTATATTTAGCGAACAATGAAAAACAGGTGGAGGAGTATGCTTAGGACATTGTACACTGCATATACACTGGATTGGCATGTGGCTTTTCCTCACAAGTATAGAATATTTCTTGATTTGCAGAGAAGTTTTATTAAACTCATAGGGCATTCTTTTCCCGTAGGTCTCAAGGACATAACCTATATTTTTGTTCCCTTTGTAGTATAGATGGAGACAGCTGAGGTTAATTAAGTGCCTCAGGTTGCACGGTAAATGAGTGGCAAAGTTGAGGATAAAATGCTTGTGTTATGACTTCCACATCTCTAGTTTGTCATTTAGATCAATTCTGGTGAGCAATTTATAAAATTATGTTGCCAACCATGTGCTATAATCTTTTGTAGACATATGTCATCTTATTTATTAATTTTCATTATTGTAGTACTAGTACTTTTATCATCAAAACAGTTTTGCAAAAAAGTCTTTACGATTGCATTTTTCAGCTCTTTTGTGTGATATTGGAACAAATTCTCCAGATACTTGTTTTCTTTTTCCCTTTAGAAAAAGACAGAAAATGTGGTTTAGAGAGTCAGTAAGGAATCTGTGGATCATATTATTGACAAATCTAGGTTTAAATAATCTCTGTGTTAAATATGTGGACAAAGTAGGAGATTTTGTGTGATGTATCTGATTTACTTTTTTTGGTCTCAGAAGAGATTTTGTGAAAGGACAGCAATATACTGTTGAGTGAAGAGGAGATTTCCAGTGTTGGGAAGCAAAATAGCTTTCATTTGTGTGAATATTTCTTTGTTTAGATGATATGAACTTCAACTGTATATTTAATAGGTGCATACTCTAGAAATTTAAGGCAGTCATGCTTCTAACAGACTACTAGCTCTATCACATATGTGAAAGTGATATATGGAAACCATTTTATACATTTAGTACATGTCAACTGTTTTGAGGATCAGGAACCTTAGGGGAAATTTCTCCTTTTTTTTGAGTTAAAGATTAAGGCACTGTTATCCCTCTTCCTTCCCTTTGCTCTCAATCTTTGCTGTGTAGTGGTCCAAATTCATCAGGTGAGTTAAGTCACTCTGCGGGGCTGGTTCTGGACCTCTTAGGCAACATTTGCAATCCCGGGGGTCAGAACCTCTTCTGTTTTGGAGCCAGCCCAGAGAGCATCATTCAAGGACACAGGCAGCCGCAAACAGAGGTGGAACGTGCAGCTCTAGTACAATATCTTTAGGGAAAGCAGATCTTCTTCCTGTTTTCATTAACAGCTTTGCTGCACAGGGAAATAATAGATTAGTTAGGTTTGACAAAACCCCCTGAACACTCATTGTATTGCCAAGTCTCCTTGATCTCTTCTGGGCTTAAATTTGAGGACCTTTTAGCAAACATTCTCCTTTAGACTCAAAGGGTAACGTGTAAAGCAGCAGATAACAGCAGAGAGGGCATGATTCATGCTAGGCACTTGATGTTCTCTGGTGTAATATTAATGTTTCCTTTGCTCTTACTGGTGAAGTGATAGAGCTTTTTGTGTAAGATCAGAGCAGCTACACTACGTGAAAATTTGAGTTTGGTACTGAAATAACACTGACTGTTGAGTTCATCTCACCTCTGCTGTGGGCTCCTGGACTAATGTTACTCTGCATCTCTTAAACATGATGAGAGATGTTGTCTTGCATTAATTCTTACCTGCACTGTTTCTGATATTGTGCTGATCCTTCTCTGCTTCCAAGTTACATATTAGGTGAGAATCAGAATGCCTGAAGAAACAATAAATGACAGTATTTCTGAAAAATGTAAGATTACCCAGAATGGTTTAAAGTTAGTAAGCATTTGGGAGACCACTTTTTTTACTGTGGAACTCAGCTGAGTACTTAATTTTCTCCATTATAACATCATTCTGTGATTTTACAGACAATTTTTTTTTCTTCTGAAAATTTATTTCCATGATTTCCTTGAGGTTTGAAGTAATATTATTTTTCTAAGGATTTATCAATGCAATCAGTTCAGTCATCTCATTATGACATTAAGATGACTTACATGTTCTTACTTTACAGTTTGTGGAGTATCAATGCAGGATGTGATATGTCTGTCAAAGCTTCCACATATCAGTATCACTGTTGGTAATGCTTAGAAGATGCTTCATGCACTGATGAATGTTTTGTGCACTATTTCTAATGTATTTAAATAAATAAGTTCTGTAAGACTTTTCAAACCAATTTTTGCTTTTGACTATTGAGAGCACAAAAGTGTATTTGGGAGGGAGAAAGCATGGGATCTTATTAGTGAGTTTGATGAATGGTGTCACTGATTCAATCAGGTGATGTGAAGAATGATTAGACTAGAAAAAAAATCAACTATTTGTATGTATTATTTTTCCTGTCCAAAGGCTAGAGAGGAGGAATGCAGCACGAGGATTTCGACAATTTAATGGAGGATGCAGTAATCTGCTGTTTAGCTATTACTGGAGTCAGTCACCATGTCTTTAAAATAACAGCCTGACTTTTACTAAACTATCCAGCTTTGTTTTAATAACATGAATCTAGGTGAGCTGCTTTGACTGCATCTGAGGGCTTTCAATTAAGGTTTCAGCATTCAGTCACTGGACAACTGTTTCAGAGGGTGATGAAAATTGTTCACCTTTCTTGTCCTTCAGAGGTGCTGGTGGACTCATTTTATGTGATGTTTGACATACAGTTTCTCCTCCTCTAACTTCTGAGAGAATATCAAATACAAAGTGAAAGTGATTTGAAACATAAATTATTCATTGTTCTATAACGTTGTATAACGTTGTTGAGGATGATAGCTATTATAGATGACTCCCAGGACAACCCTTCTGTCCAGAACAGAATTAGCTCCTAATAGAGTTCATGGGGGTTTACCCAGACTGGAATGCTGCCCCATTCTTTGGGACGTGATGCCTTGATCTCTTGTGGCTTATCGTCTAGAACAACTTCTAAGTCTACTTCCTGCTTAGTTCATGTGGTTCATATGTAGAATTTATTCTTTCCAGACATTGTTATGAATTGGGTCAAAAAATTTCCTACAGCTCAGTTAGAATTTTAAAACTTTAGGTCTATTGTTTATGGCGTAAGAATTAGTGTAGAAAGGAGGAAAAGATATACCACTGGCACAAAGATGTTTAGTCAAGTCCATATATAGTTACCAAGATATATAGTTACCAAGCTGGAATAGCTGTTAATTTTAGCAGTACAGGAAGATTGTCACAAAATTTCTTCCCAGAACCACCCAATTCAATTACTTGCTGGGATCACGATATTAGTCAGTCATCCCATCAGAAATAAATTAGTTTCCTTGTGTTAAATGTCATGCTACTGAAAACACAACTGATGCCCCAGTGCAGTAAGTTCAGAGCCATAGTAAGTTTACAGCTCTGCTGTAATACTCTACTGATTCCATGAGCATGGCCTCGGGTGAGGAGGGTCCATCATTCAACCAGCAGTACTAGTGCCAAGAGTGAGAACTTCTGGCTTTTCTTTTTTTCTCTTTTTTTGCCTCTGTGCAAGTAGATTTTCTGCATAGCGGTATTTTATAACACTCATATATCTTTTAATGCACTAACTTAATTATCCATGATACCTTTTGAGTATGTTGATATTTTTTCATAGATGTCCTGGATTTACAGTGAGGTTGATGGGTTTTGGGTTGTTTTTGTTTTCATTTCCTCCTGCCATGGTTAGTGGTAGTCCTCTATTTTGATAACAATTCTGTGGTTAGTGGCCAACTTTGGAAGCATTTTAGTCTTAAGACAAGTAGTATAACTGTAGAATTTTCCAAAGTTAGAGAGCTGTTAAATGATAGGGAGAAAAGGTTCCTGTAAATACTATTTTCCTTGTTGACCTCTGTTTGGCAGAACATCAAGGGACTACCCAGTTGTTCTGCTGCCTACATCATTAATGCACACTGCTTTGGCAGAAGCCTGATGCATGGCAGTGTTAGACCATTCCTGGATTATCAGACAGCACCAGCTCTTCTGTGCAAAGCACAGCAAACCGCTCAGGTAAAGTAAATCTCACTGAACAATGGAGTGGTTATTAATTTTGAAGCAGTGCAGAGAGTTTGCTTTTTTCACTAGCAGAAGATATGCTCTGATGTTGACTGTAAACCAAACCCCAGTAAGATAGGAAGAGCCTCAGAGTACACCTGTAATGTAGTGGGTTTTGACACAAGGTGAGAAGGTCAGCAGCTGACTCTTGGTTTTAGGAGAGCTACTTGAAGTTTTCTTCAGGAGACTTCAGGAAAGTCACTGCCCATTTTATATTTTTCTAAATATTTCTTAATTGTGTTTGAGGCCAAAAATCCTGTTACACGAGATGCTGCTTTTGTTGAGTATTAAATTTCATGCCCCTGAGCAGAATTAGTGCTTCTAGAGTTTGCTGGTTTCAACTTCACAGTCATGAAGTATTTATTTTCAGGCATCATCCAGAACTTTGGAGGCTGCTTTGCTTCACATCTTAGCTAGGTTGACTTCCTGGCAGGACTGGAGAAAAATAGGAGTTTGGTTTTGCTCCGCAAATGTATGAGAACCTCTGGAATGAGCCCAGGATGGGGAGATAGGAGCTTCTGAACTCAAATGCTTTGTCTGCTATTGATTTTTCTCAGTGGCCATGAATAAATCCATTAAATGTTGGTGCGTTGGTTTCCTCAGACATAAATCAAACTGTCAAGATTTCCTACCTCCTAGTGATGCCGTGAATTCTGAATATTTGAGTCCTCCTTTGTAGAAAGAGCTCTGACAGGAACACATAGCAACAGCATTGCACATAAAAACTGAAGCTAAAATTACCATCTGGCTTTCCTGATCAAGCAGTATAGCTACACAGTATATGGAAAGATCCTCAGTCTTTACCTCTCCTGGGAACCTGAGACTCAGCAAGCTCTGGGGTTTCACCAGGGATGAGAAGAGCCAGGAACTTGGCTTAGGTACTTATTTGCAGTGCTTTTGTTTCTGTTCTTGCTATCAACCTGCAATAGGTACTGATGATTGTTTGGGGAATTTGAACAGGTATAGGTTTGAGACTTGCAAAAATGGCTTTGCAGTGGGGTGGTTATGGTAACTCCTTAATATGCTCGGTGTGTCTGCTAGCAGTTGGTCAGAAAAGGGTAACATTTTACCACGTAAAGTCATGGGTATCTCCATTCTTTCAAGGAAAAGGTCTGTGTAAGTCAGTTTGAAGATTCTGGGTTTTGCTTCTATTCTGGTGATTTCTATGAGTCTTGAATATGTCAAGAGTTTAAGTCTGAATGTGGAATTTTTCACAGGTCTTGGATCTTTAAAAATCCCACCTGCTGCAGTGAATTTAGTTATGTGAAAAAGTTAGGAAGCAAATAATGGGCTTAGATTAATATTAACAAGTGAAATGGAATATTTGATTGTTTACATGTGCTAACCTGCTTTCCAATTCTGATTTTTGCAAATCTGTTTAGTATTAACTGAGTTAAAAATGAAATCATGCAACTGATGCATAAATCAATAGTTTTCAAACATATCCTAAATTCTGTTTTAAGTAAATGTTATTTCATGCAGTTGCATTGTCACGCTTGAACAACTAGATCATCAATTCCAGTAAACACCACCTACTATATACAGGGTTTCACATCACAGAAAAATCAAGGTTTGATCTGTTGCTTCATGTAACATAAACCTGGATTCCTGTTGACTTTGAGTTGGGCCTTGAGTTTAGCTTTTCTGGGTTGGCAGTGTTGCTGTGCAGAAGCTCTTTGGTACACTACCACTGTTTAAGGAATATAGAAGCCCTAAATATCACAGTGCTATTTGTGGAACCTTCAAAAATGTACAGCACAAGGGTCATGAGCTAACAAATAACAAGTGTTTCACTGCTCTCTGGTCTTCCAGGCATCACCAGACTGTGCCTGAAAGCATACAGAAATACTGTGAGACCTGCAGCCTACTCAGGCATTTTTTCTCCTCATTCATTGTGGAGAGAACCTGTATCCCTTTTCCCCCTCCATGCCCTCTGGTAATTTTCATGTGCTTTTTGGTTAGAGCTGTCATGTATGTCAGAGCATCCTAACAGTTTGGACAGTATGGAGAAGCCATGCTTGGTAAAAAGCCTTTCATGTGGCCTGACACAGGCTACTGTGTAGTAGCTTGGAGAAATATGCAGTGAAGCTCTTCAGGGCACAGCTTAGGCTCTGACCGCTGAAGCCTTTCATGAGACTGGTAAACCAGTCATCCACATGGCCACTGGTAAACTGTTGAGGAATCAGTGATTTGGGGAACACAGTTTTAGAAGAGAGTGTGTTGACCTTGGGAGTTATGCTTATGAGACGTGCGTTGAACAGGCATGACTTTGGATTGCCCAGTGAACCCCAGAGAGCTTTTAGTGTGTGGTGATCTGCAAATTCGAATGTCTGTCCAAAGCAGCCACAGAAGGAAGAAAAAATCCCCATAACAACATATGAAACAGAAATAAATGACATTCTCCCATGAACAGGAAGGATACAAAGATGGATAAGGTGCAGAATCCCATCTGTAATAAGGGTCAGTGGCAGATGACTGGAGGGAACAGGCAGATGATGTAGTTGCATGCAGGGGTGGGTTGATGGCACCTTATATTAAAACCAGTGGTACAAGTCAGAGTAATATCTCTTTGAATTTGCTCTGCTCTATTTTGATGAGTATGCAGTAGTTGCCCTAAATTACTGTTTAGATTTCTAATATGCTCTTGGCCTTCTCCTTGTACTGAGTACATCAGTAAGATTTCATTTCAGTGACTGAGAAAGGGTAAATGAGCCCTAGTAATATTTCTTATACTGAGTGAACAATCAACCCATCATGCCCCCCTTCCCAAAGACGACAAATGTGTATTCAGTGCTTTGTACATCTACAGTTGTGGGGAAAAGGCTCATAATGATTGTGTTTGACTCCTGCCCTCACTGGCTATTTGATGGGAATTTCCCACAGGTACATAGAGCATGTGTCTAACTTGATTGTAACACTTTCCCTTCTGATGGATCACGAGTGACTAGGCAGGGGAATTATCAAAGTGGGAAAGGGTTGTTAAGTGCTTGGCTCTGACTTCCAGAACTGCAATCAATAGCAGCCCTCTGTGCTTAGGCTGGTTTAACACTGACACAAACATTCAGCACTTCTTGCTGGTAGTTAAATGTATTCAGAATAGAATCACAGAACCAAATAATTTGGAAGGGACATCCAGAGACTGTAGTCCAACCATTAGCTCAGAGACGGTCCAGTTAGAGCAGGTGGCTCAGGACTGTGCCTAATCAAGTTTTTAATATTTCTAAAGATGGAGATTTCACAGTCTCTCTGGGCCCTTCCTAGTGTTTGACAATCCTCAAGATGAAACATTCCTCTGTATGGAATGAGAATTTCTTGTATTCAGCTGTATCTGTTGCTTCTCATCCTTCTTCTGCAGACCTCTGAAAAGAATTTGGCCCTGTCTTCTCTATGATCTCCCATTAAGTCATTGCAGAGAACACTAAGATTTCCCTTGAGTTGTCTCTCCTTGAAGCAGAACAAACACAGTTCTCTCAGGTTCTCCATACACCTCACCTACCTCAGTACCTTGTGTGTGTTGGCAGCTCTTTGCTGGACTCACTCCAGTATGCTGAAGCCATTTTTATACGAGGGAACTCAATACTGGACAGAGCAGTCCTAATGTGATCTCATAAGTGTCCACTGGGGGAAGAATCACTTTCCTCAGCCTGCTGGCTGATTCTTGTTAATACAGCCATGGATGCATCTGCCCTTTGCTGAAAGGGCAAGTGCCGCTGACTTGTGCTCAGCTTGTGTGCTGGGACCCTCAGGTCTTCTTCTGAAAAGCTGCTTTTGAACCACTTGGCTCCCAGCGTGTATTGCTGCATGGAGTAATTTGGCTCCTGTTTGCTTGCAGGAGTATATGGACACATGGTCTGCTTACTTAAGTACGAACACACATACTGCCGCAAAAGTCTCTGCTTAAAGCAGACCTATCACTTGACAATGATATATGTACAAGGTGGAACACTGTACTGTTTTGTCACTATTGTTTTATGCTATGAGGGCATAGATTTTACTATGTAGTTATTTTCCAAGAATGGCTGTGACAGCAAGTATTTTCCTTTCAGTCTTGTACTAATAAATTCTGTCTCATCTGTATTAGGATTACTAAATGAGACAAAATGAAACAAAAAAATACTATTAATGTCAACGGAAATAGAACTAGCCCTTGCCTTATGCAGTAACTTCTAAGCAATGATAGCTTGACTGCTTCTACTGTCTACTGCTCAGACTTGCTTTCACAGCTGGGAGTCAGGAAGGTGCTGCGTTACTGAGTGGGGGGACCCTTTTTCCCCAGATGGCACTGGTAGGAATGGGCTACAGACAGGCCTCCTGCAAGCTTTCCTATCACTCTCTTACACTTCTTCCACTGGACAAAACCAGGGTATGCAACTGGCTCAAGTCACATAAGCAGCAGAACTGGCTTTGAAGGACTGGAACACCAGGTACTGGGAAGCAGACTTCTAGTTCACACAAAGGATTTTTATGATATTCAAATGCTGCCTCCAGTTGCTAAGAAATTAGTGTACTGGCTTTTCTTACTGTACATAGGAGATTTTTTTCTTAATGAGGAAATATTTTACATCATGTGCTGTGAATAATCCCCCCCGTGTTTATTTTTGCTGTATGAAGAAGATGTGCTTGTCTACTACAGATTTCCTGGACAAGGTGATCAGACAGGCAAAGTTCTCAGATGTGTTTGCCAGCAACATTACTTACATCTGTGGATGAAATGTTTTATGTGGACTTCCCTCATACTGTTGGAGAAGGAATCTATAGGACACTTCAGGTGGCTCTCTTGCCTGCTTGGTCTCTCATTCAGTTGAAAAAAAGGGCAGCTCCGTCAGGATTATATTCTGATGTGTCTCTTAAATTGCCTGTCAGATGGGTTCAGATAAGTTCAGATGGCATTAGTGCTGAATCTAAAATGCTGATTTTTGGGAAATGGTGAAGGCTTTTTAAATGACACATATGTGGTGGTCGTGTTGAGAATAGTAGAGCTTTCCATCGTTCTCCCAAAAAGGATGTGAAGTGCCTTATTAGCAGTCCTTAAATGTTTTTCCTAGACTTCACTGCATACTGTTGAATGGTCCCTATGGTGACAGTGCTGCAGTGAAGCTGAAAACACAGCAGTGAAATTTGTCAGTACTGAGGACCCTGAAGTTAATTCTCTTGATAGTCATATTAGAAAGGGATCTGTACAGTCATTAGCATGCCATGGTATATAGCTGTACAGTAAACAGTGCTGTGGGATTGCTTAGAAATTTCATGACAACCTTAAATCTCTTCTTGGCTGACTGCTGAATAGGTTTTTTTTTCCCCTTCCTTTCCAGCACGAGATGAGAATATGGCCACTTTCCGTGGTTCCGAATACCTTTGCTATGACCTGTCGCAGAACCCCATCCAGAGCAGCAGCGATGAGATCACTCTCTCCTTCAAGACGTGGCAACGCAACGGGCTCATTCTGCACACCGGCAAGTCAGCGGATTATGTCAACCTGGCCCTGAAAGACGGTGCGGTCTCGTTGGTCATTAACCTGGGGTCTGGGGCCTTTGAGGCCATTGTGGAGCCGGTCAATGGCAAGTTCAATGACAACGCGTGGCACGACGTTAAAGTGACACGCAACCTGCGGCAGGTAATGGTGAACGGGAGAAAATGCTGGGGAGAATTTTGTTTTGTTTCATTGGGACAGGCAGATGGGAGAGAGTGTTGGAGAAATGAGGAAGCTCAGTGGAATTGCTAAAGTTTCTCCATCTATTCTGGATCTTGGTACCTAGAGGACAGTGAAAAAACATTACTTGACGGGAATTTATCCCTGCTGCAATATCTTCATTTCCACTTCATTAATTTTCTGTGTTTTTTTCAGTTTGATTTAATAATAAAAACTTGTGACATAACTTTACTTTCATCTCCCTTTTCCTTTTTTCTTTTTCTGTTCTCCCTTTTTTATTATTTCCTTAATTATGATTCAATCTTATCAGTAATATTCTTGTTGTATTTAATTACCGTGGGAACAGAGCCTTTTTCCAACAGCCAATGCTCTACACCTCTCTCCTTTTTCTTTCAGTTTTATTAATTGGTTTAACCATTGCCGTGATGTCACAATTCTAATTCTGGAAGTCTTTTGTTTTTTTTTTCCTTTTTCTTTTGTGTGTGCATGTGAGTGTGCAGGTGTGCAGACTGGTGGGTATGTGTGTAATTAATTTAACTTTATAGCTTTGGAATTAATTGGCTGGAGTCTGTCTGAGTCTTCTTGATTCTCTGTTCTTCTTTTCTTCTTTTTGATTTTTTTCCTCTTCTTTCTATAATGAGATTTTACCTTATTTCTTGTGTCTCTGCCTATGAGACTCTTCTGTTGGCTGTGAGGACTGGAAAAGTGGAAGGATCAAAAAAAACCAAGCAAACCCAGATCAATCCAGCATCCTACAATTCTACTTTGGAAAAGTTTTTCTGATTTTACCAGTGTAATTTTACACATCTACATGCTGCTTTTCCAAGCAGACAACTGTATCAGGTGACGTATTTGGTAGTAGGCTAGTCCTAAGATCCCAAAGCCTTTCTCATGAAATATAAATTCATACATAAATAGATAAGATAAAATTAAGTAACCTTGCTCTGAAAGCCGGTAAATATATGAAGTCACTAGGGCCCATCCGCTGCATGATAAATGAGGTTTACACTCTGAATAGGAGCTATTTGGTGTCTTGCTCACTGGTAGAGGCAGCAAAAATAGCTTGTAAACTAAGATTTTAAAATCAATTTGTGAATAAAATATGACCTATTTATTTCCTCATTAATGTGAATATTAGCACAACCCTTAATGGCTTTGTATAAGTTTATACAATGTAATTTGCTGTGAAAACAGCTTTTGTGGTAACATTTTATGGTAGCTAAGATCAAATGTGTCTGTGAGTATAGGATAATCAGCGCCAGGGATCAGAAATAGTCTCTACTAGCAGATGTCAGTGGATAATTTATCTGTTATGGGGATTTCAGATCTTTCTTTTCAATATTTGGGTTCGGGGCTGAAGATTTTTATTTGTCTTTCCCATGTAAATCCCTGTGTTTCTACATGCTTAGGATGTCTGGGTCTTTGACAAAAAATCTGTCATCAAACTTCCATGAGACTCCAGGATTCTTTCCTATGGAAAAAATGAATCTGTTTTCCATACTTTATATGCAAATGCAAATTTAATTTCTTATGCATTGGATGGGTCTTAATGATCCTATTTTGTTCAAACTTTCTGATCAGTACAGTAGAGGGAGAGGCACCAACTGGTCTAGGTTTGTCAGTCTGGAAGGGTCAGAATATATAGCTTTATTTGATTTGGGTTTTTTATTTTTATTTTTAGCTAGTTTCAGAACAGCTCATCTCTGAATATCTCAGTAGAGCTTACTGGCCATTTTAGTTAATCTTACTTTTTATTTTTTGTTGGAAGTCAATTTCAATGGGAAAATGTACCAGAAGCAAGATGAATCCTTGCTTCATGCCAGCATTGGTTTGGATCTTGAAGAAGCAAAAAGTGAAGGGCTACAGACAAAACTGTGGATGGGAAGCTGTAACATTCTTTTCTTAATCTTTTAGTTAGTGATTTTTTAATTGGTCCATGGAAATGGACCAAGACAATGGAAATATGTCTATGCCTTTTCATCTTTGATTAGACCAAGGCAGTACTTGGGCAATTACTAGAAAGCAGGTGAGTCCCTTGCCAATTCAGCAGCATCTCAAACCTTTAATCCTCCTGATCTGTTCACTATGGATCTTTTTAAGTGATCCTGAATTCTTTAAGGGTCCAACTTGACTGGGCAAGAATGAGATGTTTTAATGAGATGGCTGTGCTCTTTCCAAAGAAAAGGCAGTCTTAAAGTCAAATTAAAAATAATTAGCAGAGGTGATTTGGGTTCCAGTTCTATAGATAAACATGACAGAATACAGTTCAACCAAAAAATATCAGTAAGGCTGGACTTTTGTTTTTTCAGTCTTCTTTTCACTGGATACTTCCATTTTAACTCCTGATCTGTCTCAAAATTCAGACATTGACCCAGAACCTGAAACTACCCAGAAACTAGAATTCATGAAGCCTTGAGGCAAAGCAGTCCTGATAGTCCTGAACATTATCATCCAATATAATTTTGTATAACCTAAATAATTTTGTATGTAAAAGATAACTACCCTGTGTCTTTCCTATAAATTCACCTGTAATGTTGCAGCATAACAGAGGTCACTTGGAAGTCTTGTTTTCCAGCTGTGCTCATGTTTCCTCAAAAACACCCACTTCAAAACCAAACTAAAAACTGCAACAAAATACATTGCCTCTAAATGCTAAGGCTTTATAAGAAGATCAGTAGCCTCCTTATAATTGGTTGAAAATATTGCACTGGAGATAAATATATTTCTCTTTAAAATGAAATTTAAAACCAATAGTTTAGAAATTCCAAGAATATGTTCTAAAGCTAAAGCAATTCCAGCTAAATGGACTATCAGCAGCTTCAGAATGCCATCTAGTCTTTTCCTCTGCTTTTTTGGGGCTGAGAGAAGGGGGAGGAGGATTTGCATAATTTTTTGGCTGTTTCTAGAATTAGAGTAGAACTTTAAATAGTTGGACTTCTGCCCAGTATTTTTTGGAATTGTTAAATGTTTTGTAGCTAAGCTAGGAGAGTACTAAGTGCTGCTTTTTTTTAGATCAAATGACTATCGCAGTGGTTAATCTCCTTAGAGACAAACCAAGTGAATCCACAGATTCCCTTGAGTACTGATTGTTAATGTCAAAGCAAATCTCCTTGTTTATTTATCTTATTATTTCAGTTAAAACTAAGCCCTCTTTCTGCCTTGTGAGAAACCTTTACTTAGAAATAGGATCATGGCTATATTTTACCAGGGCTTTCAGAGCATGTTTGGGGCAGTGTGGTCTGGTGGGAGGAGGAGGAGGAGCAGAGGAGACTGAAGGTCAGACTTCCCCTGTCTGTATTCAGGTCTGCTGCTGATACTCCATCTCATTTTTAGCATACTCTGCCCCCCATCCCATGCT
Organism: Lepidothrix coronata; assembly: GCF_001604755.1. Lineage (NCBI taxonomy): Eukaryota > Metazoa > Chordata > Aves > Passeriformes > Pipridae > Lepidothrix > Lepidothrix coronata. Next base: position 1,135,920 of record NW_016690372.1, read on the forward strand.
CCAACTCCCTTGTTTATAAAATGGATTTATTAATACAATATTTCGCTGTGAGTGAGACTTCCTTGATTAAGAATTGAGGATTTTGTGCTCATTATACCCAAGTACAGATTATTATTATTATTTCATTACCAAAGGCAAATAACCTTGGGACTTTATGCTCAATGCTGCAAAGTCTTCACAAACTTACTTCCTTAGTCAATGCACAACTCTGAGGTTTGCAGGCAGATAGCTTTTACATGAGGCAGCATAGAACCTGCCTGTGTAATTTAGGATAGTTCGTGCCAGCTTAAGCCACAACAGAACAAGGACTTGGACCCTCCAGGGCCTGCCCTTCCCTATTGACACTGAAACTAGTCTCAATGCAAAATCTGCTATAAAGATCTTGAGTTCCTCGGCTGCTAAAAAGCAAACAAGAAACAATGTGTAGGTTCAAACAGTTGGTATCTGCGTGCCTTGGGAAGGGTTAACAAAGCATCTGCAAAGTTCTGTTGAAACCAACTGACTGGTAAATTCTCCTAGCTCCTTCTTAATATGGATGCAGTATAATAGGAGAATCTTGTCAATCTTCTATCTTCAACCTTGACACAAGTGACACAATTCTTTCTACACAATTCCTCGACACATTTCTTCCTACGGTAGGAGAGGTTCGATTCCTGTACTCTTGGATGACAGAAGTGAGCTACAGGCACACAGTCAAGCACAGGCTTTGTTGTGTGCTCCTCCTGAAAGTTACAAACTCCCCTGCCATAAAGAAAGCTGCAGATTGGGAAACTTGGAAGGAAGACTCAAAGTCTTGGACTCTTCATCTGTAATACTCCAGCCAAAGGAAATACTGGCCTGCTTGTGATACTCTGCAACACTTGAGGGTAGTGAGGCTTGGAAGAGGAGCAGGCACATAGGTGGGTGGTTGTGGGTGAAAGAATGGAGTCATGGTTGGGTTTGTGCTGAAGGGGCAAATTGTGTACTGTGTGTGTACATCTTTGAGAGTAAGGTTCTTGTTTGAGGGAAGCACCTTGATGGGCATTTGAAGAGTAAGTATTGCACTGTTTTAACTTTGGTTCAGATCTGGAAAATGTGTATGAAGGTTGAAGTTAATAATTAAGACCAGGGTGGGAAGAGTAGGCAGCCCCCTCTTTCTTTACAGTCTAGATGGCATGGTTCCCCATAGAGTCCTGGTCATATTGTCCTCTTTCTCACTTTGTGTGTCTCAGGTGCCCCACGCCTTTTTTTGGAAAACTAACACTAGACCATTCATGCAATGTGTCATTTTTACTAACCAACTAATGTACTAACACCCTAACGACTCATCTTTGCTTTTAGTTATTTTAATTAACAATCGTTCTGTTCACAATTTTTTAATTTCCTTTCTTCCCCCTTTTCCGCAAAGCACTCAGGCATTGGACACGCTATGGTAAACAAACTACATTGTCTGGTAGATATCATTCTTATTGTCTCTTTTTTTGGGTTTGCCGTGTGTTACCTGCCTTTTCCTCCCCCTACCCCCTCTTTTTCTCCCCCCTCCTTTATACTTACTACTTCCTTTAATTTTATTTTAATTTCATTTAAAACACTTTTTTTCCCCCTCCTTTTTTTTTTTCTCTTCTTCTTTTTTCTTTTTGAATAGAAAAATGAGCATCAAAAGCAACTAACACAACTCCTCTGGAAATGGGCTTTGGACATTTCTTTCATTGTTTTCTTCACCTATGTCTTTAGTTGTTTTTTTTCCTTTCCAGTGATAAATTGTTGGGATTTTTGTCCCTTGCTTTTGAGTTTAGCTTTCTCTCTTTTGCTTTTGTTTTAATTTTGCTTTTTTTTCTCTGCTTTTGGTTAATGTTTTTTTTTAACTCTGAAGGTTTCTAGATCAGAACCATTGCAGGGCCTCTAGTCCATGGTGGTGAAGGCTCTCTTTTTCTCTCACTCTTTTGTTGTGGCAATGGCTGTTACAGGCAAACTGGCCAGAGTTGTCCTCTTTCTCCTGATTTTCCCCCACTTCCCTCCCTCTGCTTTCTCTCCTCCTCCTCCCTCTTGCTCTCTCTGTCTCACTTTCTCTCTCTCTTTCTGACCTCTACCTGCGTGGCCAACAGGAGCTCAGCCGATTGTTTGTTTCAGTACACACTCTGCATGGCATGTCCACGTCTGGTGACTCACCTGTCTCCTCCTGGCCTCGATCTATTTTCCTCCATCTTCCCTTGAAACCACTAACAGCATCTCAGCAAAACACATCAAATTCACTTGCTCCTCTCCCTCCCTCTCCTTCTGTCACCCTTCACCCTCCATGTGTTTGTGGTTAGAGATTTTGGGGATATTTCTGTTTGGGTTTGAGTTTTTTTGATTATTATGCAGTTTGTTTGGTATTTTTATTTTTGATTGCATGCAAGTGTGAAATGGTTTTCTCTCCCTCTCCTGCCTCCTTCACTTTTCACTTTTTTCCCATCATCTTTCTGGCCTCAGATATATTGGCATGTTATGTCAAAGTGCAGTGTGTGCACGCTTTTTCTTCTTTCTTTTTCTTTCTCATCTCTGCTTCTATCACACTTGTTGGTGTGTGTTTGATTTATTCTGATTTATTTCATTTTATTTTCTGATTATATTTTGGTTATGAGTTAGTTTTTAATTTTTTTCTCTTTTTTTTTTGTGGTGGGTGGTGGGTGTGTGTCTCTCTAGGTACATGGCATGCACATCCATAATGTATTGAAAGTGAGATCCCTTTCCCCCCATCCCTGAATGCATGATCGTCAGTGTGCCGTGAGCAAAAGAAGCATAAAAAATAAAAAATACCAACCTTGTCTTCATTAGTGGTTTGTTTTGTTTTTTTTTTTTTCTTACTAACAACCATAACTAACTGTAATCATTAAAATAAATTCTAATCAATCATAAAATCAGCTAATATGAGAAATCTCTTTCAAGGACAGTTCCATTTTCTGGCCTGAATAGATGGAAGGCATCTGGATGGGCAGGCTGGTGGGTAAGCCTGAGAGTGCTGATGCACCAGAAAACGGAGAAGCAGATGCTGAAACATTTCTGGTGTGGAAAAATCAGACCAGAAAATAGAGCTTCACTGAACTAAAAAAAATACATACCAAATCTCAACAAAATCCTTAATAAAACCAACATAAAATTATAGGGGAGGTAAGTTGTTCTGTTCAGGATTGTAAGGTCATTGCTGGGATTTTCTTTGTCCGTTGTGTCCCTCAAACAGGTGACAATCTCTGTGGATGGCATCCTTACCACCACGGGCTACACGCAGGAGGACTACACCATGCTGGGCTCAGATGACTTCTTTTATGTGGGAGGGAGCCCCAGTACTGCTGATTTACCTGGCTCTCCAGTAAGCAACAACTTCATGGGCTGCCTCAAAGAGGTAACTATTTCAAATTAATTCTTATTTCTGTGCTTTGGGTTTCTTAAAGTCATCGCTCTTTCCTGCCTTACACACTCAATGTCTTTCCCTGATGCAACAGCTCTGTAAGGATAAACTTGTCATTTGGCTGGACAGAAGGATGGAAAACTCATGATCTTAAGGGCAGAATCAGACTTCTAGTGTTTGGATTACAGAGAAAATAACCCTGGTAGTGGGAGAGTTGTCTTCTGTAAGCTGTTAGTAATGTTTTCTCCTAAATGGCTATCTTCTAGGCACTGAGGCAATAGCCATTATAAAAAGATAAATGGCCTTTGTTTACTGAGTAACATTTTTAGCTGAAAAAAGTCATGTTCAGAAGCTTATTTAGAATTTTTTTTATGATCCTGGATTTCAGCTGGGAATATAGATAGTTCTAAATTTTCCAGGAGGATACAGAATTAGAATAAAATGGAAAGATAAAAGTTGAAAGTAGCATAAAAAGTGTAAATTATGTGAGGAGAGTGCAGCATGAGGGTGTAATGGATGTGTGGCAATAATGAGGCATGTGGACTTGGGGCCCCTGGTGGACTAGTGGTTAGGGTGCAGCACTTTCACCGCTGCGACCCGGGTTCGATTCCCAGCCCCCCGAGCAGATGGAGCTCGTTAGCCCTGTAAGGCAATCCATCTAAGAGAAGGTCACTCTAAACAAACCTACGTTCTGAGACCCTCACTGCCACTGTCCAAGCTTGCTCGGCCCCGACAGATGAACCTCAGGATTAAAGGGTGGGCTCAGTTCAGCGCACGCTGTGTCTCACCTAAAAAATCCACTGCGCAGGCTCGAAGGGTTAATGACTTTTCCCAAATCTTCGCTCGCGAAGACTGGCCATACAAGGACTTGAAGTCCATGTGTTATGATCCAGTTATTGAGAGATGCTTCTGCACGAATAAAGGTGCAAACAAAGTCAGTAGTACAGATTGTACTTAACAATAAAATGTGAGATAGAGAGATAGAAAGAAATAGAAAACAGAGAGAAGAGAGAGAGAGATTAAGCCACCACCAGTGGATCCAGTGGTGGATCCGTTGGTCCTTCTTCACCTTGGGCTTCTTGATGGTGGTGGGTTCTGAGGTCATTCAAAACTTTTCACATTTATACATTTTTGAAAACAAACGAATTAATGCTCTTTGGTGTTACAGCCTGCCCCGCAAGGCAGTAGTAACTTTTGGTTTTTTGCTAATAAATCCCTTGGGGTGCATAAAAGTAAATCAGTAGTAGATTACCTGTGTTTACAGATATAGATATATATGGTTTATTTTAGAACAGTTTGGTTGCAAAGGAAAACAGGTATGTAGCTTTTTTCATTATTATTGTCTACAGTAATATGGCAATATAAAAACATAAAGATATCGCCCAGGAAAATGTGTAACAGAAAAGAGAGAAAGAATAAAAAGTTTATAGTTACCACCCGGAGTTCTCTGACAGACTTTGTTGTTCTTGCTGTCATTGCTGTTGTCACTGGTGTCTTGATCCAGTGGGGAGTGCTGAGGGAAAGAAGCCCATGAAACATAACCAATGGCTTTATGTACCCTCAGAAACCCTGCTGGTGCTTCCCCTGTGTATGTGGGGGTGCTGTTTTTGCACAGTCGTGCTGTTTTTCAGAGGCTGGAGGTGATGGTTTTTGTAGAGTCATTTAGGCTTGGGTGGGGGGGGTTGCTTCAGAGACACCCCTGCTAAGAGGCCTTCTCTGGGGTAGTGATGGGTGTGTGCACGGAGCGCCTAGCCTGACTCATAGGAGGTAAGTATCACACACTGAGAGTCACCACTGGCCTTCTTTAGACAAGTATCACACACCCAGAGACTCACCCTTAGGGCCTCTGCAAACCTAACAGTTCGTGGGTTATGGCCTCCCTCCCTCTGCTTTATCTTCAGTCCCCTGGTAAGAGGCTTCCACAGCTTGTTGCAGTAGCAATGTTTTAACGCAATGAAGAAAGTTCAATTCCTCAAAATTGGCTCCACAGTTCTCTTATTCTATTGGTTAAATGATTCTCTAGCTTCTTATGCTAATTAGTCCCATGGTCAACTCAGTCTTTCTGTTTGAGTTGGTGGATTGTGAGTCAGTGGGTGTGATCTCTCCCTGACGGAATTACCTTTTTCCCAGTCTGAGCTGATTTCAGCACAGTTGCTGAGTTGACTTTCCTTGTGGCCCATAAATTCTGCATTCTTTGTGTCCTTTATCAGGGATATATTCTTCTCCCCCAGCTTTGTTAACCTCCCCCTAGGCCTGAGGTAACACCTGGATGATAGTATCACCCTTAAGTTCTCCTCACTCGTGGCTTAAGTTATAGTCCAAGTTCTAGGTATCCATGGAGGCATATTTGGGGGTGGGGGGCTTCAGTGGTCACAGATGCCATCTGTTCTGTAACTTGGTATGATCTTTGTTTGGCTGGTGATATGTGTATGAGCAGTTGCTTCTTTATACAGTTTGCCACAGTGGGAATTTTTGTCTGGATGGGCTAGCCAGATCTAGGGTGGGCTACCCAGATCTTACCTCCACCAGGAGTTAGTGCCATCCTGTTGCTCCATTCTGTCCTTATCTCATGGCAAAGTCATTCTGTGGCCTTAACAGTGTCTGGGACAGGCAACTGTGATCTTAGGATCCCTACACTCTGTTGGGAAGTTTGTGCAGTTGAGTGGCTGCACTGGTCAGGAAGAGCTAGCTGGCTCTGAAAACCATATTATATTACTCAAGCTGGGTGCACTTCTCATGTAGTTAATCCACAACTTTGAGAAAATTCACACTTGGGTAATTGAGATTGGACTGCCTGGCTAGCAGCAGGAATCAGAATATTATTCCTTAGAAAAAAGAAAAGAGAGTTAAAAAAAATGAAGTCTCAGTCCAAATCCCAAACTTGGTACAGTTTTGTTTGGGTGTTGGCCTTGCAGTCATCTTTTGTCTTGTGTCTCTCTTCTAATATGATTTGTGATTATCGCTGTGATCAATGGGGATGCAGATATTGATGTCTCCAAAATGTGTTATAGAAAGCTTACTGAAAAACAGTCGTAGGTTTTCTGTGAGCCAGCTTCCTAGCTAGCCTGGAATAAGAGTTTCTTCCAAGAGTTTTCTCCTTAAGGTTGTGATTCTGTACGAATACTGTTTTTCACAGGGTGTGGCTAGGTTGATTTGATTTTATTTGCAGCCCAGCGGGTTGTCACAATATCATGTTTGGATGAACACTTAATATCAGAGGAAAGGGGGAGGTTTCATACAGGAGTTGTTGAAGCAACAATGCTGAGGTAGATGTTCTGTGGCTGTAACTGACTTGACAAGTTACCATCCTACTGATGCTCCACTTGTGGTGTCAGGGGTTCTCTGTTATGTGCCAGTCCTCTGATGTGAGTAATGGTTGTCAGAGTCTGAAGCTCTGTCCTACCTGACCTCTGGATTGGTTAAAGAGATGCACATATACCAAAAAAGAGCATGTGAGCATCTTAAATAGGAAATTAAACTGCCCTCCTTGAATACAAACTGCCATACAGATCCTTCTGGTTTCATCTGTGGAGCCTTGGGCCTGATTTTCCTAGACAGTGAGCATCTCAGTTTGATTGAAATCAGGAGGAGATACAGCTTCTTAGTGTCTCTTTAAATCAGGATCTCAATTTTATTTATGGATGCTATGAACAAAACACTTAGCAGAGGCTGTTTTTATGTGTGCTCTAAGTCAAACCAATGGAGCAGAGAAAGCAGTGACAAGAAAATCTTCAGCAGCTTTATTATTTATATAATCATTTGTATTCTATTAGCTTGCACAATGTGCTAAGAGCCGCTTACATAGCCGTCCAAGGCTCATAATGCTCTGTGAGAAGAAAAATCCAAGCATCCACTTAAGAATGAGAGGAAGTAAACAGATAATCAGAATGTGCTTTGTAATCTTCACTTGACTAGGCAGTGACAGGAGATGTGTATGAGCAGATGTCTTGACTTAAAGACAGGCTGGTGCTGTCTGGTTTAGAGCTATAGTCTGCTTAAAAGCAACCTACTTATAGTTGTGGTCCAGTAATGCTTTCAGCTCTTGTGAAAATGTGTCCAAAATGTATCTTGCCCAGTCCCTTATGACAAATCCAGTATACACTATTTACTAAATATAACTGTAGTGCAGGGTTTTCAGGAGAGGCACGTGGAAATGGGATGGAGAAATGAAATATTTCAAAAGGGAAGCCATGTTACTTAATTAGGACTCTGTGCTTCCATTCTGCCATTCCTTCACACCCCTTAGGCCACAGGGTGAGTTACTGCAGGTATCACTAGGAAGTGCAAGGAAGCTGACTATTGTGCTTTTCCTCAGTTCTGGTTTTTGCAAGTGGGGGGGAATGGGGAGTTGCACTTGATGGGGAAAGAGCATCCCTAGATGACTGTCAGAATCCTGACAAAGTCCAGAAGTGCTGCTATAACACCAACATCTGTGCAGAGCAGAGTCTGACCAGCATAAATAGCCTGCATAGGCTGAGAAGGGCTCTTGCTGTATAAGTAGTGAATTACTCTTTGACATCAGTGCTTTTATTAAGTGCACCTTTGGATTAGTTGAGCAGAAAATAGTTTGCCTTGTGAAAGTCCTCCTAGGGTTTGTTTCCTCTTGTTTCCTTTGCTGGAGATGAAAACACTGGTGGCAAAGGTAGAAGGACCAACCTGAGATCCACTTGGAATTATGGGATAGATTTTTTTGAGTGTTTATGTTTATTTCTAAAATACCAGGGTGCATCTGTACAATGCAATGCAGCACAGCATGGTATGAAAGAAACCTGAAGTGACTCAAGAAAGGTAGAATACCTTTGGGGATTAGACTGACCCCCTGGGGCAGCCAGCTTTGATCCTTGAAGAGGCAGAACTGGGTTAGTGCAGTGCTTGTGTGCTTATAACGTTTTTGATTCCAGAACCGGCTACATAGAACTTTACTTGGCTTTCTACATAGCATAGTAGTGTATTTCATAAATCAGTCCCTAAAGCTTATGTTTTTGAACTTTTTCTTTGTGGCCAAAAAGGATGCCTAGTCTCTCATCAGGCAGTATGGAAGGAGCTTGCATTTTTAAGAAAAATATTCTAAGCTAAGAAAGTTAGATGAAGGGGTAGGATAGACTAATAGCATATGTTGTTCCTTTCAGTTTATGCTTTCAAGTAGAGCACCATGCTCTTTTTTCCTGCCAAGGTCCTGCTATGTAATTGCCTGTTCCCAGAGACATAGCACACCCTGAGTGGATTGCACTGTTGTTTGTAATGGTGAAGAACATCCTGCCAAGCTCTGTACTGATCTCTTGAAGGTGTTAAAGCGGAATGGTCTATTCCTGCTCCTCTGCATTTGTTGAAGACTGTCTCTAGGGATGTGTCACGTTCCTAGGAAGGCAAAGGGGTTTATGCAGACTTTGGGGTGTAACTTTCAGCATTTACCCTGTAATGTCTTGTATTTCATCTGAACTGCCTCAGCCTCAGAGTACACCAACAAAATTGCTCACAGGGGGGCTAAGGAGGCTCATTGAGTGGAACATTGCCTTCCCACTTCCTCTGAGATTACCTGCGGATGCTGAGGTGCAGGGGGGCAGAGTGCCTAATGACCCTCTGCAGTTGGGAGGGACTTCTCCACTCAGCTGGAATTGGTGATAGGAGGAGGGGTAGCTCTGGCAGGGTAGACACTTCTTGTGGTCGGAGTCTAAGCCTTGACTAGGAGGAATTGGAGTGCAAAAGAGTGTGTTCCTGGAAAGGAACTAAGGATCTCAGGGCTCCTCTGCTGCAGTATCTATATATTATTTCCTAAAATTAATCTAAATATCTACTTATCTAAATAATGTTTTCTTTAGGTCAGACAATTTCTGGCCTAATGGTTCCTCCTTTCACCAAAGAATAGATCCTCTTTTCTTTTCCTTGTGGCTACAGGTTCTGATTGAAGAGATTCCAGTAAGTTGCTAAATCATAAATCCAATACTCCTAAATCATAAATCCAAGTATTAAATGTGTAGTTCAGGTTGGGGTTTTTCCTCCATTTTGATCAGAATTAAAGATTTCCCGATGTCTGGTAACACTGTCTGGTTTACCTTTCTCCATAGCCATCCTGACAGTGTTGCAGTATACCTGATACTGTAGTGAGGGAACCAGACTAGAAAAGAAAAGTAACTTTTTCCATGAAAACTTTAAAAGACAAAATATGCACATGTCTGTACACAGACATGAAACATGGACATTGCGTTGTAGTTCCACAAAATCTAAGGCTTTTTGGACTTTCATTCTTAAGATAAATCATTCTAGAGGAAATCTGGGAGGAAGCTGGTGTATTTCCTAACATGGAGGAAAACAGATATGGAGATGGGATAGGAAAAGATACAGAAGCAGATCTTGAGACAGCTGAGGAGAAGTGTTTTTAATGGGTGTCAGGGAAGGTGTGACAGTGCTTCAAGAAATTAGGATTGGCTAAACATGGAGAAACACTGTCTGAAGGTGGAAAGGGAAAAGGATCCATTAATAGTTTTTACTGTTTTTAATGACACCTGAATGGCCAGAAGGGAGGTAGGACAAGAAAGGTAATGACAAACAGCTGGTTTTGCACGTACTGAAGAACCTCAGGGAGGAGTTTCCATTAATCAAGGTTGGAGATGGAGAGTGGCAGGGCAGGAAATGTAGCTGTGTAGGCAAAGAGGGAAAATGGGATTTCAATATCCAATTGCTAGGGAAGGGAGAGAATCAGATATTTCCTAGGATTAGGGAACCAGCCATTCAGATTTGATTTACTTGGAGCAGTACTTATATGGTGCAGATGCAAGTGCTTTAGAAGACCCTAAGGTGGTCTCTAGAGAATGGATGTTCATGAGAGAATTTATGAAATCTTCACATTTTTCTATCAGTGCTTTATTAAAATCTAAATTCTGAGAAATGTTGATTGGTACTAACAGTTTGATGGAAGTAGTGAGGCTTGCATATGGATAGAATATGGCAGAAATTATTGCAGGGGTCAGGCACCATCTGGCCACAATAGAAGAAAGCTGTGAAAGCTTAGATCATTTCTGTCTGAAATTTAACTGCTGGGAGCCAGATTTGCAAATGGTTCATGAGTGTGCCCAGTTGCTGTATGTATCCCTTGGATGCTATCTGCAAGTCAGGTCTTTTTCAGGACTATTTGCATATGCAATGATGATATGGTTTCTGTTTGGGGATGATTTTTTCTGAACAGTGTCACACTGGGCAGGAGGCTAAAGGTGCACATAGAAGGCAGCCTAAAACTGGAGGCAGAGAAAAACAGCCTGAGTGTGAACAGATGGAAGAAGTTGCAGTTTTAATAGCCAGTCCCTAACAGGGAGATCAGATAGCCCAAAAGCGTTTGGTGCCCAAGATCTCCTTCCACAGCAGTGATTTAACAGAGCCTCAGGAATGCATAAGAGAGTCAAGAATCAACACCATGGGGAATTTCACTGATGTGCTGTGAAGGAAGTTACCACATGAATGGCACTAGTTGCCCTCACATGTTAGTCCAATATTGCTGTTCCAGCTGTCCTATTGTGTTTGGGTCAGTCTGTTTCCTGTCTGTATTACTTAGTGAATTTAATATTTGAAAAAGAAAGGAAGGAGCTAGTGGCAGTGTGTAGAAGCAGACAAAGCATGGCCAAAAGTTGTATATGATTCCACTTCTCAAAATATTACTTGTTCTTAATCTTGGTCTTTCATTACTATTCTCTTTCAGAGCATTCCAAATAGCCCTAGTGATGATGATGACCCTGATTCCTAAACTTGCATATCCAGAGGTTGTTGGTTGCCCCACTCTTAAACTTCCAATTGCATTACTGCTGCTATGGTGGATCACCCTCCTGTTGCAGCTGTAGACTGTGTGTACTGAGAGTCAAGAAGATCTGTGGTTTTCTCTGTGCATCTGCAGAGCATCCAGCACAAGACCTTCATCAGTTTTTTGAGTGCCACTGTTGTAGAAATATTAAACAGTGGTTTGGGAGACACAACAAGGGAGATGTTGGCTAACATTTTGAGCAGCTCCTGATGACATTCTTAAGCTAAAAAAAAACCAAACTCATTTCTGGAAAGATTGAATTCGGAGATAGGAATTGAGGCATTTGGAAACTGAGAGAAATATGATATAAGGCAAGATGCTGAGAGAATTCTGAGTAGACCTCCTAGATGGGGAGGAAAAGGTCTATGACAAAAAGTGTTTTGTCATCAAGTAAGGTTTATAAGCTTAGGTCCTGTGCTTGTTTTCATTTGCTATTTCTATATTAGCTCATAGTCAGAAGGGATATTATGGTTGGTTAGTAGAACATTTCCCAGGTTACCTGCTGGCTGCCAACACATATTGGATGCTTGGGCAAGAATCCTGTAAGACTTTGTGGTAAACAGTGAAGAATAACTTTTGCTTTCTAGTATGAATATGGGACATGATGTGAAGCCAAAGCGAACAAGAGGCACTCTGAACTGAGCATCTGAGAGATGAAACACCTGTCTCTGGACTTTCTGACAGCACTGAAAAAGAGGCAGCATCTTGAGAAGGATTGTTTAAAACCAAACTTCTTTATCTTACTAATGGAACTTATGTTGCCCTGCCAGACCTCTGCTGTGCTGCCAGGAGTGGCATTGTGACTTCCTTGTTTTGCTTGCCTATAGGTTTAAATGTGCACTCCATCCTATAACCATGAAAGATTGGATGTACCAGCCTTTTTCCACAACTAGAGTGACATTTACCCTACACACAAGTGTAGGAGAAAATGTTTAATACCACTTATGTCAAATCAGGCATAAGTCAAGTAAATCTTCTGTAGTTCGTGGTCTCAGTGCTAACATTTAGCAGTGATAAATGTCAGCTGCTCTGGAGAAGGCACTTGATCCAGCTGATTTTGCTAGTAGCTATTTTTTTAGAGAATCATTTAGCAAAGATAGGAGAAAAGAAGAATGTTTGTGTATGAAAGTCCTTCCAACACATAAAGTCTATGCCCATACTGTGAGCTAGGGAGAAAGGAAGAGACAGGATGCAGATTTCTGTCCAGTATCTGTGAGTCATGGGAGATGAAAGGTCAGAGGTAAGTATGCAGAGAGGAAAGCATCCCATGGTACAGTAACGCAATGTCAACTTTTGAGCATTAATTCATCTAAAGGAGTCTGGGCATTGAGGAGCAAACCAGCCGTTCCTGTAGTCTCAGAGCTTTTTCCTATTTAATACTCTTCTGAGTGAATTCCTGTAACTTTCCCCACTGCCTTAACACTGAGAAAGTAGAATATCCCAGGCTAATAGCTCCCAGAAGTATGTCCCAGTCTGTTTGACATGACAAATGAATATCTTTTGTTTTGGAGTATATTTGCATAGTGTCTAATATTTTTTTATCCTAAATCATCATTCTTGTGAATGACAAGGATCTCACACAGAAAATCCAATGGTGCAGAGTTTGATGCAATGTGACCTTATACTTAGTAGGTACATGTACTAGAAGTAAAATTCATAATGATGAAATAATGGTATTAGCTCATAGGACCCTTCAGACGAAGAGTTCAGCAGGTAGTTTTATCAAAGTGGCCTCATTTTGTCTTCTTTCGAACCATCAGCTAAAATAAAGTACCAAAGGGAGTAAATGTCGTCATCCTCCTTCTTCAGATACTGCAGCTGAGGCACAGTTATGGTGTATCTTGGCCAATATCATACACCCTGCTACTGTCAGAGCAATAGACAAAAGAGGGACATCCTACCTATCCTAGCTCTTTGTTGATCTTCCTCCTTGCAGGGGTAGCTTATGTCTTCAGTACAGTGAAAGAGTCACAACTGCCTGATGTTCTTCCTCAGAATACTAGAAGTTCCTGAACTTATTACAACCTTGTTTCTCTGGGGGACTTTCTTCTTTACCAGTAATATTTAACTATTTCTTCTTGTTTTAGCCTTGATATCTTTATACGTTCCTCTCAAGCTGACAAGGGGATGAGTTTGAAAAACAAACTTCAGAAGGTTGCATGGGGTATATATAGGTTACATCTAAAGTGTGTCTTAACTTGCCAGTTGAACTGTTGTTGATGGGTAAGAAATGCCCCCCTACTTTCTTTTAAGAGTCAGCTCAGGTGAGGGAATTAAGAAATTTGGAACAGACTTTATTCCTGAGAGACCTAAGTTGAGGTGAGGGGGTTTGTTCAAATGAAGATCAGTCCTGAACGAACAGTTGGCATTGCAGTTCATTTTTCAAAGTGAGTAGGGTCTGATGGGCATTTCTCTTCTTTGTGCTGTTTCTGTTGGATTTCTGTTCAAGATATTAGGAATTACATCGTAAGAGGAGATTTCTTCCATGTCTGACTGGGAATAGGAAATGATCTTCCAGTTATGTATCCAGTTAAAATTTAAATTTGTACTGGATCTGGGGAGACTCTTTAATGAAGTACATGTTGCTCTGCATGTTTCAGAGTTTAATATTTCACTTTCTCATGTTCGTACATTTTTAATAAGGATTATTAAAAAGTAATAATAATAATAAAAGTTGGTGGTCTTGTCAGGTGTATTGTGCTGCTAGTGCTGCAGCTTTGCTTTAGCTAGGGGGTTATTCAAAGCCTCTGTTCCTTATGTAGCCTAGCCCTTGCCTACCCTACAGAAGTGAGGTTTCTATTAGCATTATTGCCTTGGTTCTTGCATGAAGAATATAACTTGGTCATCTTGGCTTATATGCATCCATAACAAGAGTTTTGCTGGCATAACGATATTGGATGAGGGTCTGTTGCAAAATAACATAAGCTAACCTCATTTATTGATCAGTCTCTTTCATCAAATGTTTCTGGCCACATAGAAAGTGGAAGAGTAATGTACTTATGATGTATCTATAGAAAGTTTACTCATGACCTGCTCATTTATCCATGGAAAGTATTCCTGTTAAACTGGAAAAGAATTCTAAATTGCCTCATGAAATTAATCTTCAGTGAATGCATTTGAGTATGAAAATGAAGTGCTAGAGTTATTTTTCAATTAGTAAACCATGGGAGAGCCAAAGACAGGAGCTGAATTTTTAGCTGACTTTGGTACAGGAGGTGGAGGAGATGTTATTTTATCAACTGTCTGCTGAAAAAACCACTAGGCTCCTAAAATTCTTTCTTTAATGCAATTCATATAGCTGACACTCTAGAATACTGTAGCTGTAATGAACCCAGAAGTAGAAATTGTTTGTTTTCCTTTTTTTTTTTTTTCATAGCTCTGTCCACAAATTAAACAAGATCACATGTATTACAATGTAGTATCTTGTTTTCTGGAACTCTTATCGGTGGGCAGACAGCAGCTTGTAGGTGTTCTAGGTCATCATCAGTGCACACATTTTGTTGGGGGTTAATTTAAAGGATAATTCACATATCAACAGTTCAGTGGCATTGAACTGCTAAAGTTACTGCACTCTTAGAAAGTTTACAAAATAGCCAGAGTTCTATTAATAGAGTGTATATGTAGATTGAGCATACCTTTTAAAGTGAATATTGGTGGGCAAACATAGATATTTAAACTTTCTATGCAGCAGATGTAAGAGGTGTGTTTCGCAGGGCTGTTTGAGCTGTGTTCGGCCACCATACTTATAAACTAAAGAGAATCCTTGGAGCTACAATGAAGTGGGGTCTAACCCAGTTTAACTCTCTCCAGCTGCCACTGGAACAGGTACCTAGGGAGGAAGCTAACAGCAGAGGTTACTGTCACCACTGGGCAGTGTAGCCAGGAGGCTGATGTGTCACAGTAATGCAGCATTCCAGTGAATCCCGACTGAGCTGTCCTCATGAAACTCTCAGTCCTGGTACTATGGCTATCTGTGATTGCTTTGCAGTAGGACCATTAGGAATGGGTTTTCTTTCCTGCATGATGAACCTGACTCCTGCTGAGCTTCTTTCAGGGATGTGCTGCGGTTCAGAAAATTAGTGTTTACAGATGTAGAACTATATTCATATTAACAAATTCAGAAAATGTACTGAGATTGGAGCAATATAGCCTGTGTTTTTTGTATATAATAAAGTTAACTGGTAACCCAGCCCTAAAGAATGGACATAGTAAAGCAACAATCCTTACATAAATGTGTGATCTAATCCATTTCCATTCAAGAACGAGCAAACTAAGACAGGATACATTGATAGACAAACATAGCTGAGTCCAAAGTCACGAGCAGAGCAGTGGTGATACTCATGGTAGTTACTGTGGCAGAGATTTCTGGCTGTCTTTTTCATATGCTGTTAGTCAAAAGTGATACCATCCTAGTGGATGCTGTGAACATTGGCTGTCCAAAGCCTGATGTTCTCATCTTACAATGAAAGTAAATGAGCTTCTTTTGGTTTACTTGGCTTTGTAGTTCACTGAGCTGAGTAAATTCTTGGATTGGATGAATACTGAGAAGAAATAGATATGTTTTTATTTGTTGCTCCTTATGTTGCACTGAAGAGATTGCTAAGGATCGATCCTATACTGTCAGATAGAAATAGAGACGAGAGTAGTTTTGGAGAGTCAGGACCTGCCATATGCTAATATTAATAAAATTACATGAGAGAGAGAAGTTGAAAGACTGTTTACATTCATGTGTATAAACCAGGCGCTTTCAGCTGCTTGACAAGTGTCATCTCTTTGGGAGCAGCAGTCACTACATAAATCTCCTTGACTGACCCTGAAAGTTAGACTATTGCTATGAAATGTGCATGCGTTTTGTGAGCAATGGGCAAAGACTGAGCTGCTGTTACCCACCAGAAAAAGCCAGGCTGCTGCAGCTGCCAGCAAGGGAGGCAGGAAAGGATGATGGGGTTTGAATGTTGAGCGGGTGGGCTGGATGACTCCTCCCAGGTCCACCACTCCTCTGTAGCAGTGAGCCAGCTATCTGTCAAGTGTGAGTAGCACAGAAGGAGGCAGGCATTTTGTTACTTTAACTGCATGGAAAAGGCAGTGGGCTTGATATAATAAAACCAGATTTTGTATTGTCTCTGATATTCTCTCTGTTCTAATTGTCATTGCTGCTCTCTGGCTTTAGTCTACCTCTGTTGATGTTGTCTGTTGCACTGAATATTTGTGCTTTGGGATTGTTTTATCTCCCTGCTTTCTTCAAACTGCACAGGCAGAATTCATTTAGTTAGGATTAACAGTGTATGTATCTAGATTGCTAAGCAATTAAATTGGAATAAGATGGATATATGGAAAGATGCAATTTAAGCTCTGAATTGCTTATCACAAGGTTTTATATTCTTTGAGCTACAGTTCCGTGTGTTAGAAATGGTAACTTCAGAGCTCAAAGATGAGTTAGGGTCTGCCCCCCACCCCTGTTTCTTGTAGCTATCTAGACATGGGTGTAGTAAATGGGGTTTATTTTATCAGGTGTTACGGCGATATTGGGAGGATTGCTATATTGCATCCAGTGGCTACTGGAAAAACTTAAATGGTCCTATTTCCTAAGCACAAATTTTAGCACCTGAATACATAATACATCAGAGAGTGCATGGGTTATCTGTAAGCTGCACGGGGCTGATGCACACAGCTGAACAGTATAACAACTGCATCCAGGAAAGCAGTAATGCATAGTGTGCGATCACTAAGCTCCTCTGTCCGCAGTGGAAGGGACTAAGAGGTGGTGTCTCAGTTCTAGCACCCCAAGAGGTAACTTGAATGATGCCTGCAAAGCTTTCTTACTGTATCAGCATTAGCAAGGAAAGGGAACACAGAGGTTTGGGAATGGTGGCAGAGATGAAAAATGGCATTTGTAAATGGGGCTTGAGAATGGTGTAATCATTCCTGTTAAATCTGTGCTTTTCTTTCGGATTATTAGCCATTTTAAGTGAAATGGGCTTTGCATCTAGAACAAGTCTCTGAACAGATGATTAATGGTTTTATCTGTAATAACTTTACATTTTATAGAACCCTGCTAGGAGTCCGCATCTGGTGAGCCAAGCTATTTAAAGCTGTGTTAATTCTGTTAATTGCTCTACGTTTATTTGGATTGCTGGCACCTGCGGGCTTTAGGATAATGGGCGGGGGTGTGTGTACATTCTCTCTCTCTTTCTAGCTGAGAAAAATGGAAAGGACCATTTCCTCAGCTAGGAACAGCAACCTTGGCAGAACATCCTGGCTGGATTGGTTGTCCTTGAGATTTCCCTTTTTTACTGCAGCTGAATGCAGTGAGATGCCAGCCAGAGGCAAGCCGTTCCCCTGATTGGGGCAGGAGGTAGGTGGACAATCTGCTTTTGCACGCACTTGCCAACATGAGGCAGTAGCAGCAACAACAGGGAATGAAGCTAGTGATTTTTCAGAAGGCTGATCAAGTCCATATCATTCTGATCCTTCTTCTCAACTGCCTTCCAGTACTTCTTTTCCAGTTTGGTTTTATTTGTGAAGTGCTCCAGTGGGTTTCAAACCCTGAACAGATATGAAGATAAGTATGCTGATGCTTTCTGAACTTTTGTCAAAGAAAAGATCTGGCAGTGGAATTCGTAACATTTGAGGTGACTAAAACATTTCTGTGAAATGTTAGGAGGGCAGAACAGTTGTTTTCATGTTTGCAGTTGGATTGGACAAACCATTGTAACAATCTGGACCAGGCTCTGATGACAAATTTCCCAGTCTCTGGGAAGATTATTGCATGGACAGCAAAATGGGGAAGCAAAGTGTTTCCCTCATATTAACTGCTGACTTAAAAATGCAGCAGATCCTGGGAGGTTTGGTACTTTGTGGTTTTTAGCTAATATGAGCTCAATATGGCTGTTATCTGAGCGGGTAGGAAAGGTGGTTATTCTGATTTATTTGGGGGCCAGATCTCTCACACCTCTGATGCGAGTTTCAAGTCTATGTTTCAACTTTAGCAATGCTAGGACATCTTCCCAACAAATCAGATAATTAACTAAGAAGATCTGTTCACTTGTTTTATGGCTGTCTTCAAAACCTCAGTTATTCTTGGAAGACCAATGAGACGGTAAGGTGAAGTCTTTCCTTCTGGTACTGATGATGTGATCACAGTTGGATTTCTGCAGCTGCCCTATAACCTCTTTTGGCAACTGAATAAATGAGAGGTTGGTTGTAGCCTCCCAAAGGAGGGATTGCCATATCACCTATCTCAAAGATGTAAAGAACTATAAAGAAAACCACCTGTAGCAAAGAGGAAAGCTTTCTCAAGAATTTGATGACCCATGATCCTTGTGATGACTTGTCACTTCTAAAGGACAAGACTGCTGTGTTTGTCATCTCTCTCAAGTAAAAGCTGTTACTGGGGATGCCCAGCTTATTTATTCTGTCCAGACAATGGTTAAACAATCAATTGCATTATTAAAACTGGTTACAAAGCGAAGCTCAAGAAAAGTATATGGTGTTTTCATATTTAAGAATCGGTTCTTTGTCTGCAGCTTCAGTGTTCAGCTAACCAGGTAAGCTGTCAGCTGAGCGCTTTCCTCCATTTCCCTGGTTTATATTCCAGGGTTGATTTGTCCTAAAGTTGCATTCATCTGAGATAATGAGAACACTGAATGCCTCCATGCTCCTTTACTGAGTTTGGTGTGCCTGCTTCTCTCTCCTTGTCTGAGCCTGCTTCCTGTTATTCATAACTGCACACTAGTACACCACATAGAAATGCAGCATTGTCACTTCCTTTCTCTTCTCTGCTTTTTTCTTAATATGTATTTCTTGTATGTTCTCTAATTAGCATATGCTTAACTCTTACTGCTTCAGGCTAGTTTTCATGTTTACAACCTCTGTGACACATTTTGTTAGAACTTCACAAATCATATATCATAAGAGAAATTAATTATGCATGTAACTTATTAGGTTAATAACTTTCATCTCATTGTGAGCTTCACATAAAGTTATGCATTAATAATCCAAAGGACAGCTTTGACATTGAGTGCATTTTCTAAATCACTTCTTCTATCCCTTCTTAGGAGTTTTGGGTCTATGTGAAAACTACAGATGGTTTTTAAAAACTTGATTCCAGCTGTTTCCACATTTATTCTGGAGACTAGATTTGCCTGTGCATCCATCAGAGCAGGGAAATTAGGTGTTTGTGTCCTCTTTGGTTTTGCAACTGGAGCTTAATAGAATGACTTGATTTGTATGGGGACACCTTTTGGTAAGAATCATAGAATGGTTTGGGTTGGAAGAGACCTTTAAAGGCCATCTAGTCCAATGCCCCTGAAATGAGCAGAGACATTTTCTACTAGCAGGTTGCTGACTTTGAATGTTTACAGGCATGGGGCATTCACCACTTCTCTGGCAAACCTCTGCCCCTGCCTCACCACCCTTATTGTCAAAAATTTCTGCCTTGTATGTAGTTTGAATTTGCGCTCTTTTAGTTTAAAACCATTAGCCCTTGTCCTGTTGCAACAGGCCCTGCAAAAAAGTTTGTCCCCATCTTTCTTATAAGCCCTCTTTAAGTACTGAATGGCTCCAATGAGGTAGGTCTCTGCTGAGCTTTCTCTTCTACAGGCTGAACAATCCCAAATTTCTCAGCCCATCTTCATAGTAGAAGTCCTTCTGCACTCTGTCATCTTTGTGGCTCTCCTCTGGACCCGCTCCAGGGCCTTTCAGTTGGCCTTGTTAAACCATGAGGTTCCCATGGGCCCACTTCTTGAGATTGTCCAGGTCCCTCTGCATGACCTCCTGTCCTTCAGGAGTGTCAGCTGCACCACCTGTCTTAGTGTCATCTGCAAACTTGCTGAAGGTGCTCTCAGTGCCACTGTCTATGCCACTGATAGATGTACTGAACAGTCACAGTCCCACTACAGACCCCTGAGGAATACCACTTGTCACTGATCTCCATTTGGACATTGAGCCATTGACCACAGCCTTGTGAATGTGAACATCCAAGCAATTCCTTATCCACTGAACAGTCCATCCATCAAATCCATATCTCTCCAATTTAGAGAGAAAGATATTGTGGGGAGCCGTGTCAAAGGCTTAGATCTGAAAAATGTCTCCTCAAATACCCAGGCAAGTCTAACAAATCAGCTGTGTGGCAGTACTCCCTTAAAACCATTCCACAGACTCCATTTATTTGGAGTGAAGCAGATAAGCCTTGATGGTGGTGCTTAAGAATAGTATTGGCATTGTATTTGAACTGGCACAGTCAGGAGCTTCCTTGGTTTTATTGAGGCCGGAGTAAGTGCATGGACAGGAGAGTTTTGGTAAGTGTAGTCTACCTTTCAAAAGTCTTTCAGTGATGTGTCCCACGAAAAGGCTTTTTGAGAATTGAAAAAATAAATGCAATGAAAGAAGGTTCTTGCACAGAGGAAGAACTGGTTAGAAGGTAAAAAAACAGAATATAGGACTAAATAGTTCCCACGGGAGGGCCCCAGTGAAGAAGACCTCTGGGATCCATGCTGAGGTCTTAAGTTTCTTTAGTGGAATTATGAATGGAAAGGAATGTGGATGGAGAAGGCAAACATATTGCTGAGAATATGAAAGTATTCAGGTGAAGACTGTCTGCAGAACTGCAGAGGATGACCTATTAATGGTGGATGTCTGGACAAATAAATGGCAGATAAAATTAAATGTGTGTAAACATGAATTGAGGTATATATATTGGGAGGGAGGGAAAATAGTCCAAATAATGCATATGCAATGATGTTTTTTGAGTTGATTCTGATGTTTTATTAAATAATTATTTGAAAATATTTTCTCAGTGGTCAGTACTTGGCAAGTAAGTACATCTAATGTTATACATTTTTAGGAAGGGAATAAGAACAAAACAGAAAATATAATGATGTCATTAAATAAAACCACACTGGACGCTGTCATCCTGTCCTTTTAATCTCGGAAAGGGGAGAAGGGCAACAAAGATCATCAAAGGTCATGAGAGAGACTTCTATATAAGAAATGGCTACACAGACTACAGCTCTTTGAATTGATGGAAAAAGGGTATGACAGTGGGGCATAAAATCATGTGTGTTATGGGAGAGGAATCGAAGTGTACTGTCATTCAGTCTCTTTTCAAGTATAGGGAGTAAGTGGCATCAAAAGACAAACACAGGGCAAGCTTCAAGGTATGACAGCAATTAAAGTAATGGAAATCCTTGCCATGGGATGTTATTGTGATTGGAAAAACCTACAGAAGAAAAATTGTCGATGATATATAAAATATAAAGACATCAGTTTCTGCATGCAGACTCTCACAGCCCCCAATAAGTGGAGTCTGTGAAATGGTTTTAGAGGAGTGTTGCTGCACAGCTGTTCTGTTAGACCTGCGCAATATTTGAGGAAGCGGTTTTCAGATATAGGATACTGATCCAATGTAATATGGAGGATTTTATGTTTAAATATTTCCTGGTGCAGCTACACCGTTTCTAGGCTCCCTGAGGTATTTCCAAGTAGATATTCCATTTGCTTTGCCTTCTATTAACTACAAAAATGCCACAACCCATCAGAGGCCATGAGACACATAATCCTTTAGTTGCAAGTATTGAAGAGCAAGGTCATGTTCCTGAAGACTTCTACATGGCTGAGGGGGAAGGCAGCAGAGAATCAATTTAGTTTTAAGTTTTGACATACACGTTTATGCAGTGATGTGTAGATGTGGAAGTGAGATATTTTAGGAAGAGCTGGAGGAACAGAGACAGGCGGTTAGAAAAGGCTGGAATGCCCCGTGTTGGCAAGAGGTGTAATGATGATGTTTGTTTAAATGGAAACAAATGTTGATGTGTGGAGGCACCCTACATTTGAGGAAGTTGCTTTAAGTGAAAAGATGAATCCCAGATGCTTGCAGAGAAGTGCAAAACAGTTTGGCTTCTTTTACCATTTGTAATTACTAAGCCCCCAAAACAGTTGATCAGAAATGAGGATATTAGAAGCAGTTTTACAGCTGTGCATATTGGGCTGCATTGCAAAAGGATTTATCTTTCAGTACGGAAGATATTTCCGTGTATGGAATTGGGAATTCTGTAAAAGTTTCGAGGGAGATTTCCAGTAGGAAAATCTCTCTAGGTCAGTATGGGCTGTGGTAGCAACAGATGGCTCTTGGGCCTTAATTTGGTTTTGGGGATCTTTCCATCCATGACTAATATTCACACAATGATTATTTATATTATTTTCGCTGTGGTTGTAACTGTGGAAGTAACTGTTAAGAAGGTTTATTACTGCCCAACTGGGCCCTTTTACTGAGCACTGAATCTGCATGGAGTTGACTTTTAGAGGAGACTCAAAAAACAAGGAGCATTTTTTTACTTCCTCAAAAAGGTGGACTGGTGCTGTGTAAAAAAGGGATGAAAAGCATCTACCCTACTGGGACAAACTCCAGAGAATAACAGATGTTAGAAACAGTAAACACGTGTCAGGTCACCATGTCCATCTTCTCCCACCAGGAGGGCCATTGTTCCCTTCAGTGTATTAACTTGGAAGCGTTTCTGCAAAAGTCGTTTGCCATGGGACTGTGATTGTCATTTTCTGTATTCAGTTTGCTGCTGCTAAAGATGTCTTAAGGACAAGTAAGACTTCTCCTTACACATTAGTTTCTTTGCATTTTGGGTACTCGGACTTAACAGTAAACATATATAAAAATAAAAAGCAACTAAATTGTAAAGAATTATTATTTGGAGAAAGAGATGTATTGGCACTATTTATTTCATTATTATAGACGTTGTCAACTAAT
Source organism: Lepidothrix coronata (assembly GCF_001604755.1). NCBI lineage: Eukaryota > Metazoa > Chordata > Aves > Passeriformes > Pipridae > Lepidothrix > Lepidothrix coronata. The sequence continues at coordinate 1,158,834 of NW_016690372.1, forward strand.
AAATCATGAGAAAAACTGTTAAAAGTTATCCAACAGACAAGTGGCAGGATCAGGAATAAAAGTCAGGAAGCATAACACTTGATCTGTTGCTTAACTCAGCAGAATACAAATGCCTGCTACTCAGAGTGAGTCTGCAGTCATATGTCCTATTCCTAATTGAGTGATTTGTGGCATGTAAGGGTTTCAAAATGTCAGAGAATTTTAAGGCCCTATACCCAGCTAGCTCAGCCTTCAGGTGATTATCTAATTATCCCCACTTATAAGTGGTTTGAGAATGTTCATAAACAACAAATGTCAAGCCTCACTTTCTTCTACTTCCCCATGTTAAATATGATAATTTTGGACCTCTCTTGAGGGTTGTATTTTAACCATCCTTGGTGTGAAGGCATTAAAAGACAATCTATTACTTTCCTTGGCAAGTTGCTGTGATGTTTAACTGCTCCCTACAACAAAAGAAATTGGGCCTTTAATCTGGAATTTGTCTGACAATGGCTCTTGAACGTTTATTGTTGTGACACAGTTTTCAACTGGAACAAAGATCTTTCAGAAATCTGCTACAATCAAGTCCTTTCTTTATTTGTCTTTTGAAAAACTAAAGCAATGGAGCTCCTTGTCTTTTACTGTAAGGTATTTGTTCTTGTTCTCAAATCATGTTGAAGCTACTTGATGTGTTCTTTGCAATTTTTTAGAGTCCTTTCTTTAAAAAAAGTAGACATTAGAATATACCTAGAGTTAAAGTACGTATGGTGTCAATGCTGCATATTGTTTATATTAGTCATTTTTCCTGAGGCTGAACTGCCCTTTTGCCTATAGCACTTTACTGGAAGCTCACATTTTCTCCTCTGATGTTTCCTGAATTATTTTCAAAGGTGCAGCTCCCATGCAGCTTCCTCTTCCTGGTTCTGTAGTTTATGGCCTGTCTTCCATGTTTGTAAGCTTATATAATTTAGTATTCAAATGTTTTAGAAGCTGCTTGGATTGAAAGGGCCTGGACTTCTATGCTCTATGAATCACTGTGTATGACTGATCTGACATTAAGGTTATTTAGTGATCTGCCAAACTTGGTGTTACCTTCAAGGATCAGCTTCAGTGCTTTTTATATTTACTCCTAGGTATTTGATAGGATATTTAATACTATTGTATCAAACATGGATTATTATGGCAGCATTAGAAATGTGTCTTTTCAGTAATGATACCCCACTGACAAATACTTCTTGAGAGTTGTCAGCTGAGAACATCTAATATTATGTCCTGTTTTGTTCTTGTATGCTGTTTATTTAAGCAAAGCTGTCTTCTAATGTTCAAAGGTCTTAAAAAATGTTTCATCTCTGCTTTTACCATTGTAATTCAAATTATACCAGGTTTACTTAACAGAAACTCCTTTTACACAGGAAGGTCTAATGATATTAAGTACTTTATTCCTCTAATGTTTTTATTAAGCACTTCAAATAGAAGCTGTTGTGCTATTTCCTCCAGGGTTGAAGTTTCCTGCAGGCTAAACCCTTCTACAGTTACACATCTTGTCCTGTTTGGCTTTTTAAAGCATTCAAACAACATTATCATTCTTTTATTCTTCTGTTATCTTTCTGTTATTCAAGACTAAAAATAAACCTCAGTGGATCAGAAATCTTCTCATTCAGCTCTTTTAAGATTTAGGAGCAAGTGACCCAAGTCTGTGAAATTGAAAATAAAGCGTATTTATTCCTTGTAGCTGATCAATGTCCTATTTTAATATCATGGAGTGCAAAATACTTTTTCATCTTCTTCTGATATAAGCACTTAGGTTCTTCATGTATTTATATCTGACAGAAAAAAAATGTTGCATACTTCACAGATTTTGTAAGCTGAACCTTTTAAAAAAACCATTGCCTTCTTGCTGTTATGATGGACTTCTGTATCGAGATAACTTTTTTTTAACTACTAGTGCATCCTATAGTGATTTGAAGACTTCATTGGTTCACTGGATCACTAGGAAACATTACACATTACTTCCAAACTGAATAGTTGTGATTTGGCTATATGGTTATGTTTTCATCTCCTAAACTAAGGCAGATCTCTGTCAGATGGAGATTCCTGTAGCATGTAGATTTGGATATGTTTGTAACCTGCCATTGGGTGCAATAGATGGAATTTGTTGGATAGCTCACCCAGTATAGTATAAGATTGAGGTTTGAAGCCACTGCAGTAATTTTTTCTGCTCTTTGAAGTTTTTAAACTTATTTTAAAAAGCACGGGCAAGATATCAGGCTACAGTATTATTAGATGGTTTTACTAATACTATATACATACTCAGTGCCTTTTCTTTGTACTTTTTTGATAGTTTCCTACTTGGACACTGAAGAATCACAATTAGGTCTCTTCACAACTGCTTTACAAAGGCATTTCATGTTCAATTGGTTATGCACCAAGGCATGCACACGTTTTTCATAGTCACCATTTGGAAGGCTTAGATACGGTTCCCATTGTGTGAGAGTTGCTTACAGTCTTTGATCCTAAATCTATAATCTGGCACTGGGCTGAGCTGAAATAATGTGTCTCAGTATATGTTATTATATGCATGTCAAAGTGATAAGTAAACTGAATTTTAGCTATCTTATTGTTCTTTTCCAGAAACCACCTTAAATGTCATGACTGCTTTGCAATATCTGAAAGTTGCTCAGTGGTTGTAGCTCAGTCGTGCTGGGACTGAATGTTTTTTGGCAATGTCCCTTTCCCCAGTGTGCAGCCTCAGTCTGTCTTTCTCTGGCACCTGGAAAGCTTTATTAATAACACTTCTTCCATAAAATTAGAAGAAACTTTAAAGCAAAATACACTTGTTTGCATATTTTCTCTTATTGCCCTTAATTTTTTTTTCATGCAAGGGATCTTAGAATATTGAAATGAGCCACCAGTTTTAAGTTTTTGGTAAGTGGTGGTACAAGATGATCCTTACATTTTATTGTGTCATTGGAAACTGTCTCTTGCAGTTTTCTACCTTGCACTTGCTATCTACTCACTTCCCTGTCCACACCAGACTCTTCAACATGTAATAATCGATAGTAATTGTATTTATAGTAGTAATAATGTAATAGTAATGTTCCATTAATGGCATAGATTTTATGTTCAGTCTGGGAAAATGAAACTTGTTTTTAGAAGACAGTTACTATGTGTTTTATACCTCTTACAGGAACATGCAAGCAAGCATTGCAGGCTGCAATTAACACTAGGGGGTTTATTTTCTTGCTTCAAGCTAATTTAAGTGTTTAAGTTTCAGGGTCTAATACTTCTACATAAACAACAAATAATGTGGCAAGAGGCTGATGGTCTGCCTTTAAGAGGCATGTTAGGCTATATAGGACAAAACTAGTTTGTAGCACAGTGCAGAAACAGCAGCTCAGAACTTTTGTCTTCTCTGGAGCTTTGTGAGGGACTAACAGGATCTTGGACAGATGTCTGCAACCCGTCTTTCCTTTTGGAAGCTCTTGGAAAATAATTCTTACCCTTATTAATACCTATTGATAGACCTGCATGCAAATGATGGGTTTGCAGTAAGAGTTGTCAGGCTTGTGGCTTTCAGAACAGCATGAGATACTTGTGCTTTGAAGGGCAAAGAAATCGTGTTTTAAAACCATACAGACTCTACTGACAGTGACTGAGGAGTTAGGGAAATAACGTGGCTGTTTTGGTTACTATTTGTATTGCTCCCAAAGCAAAATGAGGAAGTGTGCGGTAGCTGAAAAATGCAGCCCTTTCAAAGTATGGTGCCCTTTCAAAGTATGGTGCCCTATGGGAAGAAGGAGGAAAAAAAGAACATAGTATACTATAGAAAACAGTAGCACTTTCAACATGCTGTAACCATCATCACTAATCCTCTCCTTTTGAGCGCCTTGTGTATGAAGGACCCAAACCAAGTGGAACAATGACTGCCTGGGAATGGCAAGACACAGTGATGCTGGGATGCATCAAGGGCTGAACATACATTCTCCAGCAATGTACTTTTCAGCATTTTCCTCTTAATATTCTGCACATTGTGCTTTGTATGTTATTGTTGTGGGGGTTTCTTTTTCTTATTTCCCTATTTGAAACAGTAAAACATTTGGGCCTGATATTGAGTTATTTGAGCTTGGAACAGGACTGTAGGCAATAACGTGCCCAACTCAGTATAGCTTATGTTCGAAATACTCCACTTAAAAGCCCCTGTTGTCATTTTCTTTGCTTCCTCCCTTGTCTGTGCTCCTTTCAGTTTTGACCATGCCAAGGTGACAGAAAAAGAAGCGTGTGAAGGAGCATGCTTAGATCCTGCTAAGTCCCATTCAGCACACAGTCCAGTGTCACGTACAGCAAATTTAGTTGCAACTTCTGAACTGAAATCTTACTTCTAGATATACTGGAGGGTGTGGAAAGGCTGAATTTTCAGTCAAAAGGATTCTGGTGTAATCTCACCTCCACCAGTCTTTTCTCTCGGAAACGGTAACTCCATCCTCATGTAGAGTGTTTGTCATGTGTTAACCCCAGACAGCAGCCAAGCACCACACAGCCAGCTAGGTCAGGTAGAGAATCAGAAGGCTAAAACTGAGAAAACTTGTGGGTTGAGATAAAGACAGTTTAATAGGAAAAGCAAAAGCCACACATGCAAGCAAAGCAAAACAGAGACTTAATTTACTGCTTCCTGTGAACAAGGAGGTGTTCAGCCATCTCCAGGGCAGCAGGGCCCCATCACACATAGTGGTTTACTTGGGAAGACAAACACCATCACTGTTTGGATGTCTTCCCTTTCCTCCTTCCCCCCACTTTATATATTAAGCATGATGTTATATGGTCTGGAATGTCCCTTTGGTCAGTTTGGGTCACCTGTCCCAGCTGTGTCCCCTCCCAACCTCCCATGCAACCCCAGCCTCCTCACCAGTGGGGCAGTACAAAAAGCAGAAAAGGCCTTGGTTCTGTGTAAGCACTGCTCAGCAATAACAAAAACGTCTCTATCCTATTGACCCTGTGTTCAGCACAAATCCAAAACACAGCTTCCTACTAGCCACTGGGAAGAAAATTAATGCTATCCCAGCCAAAACCAGCATAGTATTTAATTAAAAAGATATGCTCTTGCTTTGTGAGCTACTTTCAGGAGAAGAGAAGGATAACTGTTACCAGAATGACAAGCAGTTTGTTGTTTGCACACCTGCCTAAGAACAGAATGCATGTGGGGATCCACAGGTAGATGATGTGCATTTTTCTAATGCTAACCATAAGCACACTTAAATTTACTGTCCTGGATAAACATGGGTTGGGCATCTGTCAGTGGGTGGTGAGCAATTGTGATGCATCACTTAATCTGTCTTGGTTTTTATTCCCCTCTCTTTTGTTGTCTCCTTTTTCACTTTATTATTATTATTATTATTATTATTATTTTATTTCCATAATTAAACTGTTCTTATCTCAGCCTACATGTTTTGCCTTTTATTTTTTTTGTGATTCTCTTCCTCATCCCATTGGGTTGGTGTGTGTGAGCAAGTGACTACCTGGTGCTTTGTTGCTGGCTGGGATTAAACCACAACATCGTAGCCTAAAAGTCACAGGTGAAGAGACAAGTACACATATGCACATATACACACATACAGTAGCATGTGTACAGGTACTGTTTAAAAATAAACCCATATATATGCATAGTAGCTATTAATAGAGAGACCACTGTTCAAATCTATTTGTGAGTATGTAAATACATATGGCTTCTTATGCATGTATGGACAGTAATGAATATGTTTATGTAAATGCAAATATACATAGGTACATCTTGGCAAACAAATAAAGCATGTAGATTGATTACATGTCCGAACATCAGACACCAGTCCTGCACTGAGAAATATAGATGTCCTTGCTTCCAGGATTTTTTTTAAAGTTTTGTGACTATGTCAGCCATTTCTTCTTATTCCCTTCTTTTTTCCTTCAGTGGCCAATATAACTCACAGACAACCTTTTTTGGTGTTTTAGAAAAAGAATGGCTGACTGATTTCTGTGTATTTTACTATTTTTGACAACACCTGCTCTGTGTTTATTTTCCTGCAAGGAAAATAAAACTGCCATAGAGGAGACACAGTAGGTTCTTTGAGTGCCACATAGGTGGAACAATAATTTCTATATCCTGGTTAATGTGGTCTGGGTAATAGCCAGAGCAGAGCCCCATTCTCAACCCACTCCTCCAAAGTAGGTGAGTTCAGAAATGGAAGTTCCCCATGTTCTGGGATTGTTTGCTGCTGACAGAGTAGTGTCTCAATGCTCAGTAAAGATAGGAAAAGGTTGTTGGGACTTAAATGACTGAAATGGATGGAAAGTCTAGTTAAACAGAAAGGTTTAGAAGAATTTTGGCCAAACGCTGGTTAAGGCCCATTTTGTTTTTTGCTAGTGTTTAAACAGTGTTATCTTAAGATCAGCTATAGTTCATTCTTAAACAGTAAGCTAGTACTGAGCAAAACAAAAAATGTAAGTGTTGTAAATTAGGCTTGTATCAAATAAGCTTTCTTAGATGTGAGATCAGTCTCTCAGATGTAAAACTGAGCTCCACACAGTGGAGATAGGAACCCCGTGCCTCGGTGAATTAAAATGGCATTGCAGTAAAAGTAAACAAACTGAGGGACAGGTTTATTGCCATTCAGTATTTACTTTACAGAATTTTGAAGCTGAAAGAGATGAATCTATGTCACCAAAATATTTCCACCAACTATTTCTTAGGTACATGGTAGTAATTAGGAAGAAGGGATGTTGTTTCTTACCATCTGTTGACTTGTTGTATGAATTCAGTTCCCTCTGTTTTACTTTCTCATTCTGTAAATCTGGGGGAGTGGGAGGTAATGCAATATTAAATAAATTAATGCCAAGACACTAATAGTCACAGAGTAACTTAAAATGTGCTGTAGAAATTTCTTATAGAAAGTGTTTCCACAATGGAATGATGTATTTTTTTCCAGCTCTCTTTGGGAAAAACCTGCTTTTTTGGTTTTGGATGTTGTTGTTGTTTTTCTTTTTGTTTGTTTGTTTGTTTTGTTTGTTTGTTTTTTGAAAGAAAAAGTACATAGTGATAGGTGGACTTCAGAGACAGTATTGAGAGCTTTGAAAGCTTTCTGTGTTTTGCAGAATCAGGCCTACTGTGCAGGGAAACCAGCTAATCAGGTGCCTCAGCACCTGATTAGCACTGACTAATCAGTCAGCTCAGTGCTGACTCCAGTCCTCACCTCTGTCCTTACCAAAGAGCTCTCTCTGCTCCTGATTGTAGCAGCCTACCTACTTTGAGAAGGAAATGTAGTCTGATGCTGGATTGGGTGCTCAGGCCCTCGTCTGCCTCCTGTTTCTGCTTCTAATTTCAGTGCTTCCACTGGAACACGTCACCCTTGTTTGCTTTTTTTTCTTTCTCCTTTCATGTGCTTTCCTTAATGCTCTCTCACTGTGGCAGCAGTTCGGGCTGCACTGACTGCTTCCCTATCCTCTTGTGCCCCAGGAGCTGCTGGACTTACACTCCATGCATGCAGCTTCCAGGTCAAATAAGGGATGAAGGTGAAGTTTTGTCAACAGCCCTGGTGGATGCTGGTAGTGCCACTGGGCTCTTTCCATGTATGAATACTCTTCCCCTAGAAACCTGTAAAGATGGTGGGGGCAAGGAAGATGGTTTTGTCAGGAAGGTTTTCTCTGAAGACCAGATGAAAGCATATGAGCTGGTGAGGGGGAACTGTTCCATTCCCAGCCTTCCTTAGTTGGTCTCAGACAGTGTTGCACTGTGTACTAAAGTGACTGGTGCAGCTGGGTAGCTTCTGACAGAAGATAGATATTTACTTTTAAAATTCTTTCCCCCCTCTTCCTTTCATTAGTGCTACAGTCTGTAGAGCTGGAGATCACAGGTGAGAGAGTTTTTAGAGACACATAACGAACTTATGGTTCTTTTTGTCACATGAAGGTGGGGATTATAAGAAGACAGTATTTTTCTCTCGATGTCTCTTGCAAGTAGGGAATAAATTATATTTCCTGCCCTCTACAGCAAATATTCAAGAAAGTACTTAGCTCATCACCTCCCTGCTTTTGTACAACATAAGGCCCAGCTGAGATAAATGTTTGGGAAATCCTACCTGTGGAGGGTTTGAACTTTGTTCCATGCCATGGAATTTGAATAGACATGAGCAAAGAGATCCTGGAGACATGTCAGTGTTGGCAGGATTTTGCACAGGGCAACAAGAGAGGCATTAAAAAGTTTAGAATCCCATGGTATTTTGGTCTAGACATATGGAGGCAGGTCCTCCTCCTCACCAGTCCATCTTACCTGTGAAGTGCGCTGTGACAGATGGTGTCAACTGTGGGATGGTGCCATCCTGCCAATGGCACTTCTCCAGCATACCCAGGGTGTCTTTGCCTCCCTCACAGGAGGAGAACCTAGCTGAAGGTATGCCTCTTTCTTTGGCTGACATTGCAGTTGGAAGGAGATACCAGTGCCCCTGAGACCTTTGTGCTAAGGCTGAGGGAGGGAGACATATGCTGGGATGCAGCACCCTCAGGTGTTATCATCCAGCTACAAACAGCGACACCATCCTGCTTCAGTGGCACCCCTTCAAGTTTGTAGAGTTAGTCTGTGCAATACTAAATAAAAATACTTCCTCTCTTGCTCTAATCACATTGTTATTTGAGCAATGCTCACTTTTAGGCATGTGTTCTCCCATATGTAATGGTAAATATTTTCAATTTGTTTTTTGCTGGACAAATGACAAAAACATAGAAAACACCACTGTGGTTGGCACAATTGGCTTAGCACATTGGAAGCCTCAGCAGTGAGACTAATGCTTGCCTGGCACATGGAGACTGAAATATCTTCTTGCACCTGCCAGGGATATTCTAGTGAAGCAGGCTCAAGGCATATTGACTAGAGAAGATAGGTAGTGGAGAAAAACTGCATACCTGTGAGGGAGCAATATCTATTCAGTATTTTCACAGAAGACGTTAAACAACAGTAGTGTTGTCATTAAAACACATTTTATCACTGAAGTGTAAAGCTGAGTGAAATTAAGAGTTTCTGTTCCAAGAGGGTTCCTCTAGCCAACATTTGTTTTCATTGCTGCTGGTGAGATTTTTTTTTTTTAAATGGAAATCCATCAAATCTTCAAAACTTAATCAATATGTAGTATTCTATATTTTCTGATTCAAGTTATTTCATATTGATTATTGAACTGACCCCAAATACTCTGGAGCCAGTTTAACAAGAATTGTATTTTCCTGTCCAGTTCAGTTCCATGTGGTAGCTGTCCTATAGCGCCCTTGTGCCCATTCTCCCATAGGGACCAGACTATATGATTGAGCTGCTTTGTGGCAAAAGCAGTCATGTGTCTCTGCTGAGGTCAGGTGGGACACTGACATTATGTCATGTAAAAGCATTTCCCCAGGGAACGCAGACCAGAGGTAAAAATGGGGATTGCTATTGACAGTAAATGCAATGCCTGGAAAATACTGGTTTATATTATGGTAAGTTCATGCAGAAGTTTTCTGTTAAGTTTGATGAAACTAAACTTGCCATTTTGGGTTGTTACGGCTTGAAGTGAAGCATTTCATTGCTAATTCTCTGCTCGGGAAATGGAATTCTGTGTTAGGAAGCCATCTTGATGGAAACATTCACCCAACCATACTAAACAGATCTGTTTCCTGAGATAGGTCTTTTGTACTTGCACAAAAGGTGCAAACTTTAGGTGGATTTGAAATACAGTGCAATCACTAAGTGGAGTTTTATTTGCTAAGTCATTGTCTGATACAATTTTCAATGTCTTGTGTAATAAAGTTCAAGCCTTAAATGATCAATGGGGGCATCCTAAAATAATTCCTCTCTGCCTTTCAGATGAAATCCTTAAGACACTTGACAGTAATCATTTCCTCACTTACTCATCACTGAACCAAGCTAGACAGATTTAGCTTGTGCTTGCTAGACAAATCTGAGATTTCAGGATGCACTTGGGAGGAGCAGAGTATTCTGTAACTGGTGAATGTCTATATAAGCTTAATACCGAAATGAATGTAATTGAAGTCAACTGCTGTGTTCTGGTAAATAAGCTACTGTGATGATTTTTTTTTTCTTTGAGCTCTCAAGCCTTCATTAGCTAAGAAGGTCATTTGTAAATTTAAGCTCTTAAAATCTGTGAGATGCCAGAATTGTGTTAATATAAGGTTTATTCTTCCTTTCTGTGCATCAAATGCTAGGAAAGTCTTTAGCTATGGAAAATTTGCCCTTTCACATGTTCCTCTGCCCACCCAACACAGACTCATATAAAATAAAACTGGAATGAACCATGAGAGGTTATCTAATCCCTTATGCTTCCACCATCCTGAAACAAAATTGATGACATCTGAGTCTCGACAAATATTTTTTTAGCTTGTAATTAAAGGTTTCCAGCAATGGCTGCTCCTCAGGCAATCTTTTCCAGTGCTCTGCTGTTCTTAAATTAAAAAAGCTTTTCCTAACATCAGTTGTAACACTTTCTTGCTGTAATTTTTGCCAATTATTTCTTGGCCTTTTCAGCATAGATACAAAGAAGAGATTGTTCCGTTCTGCTTTGTAGCAGCCCTTTTCTATTTGAACACTGTTATAATGTCTCATTTCAAACTTTCTTTTCTTTTCTAGAGCCCTGGTTATTCTTCTTGCTCTCATCAGGACTCTTTCCAATAATTCCACTCCTTTCTTGAAGTGCAATTCTCCAAACTATACATGGTTTCTAGCGGAGTACAGCGCTATTTCCTTCTCTGCCTCCATACATTCCAGAATGCACCTTTCAATCATTGGATGCACCAATGAATGATTTCTGTGTGTAGCTGTTAAGTGTTTATTTCTTCTGTCTTGTTTTACCTCTGCACTGCATAGGCTCAGTGTAGAACATAGGATTTCCTCATTATTGTTTATGGATGAATATTTGTATACTACAGACATATCTTCTCTATGTCCTTCTTATATGCAGAAACAAATCCAAGATACAAGTTGCTTTTCAGGGCTACCATGAGGTATGACTTTGTCTATGGCCTTAAACAATGTGCTGTGACACAGAGGAACATGTGAGAAGCATCACAGCTGGCCATCTTGGCTTCCTTGTTCTGCAGCTTTTATTCTTCTCTGTTACTAGGCCAAAAGGAGGTTGAATATAACATAAATAAGAGGAAAGTTCAGTTTGTGTGCCTGAATCCGCAGTTAAATGCCTTATTTATTCTCTTAGAGATTTTGGCTAATGAGCACTTCTGCAAAACCAATTCCATGATCTCAAATTGACCACCACGGTGTGAGGAATATATTTTAGAAAATATTGAGTTTAGGTGACTTTTTCACTATTGCTTAGAAAAATCTGTGGGAAAGTGATATTTTAATAAATCCAGAAATGATACCTTATTTTCTGTGATCCCTTTCTTCACTTATTGAAGAACTTGAAGTTTCTGTAGCAAGGAAAGAAGAGGATTTGATCCTTCCATCACAAAAGAGTATTCATCCTCAAATAATAGTTCATGCTACAACCAATTCTACTTAATCTTACTGCCACCCATGCTGTGCCTTTTGTTAGCTGTGGAAACTGCTTTAGTCTTTGAGACTAATGCATAATCCTTCAGAGCAAGAGATGCATTTCTCTTTCAACTATATAAAGGTTTCTGCCCCCTCTAGACAGTGTGATTCCTTTTATTTCCACAAATAAATATATATAATTTCTGATATTCCCATCATATTTTTCACAAGATGTAATTGTGGGGTCATCAGTAACACCACAACGGCCTCATACCCATGCCTGGCCATATGCAGACTCCATGGCTACTGCCATATCACTGATGGCCATGTAGCCATTGTGATATCACTTCTTGGATCAAAGGATAGTTGTGACCACAGTGAAATCCTGGGTCCTCTGTTTTCTGTATCTGTTAAGGAAACATTCTCACTAAACCAGCTGAAGAAATTCCACTGAGCCTGTTTCAGTCCTTTTGTTACTGAAACCTTGAATCCCTTTCTCCTTATATCCTATTTCAGGGAGTGCTTCTCTGTATCTTCCTACAAGTCTTCTGAAACGAAATCAATCTCTTTTCTCTTCTGCAGTTTTCCATAAAACCAGAAGTTATTCAGAGCCTATAATTGATTTGTAAGGTGGAAAAAAAAATTAGGGAATTTGAAATAGTTCTGCTTTATTGTTTAGGTGTTCTACTCACCCTGCTCCTATTTTTATTTGGGTGTTAAGGAAGCTTTCCCATCTGACCATCTAGGAGCCACTCTGGCAGTTACACTCACAGCATTTAAGCTAGGTAGAGGCCCCTTCACAGCTACACACACCACTCTCACAGCTGGGAAACACAGGTTTCCTTACCAGCTTGACCCTAGGTTTCCCATAGCAGATCCTTAAAATAATTTTACCTTGGTGCAATAACTAAATAACAAAATACCAGGGTACCTCCATGGAGGGACCCTGAACAAAGCCCTCACAGTCTAAGTGCACCAAAGTCTGGGGTTTTTGGCTCCTGCTATGTCTCTGAGTGTCTGGTCACCTGGCTGGGCCAGGGGTCCTGTGCTCTTTGTTGTGCAAAGGGCCAGCACTAGTTCGTGACCTCTTGCCTCAGGCTCGTGCCACCCAGAGCTCAAGCTCAACCTGCAGCTTGCACTGCAGTGGCACACTGAGCTCCCCGCACTGAGTATATTCCTCAACGCTGAGTGAACACGTATTCTTTGTTAAACATAATTCAGATGAAATGGAGGATTGCATTACTTTACTCAGCATAGCACAAATCATATTTGAGTCTTATTTGTGTGGTTTCAGTTACTTTTCATCAATGTTCAATGTATTGTTTTTCATTACAGGTAAATTAACTCTTTCAGTGTAGTGAATGGTGATTGTGTTTGTTTATTGTCTGATTACAATTGTTATCCCAGTGAACAAGTGTAGCAGCTTTAGTTGCCCGTCACTGAAGCCTTGGATTGCTTCATAGATAGTCTGCCCCAAACAGAATGTAAAGCGCTTTTAACTGGTGTGTTAGTTTCTACTTGCTCATCAGAGCAGGCTAGGAAAACACAGTTCTGATAAACCAGTGGGTAAACTGTAAATTTTTTAAGCTGCAGAAACTTGTCTGGTTCAGTGCAGGTGCCTTTAAGAAAGTCTCAGAAAGGCTCTAGTCTGAATGTCTTGCAGTTATCCCTTCTGAAAATTGATATGGACAGTTAGTGAAGGGGGCAGCCTGTGACAGAAAAAAGCAATTAGTGATACATAGAATAAAATAGGTGAAAAATCTGGCTGAACTTTGGAAGGGCTCTTCATAGCTAACTAAACATATGCAGCCTTCAAGTTATTGCTCTTTTCCATGGTGGTCATCTAATTTGCCAGGCGATCAACAGCCATTTCCCTTTGGAGCATCCCTGCATCCAGCCTGCACTGGAAATCGTATTTCCTCCTTAATAGCACCAACTTTGAGAGGAATTTTTATATTGGCCACTGGCCAAGTTTAGCACATCATTTTTCCTCACTTTTTGTCGCCGCCTCTCTATCTGCAACTTCACTTGATTGCAAAGAGATGCTTTTCATCATTGTGAAAAGCCATCTGATTAGAGCTCTCATTAACCCATGAGTGAAACTTCTTATAAGTTTAGCTGGAGAAATTCCTTGAATGCTTCAGAATTGCAAAGTTGCCATTTTTAAGAAACCTCAAAATTAGATTGTCTATTTGTTTTAGCTCTGCCTAAAACAAACTCATCTTTCTCAGCAGATTATAGGAAACACAATTTAATGTATATTTTTTTTTCCCCTCAAAATGTCTCAGATGTCATGAAATTCTCCTGCTGATTAGCAGGTCCATGTGTATTTGGACTATCCCATCCCTGACCATCCATTTATACTGGTCAAATTCATTAAGCAAAGGCATTGAACAGTTAATGTTCCTTTTTGAAAGATTGTTTAGAAGCAGTCCTCATGGAAAAGGAAAACCCAAATTTTTTATTATTCTTGTTTAATTTTTGGAATATAAAGCAATTTAAAGATTGGAGGAATGGCGGTTACTTTTCAAATGCTCTGTGCATAGCTTTTGCTAGTAATTTCTTTTCCCCTTTCTGTTTTCCACCTTCCTTCCCAAAATAACTGTAAGGTAGATGTGTATGTCTGTATCAAGAATCATGTCCTTGACTCCCTCAGACCTTTTCTGATACAAATATCGGACACGGGATGAATTCAAGCTTGTCTCTGTTTGAACAGGTGAGGTTGTGTTTGTTTAGGAAGCATCTGATAAAAATGGGCACTGTTTTATTGCTTGCTTTCTTCTCAATTGCTATAGAAACCATGTCCCAGAGTGACACTATGTTCAAGTGAGGGACAGCACTCTGGGTCAGTCATGGCCTCATTTGGAGTTAGAGGTGTGGGTTTCAATCAGTATTCTGCCATACTGAAAAGCTTTCAAATTAGTTCAGAGGTTGCTCATGACACTACAAGGTAGGAAGTGCTATGCAGATTCTTCTGGTGGCAGAAAGCTTCCTTGGTGAAACTTGAAAATTTTTCTTCTCTGGCTTGCAGCAGTAACTCTAAGAAACTAGTTCTTGAAGCTTATATATTTGAACTATAGAATCAAGCTTTTTTGTCCAAGACTTTTTACTTGCCTTCGTTTTTAATGGTATGTTGCAAGGTAGGATCACAAACACATGAAAATATAAAACAACTTCACTGAAAGCACTGTGACAAGTGAGACCAGAATTGACAGCAGCATCTACTCCTTTACCAGGCAGTTTTAACAGTTGGGAAGGATGTGTTTCGGCTGTCCTGGAAACTGCACTGAAGCATCTGTTGATTTCATTAAAACACAAAGATTCATAGGTTATGAGGCCAGAAAGAGCCATTATGATAATCTAGGCTGATTTGCTATATAATTAATTCCTGTCTCACTGTATCTTTTAGAGAAAACAAGATACTGTTTTAATTTAAAATTTGCCAGTAGCAGAGAACACACCATAACCTGTAGTAAATTATTTCAGAAGCAAATTACATCATGTAAAAATAAGTCATAATATTTTAAAATGTGAATTTCTTTAACTTCAGTTTTTAACCTCCAAATTCCAGTGTTCCTTTGTCACATGAACTGAAGAACCCTCTATTGCCACATTCCATTTTCTGCACAGGTACTCACAGATTGTAATCGGATCACCTTTTAACCTCTACCTATTAAACAGACTGAATTTGAATGTTCTTCACTATGGGACATGCATTCCAGTCATTTAATTATATTCCCTTTTTTTCATTCTTGAACCTTTGGTTTAACAATTGAACTGTGGTTATCAGGAGCTGCCTTAGCATTTCTCTATTCTTGCCAAGGATTTGCTTTAGTTTTACACCCAAGGATTATTTTTATCCTTTTCTTTTATTGTGCTGAAAGTTCTGGCGTACCTGATTATATGTCAAGATATTAATGTCCAAATGTGTCTTTCAATAATACCTGAAGTCAGCTATGGAAATAGTTACACTTTTTTCCTTAAACACAGGTGCTTTTTAGGTTTCTCAAGCTAGGATTTTTTTTCTTAAGAAAATAATTTAGAACAACAAACACTTGAATAATGGAGATTCTGATTGGGGTGGATCTGATTCTTTGAAAAGATTGAATTCAGAAGTCTTGTATCTATTCAACACCCTTTATCTTCTCTTCCTCAGGTCTTCCTTTGTGCTTGCTTTCTTGGTCTGTCCTTTCAAACTTGCTCTCAGATTCTTCATTGTTAGTGACTTTCTGGTTTACTACTTTAGTATCAGTTTATGTACTTGGTGTTCATTTTTCATTCTGGTTCTTTTTGACCCTAATTCCATGATCTCCTGTGGCAGCAAGCTCCAGAAGTGCACTACCTTCTGTGTAAATAAGTACTTCTAAAAATCCATTTTAAAGTGACTTCATACAAGTTTCAGCGAGGGCCTCTAGTTCTATTACTGCTGGGTTTGGCACAGAGCAGTTCTACATTAACCTTCTCCATCTTCTATAAACTTCAATCCTATTTTTCCCAGTGCTCTCCAAGTATGAGCCCTGGCATTTTCAGGCTATCCTCATAAAGTATCCTGCTCCATCCTCTTAGTTTTTCTATTTATTTTCCTCTTTTTCTTTGAGAAGCAGAGACAGGACTTCATGCAGTGCTCAGAACTAAAGTCTGACTGAGGTGCACATTATTGTCTGGCAAGAGGGGAGACTGTAATGCACACCCTTGTTGTGTCAATGAAAGCACGTGTATGGGTCTGTCTAATGAGAGCATTTGACATGGTTAATCCATATCCATACAATGAAACCAGTACAGTCCCAAATTTGAAAGTGTATTTTAGTCCTATTGCAGCTATTAATAGACTTGATGTTTTTGAAGCCTGCGTGAGGGCAGAGCACTTTATTGGGAATTGGAGTAAAACAAGCTACTGTGGGTCAATACTGTCCTCTGCTGGGAGGAACTACAGCTTTGTGCCATGTCTCCAAATGGGATTTAATAGCTGGCTTCTCCTTTCGCTCTGTGTTTTGCCTCTGCAAAGGAAAATCTGATGCTGTGCTGACTGCACTGGGGAAATTCTCCTTTAATGCTTAGCAAAAGCTGGAAATTCTTTGCTTACTATGAATGTGATGAATTGTGATTTCATTTACTTTTTTCATCCTGCAGTCACCTAATTTAGAAGCTTATCCCTCATTCTCTTCTCTCACCTTTTAATATTTACTGCATGCACATTTCTCTGACTTCCCTATCCTAATTGTAGAATTAACAATGCATATCTACTTTCCCTTCTTTTTCATAACAAATTGGTGACAACTCATCCTGATGGCATTTTGAAAGCAGAAATCAAATGTGTATATACTATACGTATTAGACACAAAGTATTTTAAAATAATAACTCCTTAGAAGAAATAAGAGTCTTCAGTAGTATCACAGAACATAAATACAATAAAAATTGTGTTAGTTGCAGAAGTGCTTTTGCTTGCTGTGTATGCCAGTTCTGGGTTTAGGAAGCATGGAGGGGGTTGAGAGGAAGTACAGTTTACAAATATTTCAGTTTTGTGCTTTCTCCAGTTCCTGCCTGTGTGAGAATGGCATGGGGCAGAGAGGAGTCTGCTTTCCAGGAATTAATTCTGTACCTGTTTGTGCATGTAGTGATATAAGATTCCTTGATAAGAGAAATTTTAAGTCTTTTGTTTATTTTTTTCTTTAGGAGCTACAGGGCAATCACTAACAGTTCACAGCAACTTGCTGAAATTATTTTGCATCTCTTTCCTAGTAGTTAAGTGGGCTTGTAGGAATAATAGCGAAATGATAGTGGTGGTACTGAGTTCCCTGCTGTGGCTAGTAGAGATGGACATGGAGGTTTCACTTTGTTATGTATTTTGTATGGGATTTATGCAAATATAACAGCATGATACCAGACATACACTGGATTTTTTGTACAAAAGCTTTTACAGCCGAGTGGGCCTGTGGTAGAGTTAATTGTTCTTAGTGCCTTTCAGTTAAATATTCTCTTCTGACTGCTTATGTGACCTATAGTTATTGCAAAGTACCCGGTGCTGTCATTTCTATACACACTCCTGGTTCAGCTCTCTCACTCTGTCTTGATGTCAGACTCTTGCACTGTCTCCTTTCTGCTCCCTCGTGCCTTTTGGAAGAAGTTTATCTCCCATGGCTGAAAGTAACTGGGGTATTTGTATTGTATGCAGGATTGATGTATGATGCTTTTCCTTGTGTCTGGCAGGTTGTTTATAAGAATAATGACATTCGTCTGGAGCTGTCTCGCTTGGCACGGATTGGTGATACTAAGATGAAGATCTATGGGGAAGTGAAATTCATATGTGAAAATGTGGCTACGCTGGATCCCATCAGCTTTGAGACACCTGAGGCCTATATTAGTCTGCCTAAGTGGAATACCAAAAGGATGGGCTCTATCTCGTTTGACTTCCGAACCACTGAACCTAATGGACTGATCCTTTTCACCCACGGCAAGCCTCAGGAGAGGAAAGATGCCAGAAGCCAGAAAAATACAAAGGTAGACTTCTTTGCAGTTGAGCTTCTAGATGGAAACCTCTACTTGCTGCTGGACATGGGTTCTGGGACCATCAAAGTCAAGGCCACCCAGAAGAAAGCCAATGATGGAGAATGGTATCATGTGGACATTCAACGAGATGGAAGATCAGGTAGAGTGATGACTGTTTCTTAAGCAGATTCACGTTTCAGGTTCAGACCTAGGGCTGTGTGTTAATTCTCAGAACCTTCAAAACCTGTTAGATATGAGTCACCTTCTTAAAAAAGCTTGGTGCTACTCCAGTGATGTTTATCCAGCAAAGCAAAGATGTGATAACTAGATTTAGTGTGAACTTTGGATAGCACATCCAGAGGCAGTTTATTAATATTTTATTCACAATCCTTGGATATTCTGGATCTATCTTTTCAATTGCATGCATGGTTATAGTGATGAATTCTTTATAGGCCATGGTAAGGTTTAAGGTCCTCAGAACCATTGTTCTCACTTTGACAAATTTCACTGGTCTCCTTTGGGTTTCTGCAGCTGGTGTCTGGTCATGAGGAAAATAAAAGTAATGGGCACAACCAGACACAAAATTATGCCAACAAATCAACATTTTCACCCTATTCTGTTCTGGAGTTCTGCATCTCTTCTGTTTCTTTTAGTATTTTGTAGTTTTCAGTTAGGCTTCTTTACATCTTTTGGATGCCAAATTCTAATGAGTCAACATTCAGTGGATGTTCCTTTTTCTTGCCTGCAGCTTCTCATTTTCAATTATGTGGTTTTGTTTATTTCTAAAAATACACCTACCTTGCAATTACCAAGAGGTATTTTGTTTGTTTCTAGTGCTGAATATCAAGCTAACATACTCATGATGTGCTCTGAAATTGTGGAGAACAAAAATGATCAAATACTGCAACTTCATCTTGAGAATATGTGAACAATTGTAGTCGATTTTTTTTCTGAACCATTGGGATCTCAAGGCCTTCCCTTCAAAGGAAATTTTGCTTACATTTGCAAGTGGATTTGGGTTGTCTGATGATCTCCAGATGATAGTTTTAGATCCCAAACTTGATTTTTCCAGTTGCTGAATACCATCAGTACAGAGAACACTGCTAGAATTTTCTTCCCCTGAGTTTTTAAAAGAGCTGACTTTTAGATATCATGCAAGGCCTAGCTGTTTGAACAGGTCTTTGCCTGAAGCTATTTTTTTCTTTGATGATGTGAGTAGTTTCTTTGTATTTGGCATGGTGCTCTACTGGGACTTAATATGTGTGGTTATATATTGCTATCTCCTAAAGACATCGATAGGGACATTTTACAAAGGAAGCCATAAATAAATAAGTGGAGCTTTGATTTCTTTAGAATTGCTAAAATTTAATTAGCCTCCAAGGATAAACTCAATTAGTTGCATTCAGTACTGACTTCAGTTTTGCTTGCTCACTTGGTGACTGTCTCATCCCTGAAGAGACAACTGCAGAGGGAGAAGAAACGAAATGACACTAGGCTCTCCACAAAGAATGTTTGTAAAACCCTAGGAACAGGGACACATGTTCATTTAAACTAGGAGGGTGTGACAGACAGCATTGCTAATTGATGAACGAAACTGTAGAACTGACTTGTTTGTCACTTGACAGGGAGATTTGTGATGTTCTGGACATTGATTAGAGGTAACAAATTTTGAATTAGAAACACTTCTCAGTAGGAAGGAACATGTTTGTATGTTGTGGTCCCTTTTTTTTTGTTTTTCTAAAGTATATTTTCTGCTGACAATGAATACTTGGTTAATGATCCTAGTGACTGATGTCTTGTGTCTTGAGAAAACCAGGGTACTGGCATTCATTTCTTTACATCATACCCTTTAGCAAGCATCAGTCACTCTTATTCAGTGACACTTGTGATTGACATGAGAAAGGAGTTCTGGATCTCTTCTTGTTTATTCCTTGGCTTTTCTCCCACATGTGGAGTGGAGAATGGTTACACCTTGAAGATTTTTCTTTTCCCCACAATGTGGATGCCTGTCATCTAGAAACTGAATTAATGAATTTACTTAATTGAGGCTAACAACAGCCATTTGGGTTTAATGAGCTAGTGACCTAGAGGTTCTGATTTTCTTTACTAAAACAGACTTTGTTAGGTGTCATCTCTCCCCTTCTTTTTCCCATTTCTCAGATAATCCAAAACTTCAGGTTCTGCTTAGCTTAGTAAAATAGCCTAAAAATCCACATATTCCCTATTGTGATGCACTAAGGCAGGAGCACTGTGGGAGCTTGGCAGTCATGCTCAGATAACCTCTGACACCTCTAGTCCCCTTAGGCCTTGTGTATGCTTTGGTCTGTGTTGGCTGCTAGAACAAGAAAAGCTGTTTTCGTCTCTCTACTCTGACAAAAGCTAGTAGCAAGGACTTGGGCACCTAGTGTCCTGTAACCCTTCTGTCTTTGGGGAAAGCTCCCACAAAGTGTTCACAAAACCTGTCAGAGTTTCTAGCTGGGGAACCGTGAGCTTGTTACACAAGACAATATTTTTAGCTGGTCATCAGCTACACAACATACATGATGTCCCACCCACTCAGACACTAAAATTCTTACTGGAAGGTTTAATGTACAGTTGCATCAGTGCACTACTTTGTATGCCAGCTCTGCCCTCAGTAACTGTGGTATTTTGGTCTGTTAGTTCTTTAATCTTGCATAAAGTGCCTAAGGCGCTGGAAAGGAGATGCTTGGATGCTTCTGATTTCTCACGATGGATTTGGATCAACTTGGATCTACTCTAAACAGAGTTGCAAATATGGGATTTGGGGGGGCGGGGGAGGGAAGGATGTCAACTCATGGAAGTGCTTCTTCCTAGGGTCAATTCAGAATTTCTCCTTCTTAGCTGGTTGGTCTTAAAAATGCTGTGCAACCAAACTAGTACCATCTCCTTACAGGAATTGTTGCAGAGTGGAAAACACTGGCAGAATGTTTTGATTTCTCTCTAGCCTGTTTCCATTCATCATCTCACCATCTTTCTCCAGGTTTTATACTTCTTGGTATCCCACATTTCTTGTCCTTTAAGGGGTTTCTTTACCTTTGTGGCTTTTGCAGGTGATATTTTTTACCTCTGTAGTAACAGCTGTCTAGAGCTCAGTGTTCCAGCATTTCTACAGGCTGCTTTTGAGAAGTAGCAGCAGAGATGCTGGAGGGGGGACTGCAGTTCCGTGGCTCTGTGACACATTGGCTGTGCGACTGTATGTGTATTGTCATGTGTTCTCTTTTCTTACTTTGTAAAAGAGAAAATGCCTGTGGTGCTGCAGCTTGTTTTTACAAAATGATTCATCAAATAACTGTTGTTCTCTTTGAGCCTTTAATTTGTAATACCTGTGTTGCTTCTGACACTCTGCTGCCTCTGACATTATTCCTCAATTATTCCTGAACATCACACACATGAAATACCTCGTGTTTGTGTCGTACGTGCCATTCTCTTAAGAGGACACCTATTACGACTGAGAAAAAAGTGCATATACATGTCTGTACTTTCTCACAGAGACACAAAACAGGGCTGATTCTATTAACTCTCCCACCTTATTTTAGGGGTGTAGATAAAAATGCAATTATGTGAAATTAATCTTAAAGCTTGGATAAGTGTCTCTGAAGACAGACTATCTTAATGACAAGGCAATTGGATGTGATGATTTATAGCTAGGGAGAGTGAATTGCTGATTTTTAGATGAGTGTCTGATGGGCAGATGCCCCTATCACGAAAGCTGCTAAATGCTCTTCAGAAGAATACACTGCTCTGAGATGTGAGAGATGTGCATTATGTTTTCCGTTTTTCTTTGGATGCACTGTCTGACCTTTAACAAATAATTTTGCGTTTCTGTATCTGTTTCATATATTCTTATTTATTTATGTATTATATGTTTTGATTATTTTATGTGCTGGGACAATTTCTTGAAATATATAGGAATGGTCTCAGTGCAGTATGCCCACATATTGCTTGGAGCGTATGGAAGCTACTAAAATTTTAATAATAACTGTTCTTCAGAGATAACCTTTGTCTCTCTCTACCTCAATTTTCCTCTTTATAAAATGGAAATTAGAAAACTTTCTTTGTAAAATCATAGAATATTTTACTTTGGAACAAACTTCTGGAGATTTCTAGTTCAGTTTAGACTTTCTTCAGGGTCGTGTCAGGATGGTGATTCCACAGCTCCTCTGAGGTTTCTGTTCTCATGTTAGACTCTTCTTGTGGTGAAAAATGTCCTTTTCTATGGAGTTGGAGATTCCCTTGTGTGGTGGTTTAGGAATAGTACTTCCCAATTTAGTGCCCCCACCCAGGCTCTCCAAACCACACTGCCGCTCGCTCGCTTCCCCTCCCCCTCCCCCCTGTGGCAGACTGGAGAGGAGAATTGGAGGTACAAAAGGTGAGGGTCATGGGTTGGGATAAGAACAATTTACTGGAAACGGCAATGGGATAAAATGAACAGTAGCAGCAACAATATTGGTAACAAAAGTGTACAAAAGAGTGATTCTCATGCAAAAGTGCTTGCCATGGAGCTTGACCCAAGCGCAACCATGCCACCCTGACCACTCCCTCGGGCACTAGCACCATGCCACCATTCCCTCTGGCTTGGAAACATTGTTGCCCCGCTGCTCCGTCTGCTTGACTGGAAGGAACACGCTTGACTGGAAGGAACTCCTTCTCCTGGCAAGAGGGCCCCTCTCCCCCACCCCTGGCAATGATGTGAGATCCTCCCTCCCGGCTACTGCAAAAATTAACCCTGTCCTGGCTGGACACCTTACTGCAACTTGTGATCAGTGTCTCTTGTCACTACAAGTGCACAATGCTGACTCATGTTCAGATTGTTGCCTGCCACATCTCCAAGTCCTTTCCTGCAGAGTTGCTCCTTAGCCAGTTGGTCTGCAACTTGTACTTGAGTGTGAGGCTATTCTGACCCCGGTGTAGGACTTTGTATTTTTTGTTTTTGATTTACATCAAATATTGCTATCAGTCCTTTGATCCACCTTGTAAAGGTTTCTCTGAATGGTAGCCTAGTGCTTCCTCCAATACATCAACCATTGTCCTCAAGTTGATGTCACCTACAAACCTGATGATGTCTATTTAGTTCCATCATCCAGGTCCAGGTTTGGAGGTACTGATTAAGTGTTTTCTGAAAGAGCTATGTAGTGTGAATTACTATTCTTTTGCTTATCTTTTTTCTCTCCAGTCCTATATCAAAATCCTCTATGTTCTCAATAAGTCTTTGCTTTACTAGATGAATACTATTGAATGCTCAGTTTTTACATATTATTTAGCCATTGCACAGTTATGATTCTGACTTTATAATGCAATTTGGGATACAGACACATGATCTTCAGTCACTGCAGGGAAGTTCTTAGGACCTATAGTTCAAGAGGAGACAGAGCTGTGTGAGAGACACACAGCTAACGTATCTGTTGGAATTGCATTTGGGTAGGGAGGAATCTTCACTCTCCTATGCTGAACCTTAAACCTCAGTCAGTTATTGGAAAAAAGTGAGCTAAACTGAGACTGTAATTGAAAGTATTAATGTCTTCTTATCCTCCTCATTTAGGTACTATATCAGTGAACAGCAGACGCACCCCATTCACCGCTAGCGGGGAGAGCGAGATCCTAGATCTGGAAGGCGACATGTACCTTGGTGGGCTGCCTGAGAACCGGGCAGGACTCATCCTTCCCACAGAGCTCTGGACAGCAATGCTGAACTATGGCTATGTCGGCTGTATCCGAGACTTGTTCATTGATGGAAGAAGCAAGAACATCCGGCAACTGGCAGAGGCACAGAATGCTGCAGGAGTCAAGTCCTCCTGCTCCCGCCTCAGCACCAAGCAGTGCGACAGCTACCCGTGTAAGAATAATGCAGTGTGCAAGGATGGCTGGAACCGCTTCATCTGTGACTGCACTGGCACTGGCTATTGGGGTAGAACATGTGAGCGAGGTAAGTCGAGTTTTCTGACCTCATTTACACAAAGCTGAAGGTGCGCGTGAGAAAGAGAACAAAATCCAGTGTTCTCGTGAGACTTTTCCCTGCCCTTGTTGGTCTTCCCAATGCTAAAGTCCACTCCCTACATGCAGAAGACTTTCTTCCCTGATTGTTTCCTCCCAGTTTTTCTACCTTTATTTCATTAACTTTGCCACTTCACTCCCTAAGCCTTCTGAAGACCTTGTTTTCAGTTTCCAGAGTTTCTTTGGCTAAGTATGGTTTGTGTCCTGAGGCAGAAAATGCAGATGCATATAAGAAGTCTCAAACAAATTTCTGGAAACAGTATCAAGTGTGAACTTAAGTTATGGAGATTTTTCTTGCATAGGACAGATGACGAATCCCAGTTCTATCTAGTCTTGCTCTTTTTCTGTCTATGGTAGGATTTCCTTGATGGCTGTTTATGAATAAAGGCAGCTAATGAGATAGTTCTAACAACAGCATATCTCTGAGTTCACCTCTGATAAGGTAAATCTGTAGGAGATTGATGGAAGATTTTCTGCATCTTATTTGTGCTTACTCTGAATGGTGATTTAAAGACATAATTGGAGATATGAGGCCCAAGTGCTGGTAGGCAGGCAAAACTTTGTGTGTTATAGACCACATGGAAAGGAATTTACTAATGTAAGATATCTGAACTATATATTTCTCAAAATATTTAGGTGGTTCCATTAATTGTTGTTATCCTTATTATGCTGCTGCCACCATCAGAATGAGGTAGGTTAGTGACTTTAAAGAAAAAGATGAAGGTAGGATCACTCAGAAAAGAAAATACTCCCTATATTGAAACCAATCTTTCTGTTAATATTTGGCACTGCATTTGGGCTGAACTGCATTCGCAGTACACCCATGAATTAATTGTAAATGATTAGCAGATTCTTAAGGCTTTCAGCCCCTTCTTTCTGTCACCTTGCTTGGCACCATGGTTATAGCACACGTCTGAGAATTGGAAATTCAGATATTTTTGGGCTTCTGTTGTAAATATTTGAGCAACTCTTTTCCCACTCAGTGTCCGCCTTATGCATTTTTTAATATTGATCATAGTAGCATGCCACTTATGAGAAAGAGCATGTAAGTAAGGTACAGTGCATAAAATATTAGGCAGAATTGAGATTTGTAATTAATTCTCTCTCCACAGAATTTTCTTCTTTGTAGAAAGTTTTTGTTAATGACCAAAATTCTTTAATAGACTTTATGGGATTTTTAGGTTTTACAGCACAAGATCTGTGATTTTTCATAAAGCTGCTCACAGCCAGCAAGTCGTAGCATGCTACTCTAAGTTGCCAGTGAACCATCAACACTGACCAGCTCTGTGATTCAGGAGTTTCTGAACTCTGTCTCATGTTCATCTCCTGGACCTGGCTCACAGAGAAGAGAATCCAAAGCTAAACAGTGACATAAAGAACAGGATTCATCTCATGTACCTTTAGATATCTATGGTGTTAGCTTTTACTTCTTTTATTGTCAGTGAAAAGAAATCAGTAGGTTAAAGGCATGTAAGCATTTTAATTTGTGAGAAATGAATCTCAAGTCTGGCTTAAGATCCATAACTTGACTGTGTTGTGACGAGTATCAGTCTGAATTAGAAGGATACATTTATGAATGAATGTCTAGTGTGGGAACTTGAGGTCATGATAAATATGTTTTAGATTCAGAGTGTATTTAAGGTAAACAAAACTGTGATAATGTAGTTCAGGACAACATAAAAGATGTATGCAAAGGTCCTAATCCCGAGAAACTCATTTTGTCCGTAATCAGAAACTATAGACCCATTACTTGTTTAGTGCCAGTGTCAGGCAAAACATGGCCGTAATGCCCGATGTTCCTCGGCAACGCAAGAAGCGGCTCACAGGGAATAAATATTTGAGACTGGAGAAATAAAAAAAGTTGTACAAATTGAAGTGGATTTGACTCCAGAGCATTTATTGTGGTGTTACATAGCAGGCTCATACTGCTCTGATACAACTGCTTGATGTCAGACAACTGATGTCAGATTTTGCCTCCGTGAACAGAAGCACTGCAGGCTACTAATGATAATACTTTTAATTCTCCTGGGCTGACACCCAAGGACTATTGCAAGTCCTGACTTCAACTGGCCTGTGATCCAAATACTGTTGGAAGGAGAAAAGTTGAGATGTAGACTGAGAATGGAATCAAAGTGAGAGATGCTGCCATGCCACAGTGGCACTGCTGCATTGTGACTAATGAGCTGCCATGGGACAGGGGCAGCCAGGCTGGCTTGTAAGGGGAGGGATGAAGACGGAGCAGGCTAGATCTTCTAAGAGGGGACATTTACTGACCTGCTTTTCCAGTCTGCCATCTGTTATCTATAACTCTCACTTTATTTGGTTCTTACACTTCTGTCCTGTTAAAAGAGGAGTGTAACTCCTGCAGCCCAAGATGTAGGATAAAGGGTTAAGGGGCAGGGGAGCTTGAATAAAGAATCTTCTATGCTTGGTGACTATCAGGAAAACCACTCTTTGTCACAAAGCAAAGCATATACTTAACATTTAGTTAAAGTACTTAAAATAGAAAGGACGTATGTACAGCCTTAGGAAGAAAAGCAGATGATTCGGTTGTTATTGATGGTAAAGTATCTCCCACTTTCCGGGTATAGGATTTCTACATTTATAATGCTGCATTTCTCATACGTTTTATACTTTGCCGTGTGAAGGACCATTATACATTTAAATGGACTCAAAAAGCAAATTGACTGTGTTGGTTAAAAAAGAGGTTTGTGTTCCTTTTAGTCATGGTGAAACAAAACAAATACACAGTATGCAGAAAACTACCTCTATCTAAAGCTTGTGGGAGTTTGTCTTGTCGGTGAAGTAACACCTCTGTGTATTCAGCCAGTTACAGTGGATGCAACATGGACTTTGGTTGCAGTAATCTGCTCAGGCAATGCAGATAGAGAAACCTTTCTGTGACTGGAGTTTGATAGGGCACAGAACAGAGAAGTGCTGCCAAGGCCTCAAATTCATTCTTACAATTCCAGTACCTAATAATTCACTTGGTATTGGCAGTGGTATAAGCAGACAAAGGTGTTATCTGTCTTAAAGTGTCATAATTTCTAATAGTAATAGTAGTTTCTCCTTGGAGTAATTGAAATTTCATAGAAGAGATGGGGTGAGAAATGAAAAAGACCAGATTGTGCTGAGACGATATGAAAGTGCAGTGGGGTTCGTGGGCCAGACATACTCACTGCCAGGCCAGACATACTCACTGCCAGGCTGTGAGGCTAAGCAAAGGCAGCAGCAGCAAAGTCCCATTTCACACCTCTCACCACAGGCTGTGCTGACCAGGTAACACACAGTTAGTTATTTGTTTTCTTAAATCCTTACTTTCTGTCCTCTGCTATCTTTCCATAATGGTTCTCTACTAACCACTCTAACTCAGTGTGACAATATTGCAAATCATATGTGAGAAGAACCTTCTTAAGTCACTGTGAAAATTAAGGAGCTGCTATAAACATAGCAGCATTTGAATGAGTTTCTGAAATGAGAGATTCCAGAGCAGCTGTTGGAAGGAAGCAGCTGGTGTGGCTGTCCACTGGGCTAGGAAATAACACTTGGCTTTGCAAGTAGAATGAACCATCATGACATGCTTCTTTAGATGCTTTGGATAAGTACTTTTAAGATAAAAAAGTAGAAGCCTGTCAATGAGGACTTGTACTAAATGTCTCCATTCCCCATGAAGTCAGAGAAGGGAGGTAGTTGCTTCTCAGGAGAAATCCAAAGCAATAACATCATCTGCTTGCCTCCTGTTGTTGATTTGCCTGTTTTCTTTTATTGCTTATGTGGAGATTCTGGTCTGATAATTCAGTATTGCTGCACTCCAGAAGTTAATTCCCTGTGCTGCAAAGGAGTTAACAGTGCCAAACTCTGAGGCTACTGGACTGACAAAAAAGAGGATGTCTTGTTTGGGAGGGATGAGGGGCACAAAGCAAAGAAATAAAAGGAAGCTAGTAGACAGGGCACAATTCCTTCTGTAAGTGGTGCTCTGACTGCCTTGGAGTGTGGTCACAGTCTCACCTCCCCCTGCTCCCTGAGCTCTCCTGCACTCCTGTTATATGTGGCGAAGAGAAAGATTTAATCATGTCAGAAAGACCCCTAAAATGAATGGTAGCTTTTGGTTTTTTCTTAAAAGAAGGGCAGGCACAATGAAGTGGAAGTTACAATTGCAAGTGCACACTGAGACTTTGTACTGAGTTTGCTAGCCTTGGGTTGTGATGTGCTGGTCATTAGGGAAAAAACTTGGTGCCTGTACTGTTGGTAGTACTTAATCATTCTTGCATCCTATTATTATAGGATAGACTCTATTATTTTAGAAATAATAGAGTACCAGAGAAATGTCTGCAGCGCCGTGTCTCTTTTCTGAGTACCTTGTTTCAACAGGTCTGCTGTTTTGCTAGTTAGTTTGAAATGAAGGACCTAAAATATGTGAAATCCCCTGGGAATGCTACCCAAATGCTTTCTGATCATGAGTCATTGGGCAAGCTTTGAGATAAGTGACAAGAAGATTCTTCCAATGCAATGGGATGCTTCCTCCTGTTGCATGTGAGCTGCCTTCCCAAATTGAGCCCAGCAGAAATTAGGGTGAGTTGCAAGTCTTGACAGCAAGAAGGGCTGGAGGGCTCTTGTGGATGTGCAGAAGACTGGGAAGGGTTAGTGCGGCTACTGTGAAGCATCTTTGGTGTTTTTTTAAGTACTTATTGTCTTCTTTACACTTTGCCTTCCAATTTGTAAGTATTTGGCATCAGTTGCAACATCAGGTCACTACAGCTGCCTGTTAATTGGACTTAAGATGTCAGAGGTAGGAGCTGGGATCTGGCTCATGGAGGATGATGTACTACTTTGCTGTGATTACAAAGGACCTCCTCACAACTTGTGGACTTCTAGGAAAAGGAACCTATAGCCCTGGCATTAAACAAGCAGAGGAGGGGACTGGGTGTTGTACTCAAATTAGCTGTTTTCTGTAGCTGCAGTGGAAATGCCATGGGCTCAAAAAGATACATGAGGTCTGCTTGGTGGATCCTAAAACCTCTGCATGCTTTCCTTCTGCTGAAACACGGTGACAGGGACTGTAGAGGACAAAAGCCCAGGAAGGACACAGAGCAAAAGACAACTGAAAATCAGATAATTTTAGGCCAGTGAAAATCAAATGTTGTTGATCACTCACTTTTTGATGCTTTCTCCTACTTAATTGACTTGATTGGAGTTTGGTGGGTTTTTTGTTTGTTTGGTTTTTTGTTTTTGGGGGTTTTGTTTGTTTTGGTGTTTCTTTTTTTGTTGTTGTTTTTGGGTTTTTTTTAGGGGGTATTTTTTCATATACTGATAATATTGGAAAAGACAGGTTGTTATGAGACTTCTGACCATTTAAGACTGAAATAAAAGACACTGAGGTTTAGATTTTAAACCTCCAAAGTTAATTGCTCAGAACTGGAAGTAGCCTGAGTCCTTTCCAGGTAAGGAGGACAAAACAGCCATTTCCTTTGTTGAGTGACACCCAGTATTTATTGCAGCAAGACAGAAATACCTCATTCCAGTTCTTCTCCCAAAGGCTGGAATCAGGAGTCCTTCCTGTTTGTGTCTGCTCATGGATGGACAACTAACACCTTGAGAAAACCTGGCTTTTCCTGTGTTTTGTGGCATAGTGTCTATGAGCAGCGATATACCTGCTGGTAACAACACTGATGTTGAGCATAGGCCTACACATTTTATTATCTTTGCAGCAGAGTTTACTAAGAATGACAGTAGACATCTGTCCATTATGTATGCAATAAAGGGAGATGTTGCAAAATTACTGGTAATTAGAAATGCTACAAAATCATTTACTATGTAGTATAAGTGCTGCATGCTTTGCTGTCTCAAGTGCAGGTATCAGCACAGATTTCTTTTTTGTTTTAGTGAAGATGTTTGATGATGATTATGTCTTTGAAGGTTTGCTTAAAACAACTCAAATGTGTTGATGGATTTTGGCCTGTCCAGACCTCCTGAGTCTGCAGTGAAATGCTGGATAACTGCTGAGAATAGATTTTCCTATAGTAATGATGGTTCCCAGGAATGATAAACACATTAAGAGAAAGTCTTTACTGCAGTGTTTTAATGCTTTTAATCCTTGCTAGATCTTGAATAGTCAAAGACTTTAGGAAAATCAAAACATCAGAATAATTCTTATGATTTCGTAATATAAAGTGAAAGATGTTAGAAATCGGGTCTGTTTTGGACCTCATCTATTTGATGCCAAAAATGGGAGAAAAAAATCTCCAAATAATATTAATATAGATAAGGTAGAGAGCAGTTCTTTAATGAAAGCTTTCAGGTGCATGGAGTATATAGGTGCACACACACACACAGAAGTCTCACACTTTTATAACTTTAACTAATTACCATTTCTAGTGGGTACATCAACCCTAAGACCACTCTTACCCCTGGTACCACCCTCAGAACTGTCGGAGCTCCTCCAAGGGTTCTGGACCCTCTATCTTGTTTTGTCTACAATATACCTTATTATTCTGGTCCAGGTGCATATCCCAATATCTGTCCTTGGAAAGACTGTTAAACAGAAATTCATTGGAATGTTGCACAAACCATGAGAAAATACTTTAGTAACTGTCTAAAGTGTCTAAGGTGAAAGAAAACTATACAACTATATTAAAATCTACAAAATGACTAAAAATCTTTAGGCATCATATTCAGTGACTATCATAAAATTTACCAAATAGTCTCCAAACTGCAGGAAAAAATACTCCTTCTGAATTTAGCAAAAATTTTCATGCAATACTTTCATATCCATTTCAATTTTTCTCATTAATTTTATAGTAAAATCTTCACTAATGTGATCTGAAGAATGTTAACTTTGCTAAAGGCATTTGTGTGAGAAGTTCATTTTCTCACTAGCCATCAGTCCATTCGTAACACCATTCCCTTTATGGCTGGCCCAGGCAGCTATGTCTGTGGGAGATGCTGTTCACAGTCCTGCTCTTGAAACACAGGCTTGGGCTTTATGTGATTAGCTCCTTTGTATCTCTCCATAATGACTGGGTGTCAGAGCAGAAGGCTACTGTTTTTACATAGATGCTGGATTATTCTACTGTATTAGGCTTTTATGTATCCTCCATTTTATAATCCTTTCCTTACCTTCCGTGGGGTAACTTCTATTCTAACATTGAAACAATTCCCAAGATGCTCATGAGATGTTGTGCTAGCTCCAGTAAGGACAGTGCAACCCCAGTGGGGCTTGTAAGGGAAGAGAAAAAATATTCAAGAACAATTTCAAAGTCTCTCACTTCTGTGGATTTATATTGAGATCCTTACCACTCATTATAACTTTTTTGTCCATAGATGTATATATTCAGTCAAAAGCCACTCTGAATATATGTGCTTTATAACTGCAAGTAACTGCGTTTGTTGCCTTGTAATACCTTTGTGATATCCTCAGTACAGAAGAGTGTGCAGTTAATTCAAAAGTCAGGGTGATTATATCTGTTTGGAAAAAGACCATTTCATGGTCTTTATGCTGTTGAACTTTAACTTCGAAGAGTCTCATTGATGTGATAATCTCCAACAGCACCTGCTGGGCAGCTGGAAAATCTGAGACCATATAAAAACCAACTATTGTCTCTCCTATATTGTATAATGTTGTAGGTATGACTTTTTTATCTGTGTGCTCTTTCAGTTTCTTCATTCTGACTCCATCATCATAAGCTCTTGATATTTAAGGCCACTCCTGCCTTCTGTGCTGCATGTGAATTTGTTAGTACACCAGGTGCTTTTTATCTCATCTGAATATGTTAGCTTATGGCACAGAAAATAATTTCTCTAAAATTCTGTAATTTTGGCTGTTTATTGCCGAGTGTAACTTTCCCAAGGTCCACCCAGTTCAAGAAATATGATTACCCAAAACTGTATTAGATTTTGTTTACTGTCAACTCCTGTAAAAAGCATTAGAACAACAACAAAAAAGATGATGGGTAGACAAGTAAGAACATTTGGTTAATGCTTTTTAGAATCTTATACTTTTATTAGTGTAGGCTTCTTCTACAGGAACAATATTGTAATGGTGTTTTTTTTATCTGCTGGTATATAAATGACAGCTCAGAACAATGCCTTCTCCTTAATGTAAGCCACAAAATACACCATATCTATAAGCCAAGGCGTAATGTTGTTTAGATAACTCTTAGATTATGGACAGCTTGTCATAGCAGGTCAGTTTGCCTGAATATCATGGTGTCATGGTTTAACCCCAACGAGCAACTACATAGCATGCAGCTGCTCACTCACTCTCTCAGCAGTGGGATCAGGGAGAGAAACAGAAGAGTAAAAGTGAGATAACTTGTGAGTTGAGATAAAGACAGTTTAATTGGGAAAACAAAAGCCACGCATAAAAGCAAAGCAAAACAAGGAATTCATTCACCACTTCCCACGGGCAGGCAGGTGTTCAGCCATCTCCAGGAAAACACCGGCTGTATCACACATAACAGTTACTTGGGAAGGTAAGCACCATCACTGCAAACAACTCCTCCTTCCTCCTCCTTCCCCCCACTGTATATACTGAGATCAATGCCCTGTGGCATGCAATATCCCTTTGATCAGTTGGGGGTCAGCTCTCATGGCTGTGCCTCCTCCCGGCTTCTTGTGCACACGCAGCCCCCTCATTGTTGGGGCAGTATAAGAAACAGAAAAGGCCTTGGCTCTGTGTAAGCCCTGCTCAGCAATAACAAAAACATCTCTATACTATCAACACTGTTTTCAGCACAATTCCCAAACACAGTCCCGTGGTAGCCACTGGGAAGAAAATTAACTCTACCCCAGCCAAAACCAGCACACAGGGGAAGGTAGAATTTACTAAAACTTGGATCATCTGAAGTGGTAAGTCATCAAGAGGGAAGGAAATACATTTTCACCTTTTCATCATAGCTTTCCTGGGTAAGCTTCCGGCAAGACATATAATGGCATGTCACATGGATCATCCAGAGTGAGCTTACTATGGGTATGCACCATGTCGGTTCAGATTTCTCAGGTGTCCAAACTGATGACACTGGGTGCAAGAATTGCTTCAGACTACCTTGTATCTTTGAGTCTCTCATAGCTCAGTGGCTGATCTCAGTCTCTGTGACTTCATACCTTGCTTCCTTTCCATACCCTCCAATCAGACCAGTTTGTGTTTCTGCTGAGACTGCCAATTGTCCCTACAATTAAAGGAAATATCTTGATGGAAGAGACCAGGATGAAGTAGATTCATTTGTCATGAAAAATTATTTCCAATATTTAAAATTACTATATAGACCTTGGAGATGTTATCTGTGAAATTAGCTTTCTCTATCTCTCTGCTTTGCCTGGTCGAAGCCATCAAGCTGAAAGGCAGGCACTGGCCCAGTGCATTTTCTGTCTCATTTCTTCTTCTCTATTCATCTCAGGGGGAGAGGAAAGACTTGGCATTCATGATGCTCCCTTAATTGACTCTTTCTCCATATGGAGATAGGCAGTCGCCTCTTGGACACTTTGATTGATTAGATGAGGCTATTATGTGATATGGAAAGGATATGCAAAAGCACAACCATCACCACAAGCATGGAAAGATCCTATTTCGTGGTGTATATTGGCTCACCCTGACCTGCTTGCTTTGTCTGCCTTCTCTAATATGCAGTTATTGCACAGAACAGCCCACTAGGTACCAGACTCCAAGGCATGACTCTCCAGAAGGGAAACCACTCTCACTCTCTCTGCTAAAGGTCTGAGAATGTGTAAAGGAAAGATAATTTTCATCATGTTTATTTTATTTCTTAACAGCATCCTCATTTTTTTCCTGGTAATTGAGAACAAGAAGGTTAAAACTGGGAGATAAAGTGCAGAAGAGGAAAACTGTATCTTGATTATCAAATCTTAATATGAGTTTCAGAGTGACATCCTGCTTTGTGATGATTATAGGTGGTGAGTAGGTGGGTAGATCAAACATAAAATTTGGGAGATATCTATCACATTAATGCAAAAGTCTTCCCACTAGAGGGACACAGCAGCAAGGAGGATGTACAAGAAAAGCAGCTTCATAATAAGTGCTCTTGGTCTTATGATGCTTCCATTTTTTATGTCCTGAAGCTGTTGACTTCTGAAGTTCTGCCTGTTAAGGCAAGGTCTCCTTGTGGTCAGCCTGGTCCCTTTGGGTAGGGGATACCTACCACCCTAATCTTGTGTTCTTGTGATCAACTTAGCATTTTTCCATTTCTGAACAAGGAGGAATTGTAATCCTTCATATTGTGATACCGCTAAAGGGAGCAAAAGGATAGGGCAGGTTGAAGGAGATTATCATTGGAATCAAAGCACCAGACTTTAGGATTCAAATGGAGTCATGAGGAATTAGACTTTCAAGTCTGACTGCCCCAATACCCCCAGGTCCCATTTCAAGCTGCTGAGAAAGAAAAAATGTGGTATTTTAAGCAGTGATTTTTTTTATCCACTACCTTTCATTAAATGAGTAAAATGGAAAGTGACAATTCAGAATTCAGTTGAAAAGCATGTTGGATTGATGGCTCTGGGAGGCCTAGGCTTGTGCTTAGAATGAGAAATATATAGAGAGTACCTCTCCTTTATATACCTTATTTATCTCTTGGAGAAGTATTTGCATTAGAGATTAGAAGATGGGTCACTCTTCCTGACTTGCCTGGTCTTTGATAGAGCTACAAAGTAGAATGGTGAAAGCAGGAGCTCTTCTTCTGTAGCTCTGATTTCCTCTCTGTTGTGTGTGAGACTGCTGGAGACAGAAAGAGCTATGAGGCAGCTTAGTGCACCCAGCCCAGGGACATAGCAAGAGGGTTTGAGCTGAGCAGAACAAAATGGAGTTTGTGCTGCAGGTTTCATCTGCCACATGAGAGCAAGATCTCCCCCTGACAAGTGATTGGCAAAAGGCATGCACTTGCTAAAGAGTGGGGAGGCAAGAATACAGAAGCCACCTCAAAAATTTCATAGTTCTGTTATTTATTTATTGATTTTAAATCTCTCTGTCATAAATGATTGTGACTGAAGAGAAAAATTAGGCCAGAGGAAAGACTCTTGACATATTAAGAAATTTCAAAATATCTATATAGTCCCTACACTAGTCTTGGTGTACAGGTTCTGATTCGCAGAGGTGGAAACCTAAGAGCTCAATGCCTAGTTGTGGAAACATCCAGGTTTTCTTAATTTTTTGACCATCACCTGATTGAAGTTCTTTTCTGTTGCAGTCTGACTTTTTGGTGCAAGCCCCAAAAGTCACTGATATCCCATTTCTGCTGGTCAGCTTTCATGTTGTCCAATTTGTGCAAATTTCGTTTATTCCTGCATTTGTGTTTGATTGTTCTATCCTCTTGGAGGACTGACCAGTGCTGAATTGTAGACTTTTTCTCCCTGTCAGGTGTTACTGGAGGATGATTTAGCAATGCAGCCATGGTGCTTGCCTCAGAGCTGTGTTTTTAATAATTCCAGCTTTTCTTCTTATTAAACACAGAGTTGGTCATCTGAGGGTGTGGATAAAGTAAGGTGCAGGTAATAATTGGCAGGTCACTTTTCCCCAGTCCCAGTCTGATGCTCAGAGCACCACTGTGGTGTGAAGGAGCTGCCATTGCTTCACCTTGGTGAAGGAGGTGGAGATAGTCCAGAGTTCAAGGGGATGGAGATTCACTCCTGTCCCAGTCTGTCACCCTCCCTTTTACTGAGGCAACATCATGGTTCTGTATCTTGTTCAAATGCTTGTGTGCCATTCCCCTGTGCTGGATTCCTTCTGCCACCTTCCAGTTTGATCAAATTTCACTTCCCTATTTGGTGCAGAAGAGCAAGGAACATCCTGGAAGATTTCCTGAGATGTGGGAAAAGGGAACAAGGAAATCAATAAATAGACCTTTGTCAAACAAAAGGCTGGTATCTTTGGTATCTTTTTGTTTATTTGTTTGTCATTTTATAGCCTGCAAGCTTTTTGGATAAAGTAATTATGCAAAACAAAATGGATTAAAATAAAGAAAAACAGAAATTATTTATTGTGCTATTTTTTAAATGACTCACTTTGTTTTTGCTTTATCTTTTAATTTTTGTATTTAAAGTCAAAGGCACTTGGTCTACTTTAAAAATAATCAAACCATAAAGGGATACTACAAATAGCCATGTCGAAGAGTAATGAATCCAGCAGACAGAAGGACTTGTGTCCAAATAAAAAAGGCAGAAGTGCAGGCTGGAATTGGTATTGACTGTGCAATGTGCACAGTGCTAATGGACCTGCAGAAGAAACAAGAACATTGCAGCCATAAAGTGAAAACCTTGTCTGCTGTGAATACAGATGAGAATGGGAAAAACAGTGCTTTTATGGGACTGCTTTTGCACACATGGCCTCTTGAGCTCACCTGCTTATAAAGTCAGAGTGACAGGATGTAGATTAGCAATCAGCATCCTCATTTAGCCATTTCTCCCCAGGCTGATTTACGCTACTGTGATTTCTTTTTTCTTTTGTCTTTTCCTCCTGTCTGAAGATGACTTGCTGAGCACATCTATCCTGTTTTACACTGTTGAGGTTTTTTTGTCTGTTTTTTTCTTTTTTCTGAGAGAAACTGTAAAAGTTAAAATGCAGGTCATTTACCTTTCTTTGTGTGTCTGTGTGTGTGTTACCTACAGTTCATACCCTAGTCTGTGCTAGCAGCTAAGGCTCAGTCAGTAAATCTTCCATGGGAAGCAGCTTTGAAACAACTGCCGTGTCCCTTTTGCTGTGAGTTGGTTTTTTCCAGGCACCCTTTCACTCAGATTGTGGAGAGATACTTATCAATGTGCTGCATCAAAGTGTTGATCAAGAAAATCCTTTTAAACTGAGTGGCACCCATAACTTTCTTTTCCCATGTTGATCCCTTGAAAGGCAGTATCCTGTTAGGCACTGAAGAGATTGTGCATGTCAAGAACTATAACTCAGCATCTGTTTGGGTGCCTGCAGGAAGCTGTATGTTATGTTATTCCTGCGTCGACATTGTTCCTGGATTACATGCTTGAGAAACTTCCCGGTGAAGGCTTCCTAGGGGAGCTTCAGGGCAGTAAGGAAGACCACTCAGATACAACTGGGAGTGAGGATCCTGACATTAGGCTTGTTTGTATTTGGGATTGAGATGTTTTCAGTACTGAGGTGAGACAAAAATGTTCAGGCAATGAACCGTAACCCATCTGACGCTGTTGATGTGTTGGCAGTGGAGTTTAGGCTGTTCTCTGCCATAGTGTTGTGGGGCCCGCCAAATCTCACAATATTACCCCTCTGTAGAAGCCAGAGATGGGAGTGAGTGAATTTTTGTACCTTTCCATACAGATAATTCACGGGGGAACCTTCAAATTAAACTGAAACAGACAAGGTCATAGCTGGGAGAAAGCCAGGAAGTTGCTGACCTCTCTACCTGTCTTTGGGCTATCAGAACATGCTAAATAAACACACATTATTTTTTATAAGGGTGCAAATTGATAATCCTATACAAACAAGTGCCATTTTTTTCCCCCATATATACAGTATTTCCAACAGGAAATTGATATAATAGTTTTACATTTTGG
This sequence comes from Lepidothrix coronata, assembly GCF_001604755.1. Lineage (NCBI taxonomy): Eukaryota > Metazoa > Chordata > Aves > Passeriformes > Pipridae > Lepidothrix > Lepidothrix coronata. Next base: position 1,196,327 of record NW_016690372.1, read on the forward strand.
GAAACTGTGATACAGAATGACTACTACAGCAAGATTTAAGATTACAAAAGTCATTAACCACAGACCTTGACTCTGAGGGGGTTTAATTTACTTTACTGGGATTTAAGTCTGTGAATCTAAGATATCAGCTAATTTAGTTGTTAGTCTCTTAGGTCACTAAGCTACTTTTTTCCACCTTGAGGAAGCTATCTGATGTCTCTAAAATAATACTTGTAGATCTCTGCAGACATGGTGGTATAATCCTGGGATATCTGGTTAGAAGTTCCTAGAGATAAATACTTGTATACTGTGATAGGATAGAGATAATTCATATCAGAAGCAGAGTTCCTTCATCTCCTCCTCTCCTATTTTTCCACTCAAAAGAGCACTCATGAATCACTTTAGCCTTTCAGCATGCAATAATGAAAAGCTGATTACCATACAGCTCCCCACGGGTCAGCCTCTCTCTTACCCAGCGTTGCACTCACTCAACTATCATCCCCTATGTGTCTGATCAAAATCCGGGGGACTCCAATACATGGAGAAAGTTAGTAAAGAGATGCTTGTAAGACAAATTGAAATTATACAAGACTTAAGGAACGAATGAACACTAAGAAAGTGTTATCTGACAATGAGAGCTAAAAGACACACTGATTTCCCCTGGGCCAGGGGTAAAGGCACAATGAGTGCCATTGCTTAGAAATATTTTAAAGCTGCCTTACAGGTGCTGTTCAGGTGTGTTGCAATGTATTGGGCACAGAGTGTCCTATGCTACAGTGTGTGTAGTCTTGTTTGCTTTGCAAGACTGTCTGCTGACTGTTACAGTGTCAACACATGCAGATGAGCTGTGAGCATGGGCAGTTGTGTCATGTCAATTCAGCATTACTGCTGGGCTAATGAGTGAGAAAGTCTGATCACGGCTTCTCACAAAACAAGCCTTGACATATATGGGACATCACTAATTCAGTGCTTCACAAAATTATACAATATAGACATGTCTTGGGATTCTATTTCTGGCTTATATTACTATAGACAAGTTCATTTTTCTGTGCCTTCTCTAGCTTCAAAAAAATCCCAGATACTTAAGACTTTCCAAAATCAGAGAAGGGTTGCAATTTTAAAAATTAGTGAGTCACTAAGAGCTTCAGATTCTAGGACAAGAAAAGCTGAAGGCCAGCAAAATGCTAATTTTTGCTAATCTTCAGCCTTCTGTTTCATAGTTTTTCTTAAGCTTAATGGACAAGAAACTTATTTTTGTGTTATCTAACTCATTTTCCTATTATTGCTACTTGTTTCATAGTATTTTCAGTACAGAAATGGGGAAGCTCTTGATTTTGTATATTAATAATTTGAGTTCATATCCCTGTAAGAACAACATGCAAAGCATCACCAGCCGGGCAAGGGAGATGATTGTCCCACTCTGCTCTGCACTGATGTGGCCTCACCTTGAATATTGTGTGCAGTTTTGTTCACCATCTAAGAAAGACATTAAACTATTAGAGAGTGTCCAAAGGAGGGCAGTGAGGGTGGTAAAGGGCCTGGAGGGGAAGCCATATGAGGAGCAGCTGAGGTCACTTGGTCTGTTCAACCTGGAGAAGAGGAGATTGAGGTGAGACCTCATTGCAGTCTACAACTTCCTTGTGAGGGGAAGAGGAGGGGCTGGCACTGATCTCTTCTCTGTGGTGACCAGTGACAGGGCCTGAGGGAATGGCCTGAAGTTGTGTCAAGGGAGATTTAGGTTGGATATTAGAAAAGATTATTCATCCAGACGGTGGTTGGGCATTGGAACAGGCTCCCCAGGGAAGTGGTCACAGCACCAAGCCTGACAGAGTTCAAGATGCGTGTGGATAATACTCTCGGGCACGTGGTGTGACTCTTGGGGATGGTCCTGTGCAGGGTTAAGGGTTGGACTTTATGATTCTTGTGGGTCCTTCCAACTCAGCATATTTCATGATTCTGTGATCATTGCCTAGACCACCAATGTGTATTAAAAACCCTTAAAGCTCAGAGATTTTCTTTTAAAATATCAATGACTTTCTGTCTTGTACTACTTTTCTATGCTGGCAGTGCTAATGCAATCCTTGTGTGGTTGTTGAGACACAGTGCTGTATTTTTTTGAGGAACACAGGCAACCTTTCGCAGATAAAATGCTGTAGTATTTGGGACACTCCAGGGGAAAAAACTTTCTAGTTTCTTTGATGTTGTAAAGGCAAAATTATTCATTGCCCTTTCTAAAGCACTAAACAAATGATGAAATTTTGTACGGTGTGTCAATGATTGGCTGGATGTATTTAACTTGATAGTGATATGAGATTTACAGAGCACACAAGAAAGGATCCTTAAATAGTTTACTCATTGACCTTTGCCAGGATAATAAGCCTGAATATCAACTCCTCACCAGTTAAATTCTGTAGTAATGAAGTGACATTGGATACTCAGCTACCTCCATGCTAGTGAGAAGTACTCCTAGTCACATGAGTAGAAATATGTATTCAAGAAATATGAGTATAAAAAGTGTAAAGAGAGTGCTGTTGAGCAACTTAGACTGAAATCCAACAACATGAAGGAAATTGTCACAAAAAGTTGAAATATAATCAGGAGAGCTGGAATTATGGAGAAATATTAGAAGAGTTCAGTACATATTGCTTGGAAAAATAATAACCTGAGGGGAGGATGATGAAGCAGCTCTGATGAGAGGACTACCTTCCCAAGGAAGGGAATTTTTTATGAAAGTTCATAGGACACTAATTGTGGAATATTGGGTTAAATTCAGAAAGAAAAGTGATGAATATCATAGCATCCCACCAATGAGCTTGGTTTCCTTTTGCTTTGTTTTGCTATAGCAGGAATACTAGAAAAGAGGAGGAAACCCCATCAGTTAGACACTGGAAATTAGGATGGCTAAAACAGCAGAGTAAGGCCAGGCTACTGTACACTTTAATGAAATATGCTACTGTACACTTTAATGAAATATGCTTTGTAAGAGGGAAGGAAGGGAACTCCAGAATCTAGCCAGCTCTTCTGTTTCTAGCTTGTATGGATCTGTGAAATGAATGCCTCAGAACGATAACCTGGAAATGTCTTCCAATTTCAAAAGACCTATTTTCCTTTCTGAATCCTCTTAATGACTGGATATGTTTTCCTAATTAGTATGTGAATAAGTTTATAAGACATGCAAGACACTGATTCCCAAAGTAGGTTTTGTTTGATTCTTATTGTAATTACTTGTTATAATAACTCATACTGAATTAGGAAAGGTTGAATAGTTAGTGGTTAATGGTGTAAAAATAACAACATTTTGATACCTCAGCTTCTTTTCTAGATCTTAAAGAATTGTGGAACAAACTCCATGTTTAGGCAAATTAGAAGCACTATTATGCAGCATGTGTTTCAGTATCAGATGAGAAAAGAATGTTGTTAAGGAAAGTATTGTCAAATGCCGCTGTAGGGAAAAGCTGTTGCCAAAAAAACTTCAAATCCCAAACTCAAATCTCAATTGGAAGAGGTATTCACAGACTCATATGAGAAAGAGAAATATGGGAAGGCAGAGCATGTTTTGCTTTCAGGTTGCTGGTAAAGGAGAGCCTAATGTAAGGCTCATTCTCTCTAGCCAGTGTATGACCAGAAGAAACAAGTGTTCTGGCAGATGGAGGACGGGGGCTTTTTCTTACTGACAAGCTGTCATCCCAAATATTGTTCATCAGCATAAAAACCAAAAACAACAACAAAAGCACAGTCTACCATTTAGTTTGCTTACATTTAGTCTTGCTCTGTCATGAACTTTGTTTGATCTTTGGCAAAGGAATTAGGTTAGAATGAATAAAGACAGGAAATACTGACTAACCTCAGGGTTGCCCCCTGTAGTGCTTAGGGCCCATCAGCCCTTAGAGTAAAATCCAAATATGTAAGTAATGTGCTCAGGGCGTGAAGTGGCCATTCAGTAAGGATGGGGTTCAGGAGAGCCAGCGGCTGGGGGGAAGCAGGGCCAAGGTTCAGGTAGCCAGTAGTACCTGCCAGGAAGAGGATGTACCGGTCTCCTCTGTTGGGTGCAGGCTTGATCATGCTGCGGCCTTGAGCCTGATGCCCACATGAATATGAAATTCATAAAACCCACTTCACGATTTATATGCCACATAGCACCATATGTCATCATACAGATGCAGTATGCTGATGAGGCACTTTGGTGCTCTGCCTAGTTGTGTTGCTTTTACGTCAACCTCCTTCCATTGAACAGAAGCTCCTTTGTTGCCAGACTATATTGCTTTAAATTCTGTGCCTTGGTCTCTCCACATGTCTGTTTGCTCACAGGATGTCCTCTGCTCTGTCCAAGAGTTTTGCAGGTCACTGTGCACCTAGAATCCTGTATTCTTTATGTTGGCAACCTTGTACGTTGTGCAGGGAGCTTTAGTGCCATGTTTAAAAGCTTTGGACTCTTGGGAGCTTCTCAGACTGGCCATCTATCATTGAGGGTTTTTTTAATTACCTTGATGGTGTTCTGTTGAGCTGTGTCAGGAGTGGGTGAGAAAAACACTGTGATTTCCTTTTCCAGATGCGGATGAAATTAGGGAAGTATGACAGTCCCACAGCAATCCTGCTGGTTTTGGTACCTTTGTTGGAGCACAGCTGTGCCCAGCAGCTGGTCTGGAATCAGGGAACCAGGAAATTTGCACAGTTAGCAGATATAAATAGAGAATCTGTAACTATGAGAGATGCTTAACTCTGCAGTAAATAAATTCTAGTAAAAAAAAAGGCTAATTGAAATCTTAAAAAAACTGTCTTGTGCCTCAATTCTTCCCCTTTTGAGTCTCTCTCTATGTGCAGAATTTGAAAGAGAAACAGGTGTTGTATCTATAGAGTCTTACCATCTATGTTTCAAGTGATGTCAAGAGCAGTCCCCTTTCCGCTACAGATTTAGATTATTTTTAGGCTTGTGGATTACTTTCCAGTTTCCAATGGAATTATTGACCTCTTCATTATTTTGACTTGATATTCTGAGAATTTTTCACAGTCTGTCTGATGAAGAGTACAACAAGCTGGCAGGTAGCTCTTGGATCATCCAAAAAGGGGGGACAGCAGCCCAGTTGTGGTGGACAGTGGGTTATGTCCCTGCACTGTCTTGGCTTTGCAGTGTGACACTGAATGAACCGGCTCCTATTTCTATCTCAGTTTCTACTGTGAAAGTAGACATTCCTGAGGACATCTTAATGGCTTCAAATTGTGTGGAGGACTTCAAATAATAGGAATCAAGGACAGGAAAGCCATCCTATTAGGAGACCTACTCTTTTTCCTCTTTGGTTAGAGTATGTTAGCTGCTTATTTTAGAAAACAGAATGTTCTTTGCGTTGTGGTGTAGAGCTGTGTCTAATCCTTTCCAGGTGTAAATTAGGAAATCTTGTTTTGAAACAGCCCTTGCTGATCCAGAACCTGTGCAGACATGAGTGGAAATTTGGGACCTTGTCCAGTAAGTAAAAGCAGGAGCTGGTGTCAGTGACACTGTGCAGAAAACTGACTGGGATTTGCTGTGTCTCTGCTTTTTCTTTCACCCCAGGAGGAACCACACTGCTGTTCAGTGAAAAAGCCACGTAACAAGTACTTCTCAGAACTAGTGGAGTAAGTAAAGAAACAATTGCAGCCTCCTTTGCCATCTAATGGCCTCAGGCAGTATTGCCATCTGCTCCTCACTGTGCCACCACAGTGTCTGAGCAAGTGCACCAGTCTCTGAGGCCCACAGTCTCTGCCTCCCCATTGCCTGCTCTGCTCACTCAGCAGCTGCTGACTCACTTGATTTGCTAAATTCCTATTAGCACCCCCTTTAGGGAAAAGCTTGACACTCTTTTTGTCTTCAAATACACTTGAAATATATACTGAAGTGTATTATTTCCTTAATACACCTGAATATACACAGCTCTTCCTCCCCAAGGCTCCCTCTGTAGTCCCTCCAGGAACCCTTAGGAGAAAGCAGAGCATGCTGTTCCATACAGATGTTGTACTGAACTCTCAGGATCGTGATTGAGCATGGTGTGAGAGCCTGTGATTCACTTTATATTGAAAATAGAGAGAAGCGGCACTCTCTGTGTGCAAGAGAGGCTGCATGCCTGCTTCAGCGGGTGAAGAGCTTAGCATCTGTTTTCTCCAGTGATATGTGGAGTGATGGCTCATGAATTTCTAAACTCTTGAATGACTCTGTTAGTTGAAGATAATAGCAACTTGGAGGGAGAGTTATATGATGGAAGCTTTTTTTCTATATGTGTCCTAGGTACTCGTTTTTCATCACGTCAGTCTGACAACTTTTACTGGCCCTCACTTTCACATTGAAAAGAGGAGTAAATTGAGCTGTCTTTGGTGATAATATGGAGTTAGAGGCCAATGACCTGCCAGAACTGGATTCCAAATGTGTCTGTGTCTCACACTTCTCCTCAATACAAGGGTTCATTAGATTTTATTTTTTCTGTTTGCAACCTCCTTTTAATATATTTGGTTTAGTTTTCTAATTATTTCTTAAGTGAGGATCTAACGTGTGTTGTTGAAGAGAGGTAAATGACATTCTTTCCTACTTTCAGATCAAATAAAAGAAAATCAGAAAGTGACTTGTTGAATAGATCTCAGGAATCCTAATTTGTGTCCTTCTGCTTTAGATAGTAGGCCAACGTTATTAGGCCAGGTTGGATGGAGCTTTGAGTAACCTGTTATAGTGGAAGGTGTCCCTGCCCATGGTAGATGGTTGGACCTAGATGATCTTTTAAGGTCCCTTCTGACAGAAACCATTCTATGATTCTGTGATTATTAGGGGGTCAGTGGAAATATAATAAGGAGGTACTATTATATATAGTTTAAGGAAAGTGGAAAGGGAAATACTGACCTGTTTGAATTAGATTCCTCTGGTTTTTGTGCATAGCAAGGGCTCAAGTTCTGCCTGTTCTTTAGTCACAAGGAAAGTGATTTGGAACCTTTACCACCAGATCATGAGGAAAATGATAAGTGACTGAGAGGAAAGTGATTTGGTTCTGGAGTAGCTGAAATGTCCAGTAAATCTGTGTCAGTGGAGTCATTCAGATGGTTTAACTCAGTATTTCTACGCTCATTCAATGCTGGTAGTTTTCATGAGAAGTTAAGATGATGATATCAGTCTTCAGAAAATCCAAGCCTGAACTTTGGCATTATTATATTTTTTGCGATGCAGCCTGTTATCTGTGGCATAAAACTGGGAATCAAATCTGGCAGCTGGAGACAGTAATCACATCCCTGATGAAGATACGTTTTGTCACTTAAAACACACACTTTTGCTTCACCAGCAGCCAGTGCTGTAGGAAGCAGCATATAAGTAAATGTTGCTGAAGAAGATGATTGTCAATCCGAGTCCAAGCCTTTCAGGTCAAAGTAGCATTTGTTTCTTTCTGTGCTGTCTGCTCTGCATGCTTCAAAGTTAGTTCCACCATTAGATGGCAGTTTAGACCCCTTAGATCGTAGAGTCATAGAAGATCCTGAGTTGGAAGGTACCCACAAGGATCATAAGAGTGTATCTCCTAGCCCTGCTAAAGATGGCCCCAAAAATCACATCATGTGTCTGAGAATGTTGTCCAAATCATCTTGAACTCTGTTTGCTCAGAGATTGACTTTCTGTTTGGAAGAGTGAGAGCTTTGCCTGTCTTGCTTTGGTTGTTTTTTTAATATTGTATTCTTCCCTTTGTGGTATTCAGTCTAGCTAACACAGGAGGAGTGTTTATGTAGTGTAAAGAAGCAAAATACTCTGTAAGATCAAGTGGCTGTAGGTGTAACTTGTGTTTCCGAGGACAAAGGGTGCAGTATGACTAGATACAACCACTGTTGCTTTAATATTATGCAGAATGTTGTTCTGACTTAATAAAATTGCTGTTAAGGATAAGTCAGCTCCTAAACTGTCATTGAAGGTTATGATATTGTGTATTTGGCAGCACTGTGTGTATTTTGATTTGTTGTTTTCCAAAGTTTGTTGGAAATTGGAAGGAGAAAAGGTTTGAAAAATATAATGAAATTTGATTTCTGTTTTACGGGAAGGAAATTTCTGATGTGCTTTGTTTATAGCCTGGTGCAGGTAGCTGGCTGGCTTTGCTGTTCTTTGTATAGGCTTTTTGCACAGTAACAGGAGAAAGAAAAATATGAAAGATATGAAAAAAAGAAATACCATATTCTGATGCCACAAACGGTAGGAGGGGCAAATCTGACAGGTGAAGTACATACAGGTAGCTTGTTTGAGATTACTTTTTTGCAATGTACTTAATTTCAAACTGAAGCATACTATCCCAATAGGCAGCTGTTACACTCAGGCTTAAACAGTTCCTGTTGTTATGAAATAATTTTTGTCTAAATAATTTCTGCAATTGTACAGGATCCTCTAGAATATAGAAGCTTCCTGACCATGAGTTCTTCTGTTTTCTTATATTGGCTTTGTTTTAACTTTGCATCTCTTGTGGGAAGGCTTCTGGATGGCATAACAAATATTTTCCAAATTGGAGGCCATCTGGGACACTAAGGTTTGATACCAGTTACACATGAGGTTGCACTATCATACAAGCCACAAACAACAGCTGCTGTCTTCCCCCATCACTCTGTCATTGTGGAGCTTTCAGTGCTTGTTATCTCCTGTGCTTGGCTGTGTGACTCCTTTGAAATGTGGGCAGATGTGAAGGGCACATCTGTGGGCCTGCTCCAAACTGTTTATACTTGTCTGTGCAACAGCCAGGCTATTCTCCCTGCAGTTGAAGGCTGTTGTTTCAGAGTTGCAGCCTGGCTTTCTCATCCCTTTCCTATGGGTGCAGAAACAGTAGAGACGTAGGCTGCAGACAGCCCAAGAGAAGGGGCTAGCAACAAGTGGCCGAAAAACTGAAAGAATACCTTTAGACATTGTACTTAATTTTTTTTCTTTTTCCCCAGTTTTAATTGGTAATGATTTATGACTTTTATCACTATAGAGAAATACTCTTTGAAAGAGTAGGAAATGTCAAACTCTCTCCCTCACCACTTTTTCAGGCTTGTATAATGAGGGAAGAAAAGAAATTTCATCCTTGAAGTAAACACAATTTGCTGGTGGGGCCAGTTCTAGTCAGGCTTTCTCAGAGCCTGGAAAACCTCATGATGGATTTGCCACAGCCTTTATACAAAGTTAATCTGATATCCACGCTCCCATCTGCTTTTACCATGCTTTGTTAAGTTGTGTTGGGCTCTGTTCTAATAATCTCACTTTCAGAGGTTTGGCCAAATAATGCATGCAAGAGCTTTCTACAGTCCTCCAAACATACATCCAAACCTCTGGCCAACTTACCTTGGCTTCTATCTTTGAATATTCTCTTTGTTCTGATCCATTCCTTTCCTTTTTTTACAGAGGTAACTCTTACTAGGTACCTATTTCATATTCATATCAACAGGAGCTAATTGCTGTAAAAGAATTGTGCGTCTAATTTCCTTTATGGGTAATTTTCAGCAAATAGATAGTGATTAA